>NC_088623.1:3371841-3677463 GCF_036013475.1 Columba livia | reverse complement strand
CTGCACACCCAAGTGTATTTATTCCGTGCTCCCGCTCCACCCCGCTCACGAAGCCTCTAAAGAAAGAAGGGATCTCTTCCAGGTTCATTGCTGCCATACCACGGACCTCATTCCTTGCTCATTACCTTTCTTTGATTACATTATCCTGTACTTCATGGATTTGTGTTCATTTTTTTCAAAGACGAGCAGCTCAGACTTTAACACTGGCATTCCCACAAAGGCTGAACTTTCATCCGAGTGTCCAACACTTTACCACCTCCCTACACTAGGAACCTATAGCTCCCGTGTTTCAGAGACCTATACGTCACTTTTCTCTCCACACATCACTTTCCTCGCAGCCACCCGCAGGGCAAGCGACGCACCTTGAGCACAATTAACTCTTATAATTCACACTCCTTATGCCCCAATCTGGTAACCCCATCCGTGCCTGGACAGCCTGTTATCTGGATTGTTACAGATAATTTGGGTTCTCAGGGTGGTAACAACTGTGGTCCGAAAACAGCTGTTGGTGACCAGAGCGGCGGGGCAAATATTACCCTTGCCCTAACTCTAGGCCTCGCTTTATGCCAACTTGAAAGACGTAGCCTAGGGCTAATGCAGCACAAGCAACGGGAGCAGGAGGGGAAGGGAGCAATAAATAGACATTTTCAGCGGGATTTACCCTCCCGCCCGCCTTCGGAGCCGGGCGACCCCCCCGCCCCGCCGCCTCCCTTCCAACCCGGGGCGAGCCGCTCCTGCCGGTCCCACGGCCCCGCTGTCCCCGCCGTGTTCTCCCGTTCCAACCGACCCCCCGGTCACCCCACGGGAGCCCCACACGGAACGAGGCTCCACGCAGGGCGCGGTTCGCATCGCGACCCCCCCCCTCGCCTCGCTCCGCGCATCAACTCACCCCGTTCCGGCGAGCGGGGAAGCGGCTCCGCGCCCGCGGGGGGCTCTGGGCCGCCCCGCGGGGCCCCCCACGCGTGGGCGCAGCGGCGGGGCGGGCCGGGAACGGGCGAGGGGAGCGCGGCCGCGCCGGGGACTCGGCGGCCGCTCCGCCCTCACCTGCCCAGGTGCGCCGGGCGCAGCCGCGCCGCCCGCTCCGCCCCCGGCCGCGGGGGTGGGCGCCGCTCCGCGCCCGCGGGAGCTCCGCGGGTCCGGCCCCCGCCTCCCGCTCCGGGCTCAGGGGCGAGCGGACCATCCGCGGCCCCGGCGTTTCACCACATTTCTTGTTTTGGTTTTCTTTTTTCCGTGGAATATTTAGGAAAGAAAACAAAATCGAAAGTTCTGGGGGGTTTTGTTTGTTTTCACTGTTCAAAGCATATTTAGCCCAGGCGATCCTCAGCGCAGAATAAAGACCCAACTTAAATTCAGCTATGAGGAACGCAAAGCCACGGGCAGGCAGTTTTGCTGTGTTTTTTGGGTTTTTTTTTTTCGTTTTCTGTTTTGTCTTTTCCTGAAAAACTTAAATATGATCCTTTTCCCCCAGCTCCATCCCTGCTCGCACACCTACCTCTGGCTCTGGCGCATCCCCCTCCGGCCCGGCCGCAGTTTTCCACCCCGATCTCCGCCAGCCTCGCGTTTCGTTGCTTTTCCTCGTAGGTGGAGAATCGTGACTCAGTGGTGAATCTTGGTTTCAAGAGATCACACAATACTTTACTATTCAGTTTCAGTGAACCACAGAAAGAAAATAGTGGGAATTTCCCTTCTCCTTCCCATCATGAACGCTTTGGATAGTGCTGAACCCTGATTTTGGAAAGGCTTGCTTACATCCAAAGTGCAGTCCTGTGCCGAAACTTTGGAACTATGCAAAATTTTAAGATCATTACACACAGAGTAAAGTTAATTTACACACAGAACAGTTAATTCTGCATTTTTTTCTTGAAAAGTTTGCCTTGTATGATAAATACTTTAGGCTTCGTTCATCACACAAATGTAGCCACTGAGAGGTAACATTTAGTACGAGTTGGTCAGCACATAGAAAAAACTTTCCGGCAATACAAAAAGACAATAAATGACACTCAAATGTTAGTGGGCTTTTTTCTTTGTGGACTAGGACTGCAGTGGTAGATTTTACATGTGATTGGTTTGTTGTACCTGACCATTTTTGACATGCAAAACAAGGGACAGTTGTTCCTGTAATAATACCATCAACCATGTTGTCAATCCTGCCCTATAAAACGGTCTGGCCAATTTGGTGAGCAACTGGGAAGGGATGCACAGAGACACTGGGCTGAACTCCTAGCCCAAGCATGAGGGATCTTTGATCTCTTCTCAAACGAGCCAGCGCAAAAGCTGCTGTTCATCCTCCCTGCATTCCTCCTGTCCGCGTGTCCGTCCTGCCTGGCAATTTAAGGATTCTTCGGGTTTGCTTTCCTTCCTCGCCCTGGGAGCAGCCCTGGGCTGAGCTTTGCTCTTTCTAGGCCCCACTGTGAGGACACTTGAGCTCGCCCAACCCACAAGGGGGGTCTGAGCTAGTTAAAATAATGGAGCGACGCAGCAAAACGACCAGGCAAGGGCTGCTCCAGCGTGGGCGAAGGATTTAGCTTTGCCTCCAGTTTCATTGAAGCTGGTCCTCTCCCGCACCCTATGCCTTTGCTACAGCCTCTGCTGCCTTCACCAAGCGGTAACTCAGATGCCAAACACATGAGTCTTTCCAGCCCTCTGCAGGATTATTATTTTTAACCCCCCTTGAGTTTCTACCAGCCTCTGCTGAAGCATGTGGCAACATGTTATGCTAGTGAACGGACGGGAAATAAGCTGTCTTTTTCCATGCTCTTGGCTGGGAAACTGCAGCTTTTGAGCTGTACAGGTGATAATCTAGGGACAGCTCTTCAGGCAGGACACGTAATCAGGTGGGGTTTTTTGCAACTAATCATCCAAAGTGTTCACTCTGACATGAAATATAAAGCATTGATCCTAACCCTTTCTCAAACCAAATAAAGAAACCCTTTGACTGATAAACTGTACTTCATGAAGCGACATTCTACTGGCTGAGAGACAGCAGCTTGTTTGGTACAGTCTGCAGAGAAGACACTTTGGACAATGAGAGTATAAGCAGAGGAATTTTCATACCAGGAGCTATGGGGTTTAATTTATTTCAGTGCCAAATTAACACCAGTACTTTTATCACCATGATTGCACGTCATGATACCTGTAATAGCAGCAGCTCGGCTTTGTAACGCAGGTCTCTTGCAGTCCTTTGTTCCCTGCTGGAAAAGATTGTAGTCATCAAAACAAAGGGGAACCATTTTCTCTCCTGGGAACAGATCACCAAGTTCCCATAAGGCAAAACAAAATTATGCAACGAGGCAAGACAATGTCCTGGGCATGTGGAGTCTTGTTGTGTGCTCTCAGTGCTCACATTCCAGCACGGAGCTTTGGTGCAGAAGAGCAGCACAAAATGGTGAAAGGCTTTGCACCAGTGTGTGCAAAACTCCCCAGTTACAGTGCCCAAAAAGCTGCAATGAGCCCTCCCCACCCTGTCCCTGCATCAGCACCCCGACTTCTTAAAAGTGGTTTGTGACCCAGAGGGAACCCCTGTCCTCACTGGGTGTCAGCCAAGATGATTCAAGAATTACCATTGAGGGGAAAAAGCTGTTTCTTCACATGGTGTTTGTAACAGGGCACAGAAAAACAGAGACTGCAATACAACTGTTTTATAAATATCGCAATGACCACAGCTGCCAGAGGCTTCTGTCTAGCAGGTCTAGATAAGAGGCAAATGTTGGGGGATAGATCCAGTACAGCTTTTTTTGATGAGCCAGAGTCAGGGGCTGAAGTTCAGCCTAAGATTACATGAAGCATTTATAAACAGAAAGACCAAGTTTATAAATCCTATTGTATTTTCTAGGCACAAAGATAGACAAACCGGATTCCTTTACATTATTAGACAAAAATACACCTTTTTGTTGAAAGAGAGCAGTCTTAACCTTCCTGGTAACTCCTCTAGTCCTTTCTGTGTTTCTGCTGTATTGCTCTTATTGTTTAAGGCTCTTAAGTAAAACCATGCATTGCCTATACATCCTTACATAGAGAAGTACAGAATAATGCTTTGCCCCTGCAGTTTTGCCTAGAGATACATAGATATGCACAAATACAATGCTACTAATAAGTTACTTACAGCTGTAAGCAGATTCAGAGCAATCCCTATTCTTTCAGTTGAGTATACATTGCTGTATGGTTCTGCAGTACCAAATTTTGGACTAATGCTTGACCAGTGTTTTTCCATGTGAAAAACTCTTCTTTCCAAAGCAATGAAAAGAATAATAAAAAACAAACACACACAACAAAATTAAATTCTTCTAGAACTTCCCTTTATTAAAAAGAGGAGTCTTCTATTTCCTATTAATACTGCACCAATCCTCTTAAAATAAGAATCCTATCTAGATATCAGGCTGGCCCAGACACATTTATAGCTACAGGTCATTTCTTTCCAGCTGAGACAGATAATGGTTGGATTCTGAACACCTGGTATGATGTGGGTAAAAGCCGGTGGCTCCAGGGAGGAGAGGAAAGAGCAGGAGGGTGTTGGTAGGGAGGGGGTTTGATCTTTAGCAGGAGGTGGCTGTGACCAGAGAGATATCAGAGATGGGGCTCTGTGTTGTGTTTGTAATAAAAGTGGTAAGCAATGTTCTAATAGTAAGAATAAGCACAAGTATTTCAATGGGGAAAGGTACAAAGAGGGGAAAGGGAATAAGGAGAAAAAGCAAAGCTCAGTGCTTTAAAAAATAGCAACTTAAAATGCTCCTGTTATTTTTAATTGAGTTTCAAAAGAGAATTCTGAAAGTGGGAGAAATATGCACATTGATATCTATGTGCCTTTACTAGTTCTCTCTATCACTCTGTGTAGTGTGAAGCCTATAATATTTATTCAGCTAACTGTATGCATTAGCAGGCTTTTTCACATGAGTTGTGTTAGTTGTAGGTGCTCGTTTTGTTGGGATTTGCTCTCTGTAGTTGTTTTGTAACATGCCCTATTTCACTGTGACCTTGAGCATCTCCCATAAGCAGATAGTATATGCCAGTACTGGAAAACTCATGGTAGGGAAGCTTACTCACAACTTCTCCCTCTAGAAAAATTACAGTAATTTGAGTGGGGTTGTAGAGGGAATCTCAGCTCTCAAATTCTTTGACATGAAGGTATTAATGTCCAGAAGGACCCTGAGCCTCTGGAGTCTGCTGCTAAATAGGGCACAGCTCAGAACATCTGAAGGTCTTTGTGACTCAGAGGTGGGAATCTCCTAATGATCTTAGTTATTTTTATACGTGCTTCCCTAAAGCAGAGAAGCAACTCTACCATCACCAAACAAGCACGCAAAACTGTGGTGGTGAAAACTGTAGGAGAAGAAAGCAAGACACAAAATAAGAAGGTGGAATTGCAAGACACCATCAACATCAAATAAAGGCACAAGACGGCAAGGAGGAAAAGACCAAAGAAAAAGGTGGTAAAAGGGCAATATAAGCAGAGGACTTTAGCAGGGTTTTCATTTTATTGCTGCTTTAATCTTGCTTTACGGAGCAAAATGGGGCAGCAGTTCACCAACGCCGAAGGGGAGCAAACGGAGATCGACGTTGCCGAATTGCAGGAGTGGTATAAGAAATTTGTGGTTGAATGTCCAAGTGGGACCCTCTTCATGCACGAATTCAAGCGGTTCTTCGGGGTCCAGGATAACCACGAAGCAGCAGAGTATATTGAAAACATGTTCAGAGCTTTTGATAAGAATGGGGTAAGTGGTGGGGAGTTGTTACAATTATTTGTCTGATAATTTGCTCTTCTTCCTTCTATAATTCGGAGGTGGTTTGGTGCAGTTCCCACCCTTGTTACTGTGCTTCATGAGACTAACACAAGGGTGATGGATTTGCTAGGGCAGGATAAAAAGAATATGCTGAACAACTTTGTATGGGCTGGTATGGATTTATCTTCTCTTAAATCTGCACACAATTAAGGACAGAATGTCCCCTTAAGGGACTAAGGATGGATTAAGAGGTTGAAATGTAGGCAGTCACTTCTGAGACAGTACTGTTGAAAGATCCTCAAATAGCCAAGGTTACTGCATAGAAAAAAACCCATCTGTTATGCTAGAGGGGGAATTATAATGTAGGAAAGTCATCCTCAGGCTCGCTATACATTGGATTAGGTGTGTATGCACAGTATGAACAGGTGGCGTGTAACAAAATATTGATTTTAGCTACTCAAAAGTGATGGAATGCTGAACAATTCAGGCATTCTGGTTTTGATTCCCTTTGCTGTATTTGTCATCAGACACCTGGGAAAAGTGGGCTTTCTGGTTTAGTGGCAGTTCATGCATACCCATGTATTGGTGCAAAAGACAGTGTAATACTAGCCTGGGATACTATAGATACTCAAAAGAAATGCAATATGGTTGCCTTTCCCATCTTGAAATGGATAAACCTTGCCAAACCATTTGATTTCTTTTAATTTTCTTTTCCTGAAGTTCTTGATCATATTTGACATATGGGGTTGTTTGTTGCTGTGTATCAGTGCAAGAAAAGTGGAGACAAGCACGTCGTCTTTCAGATATACAAATTTCCCTTAAGCTTCCTTTGAAACCAGTAGCAAAACCACTTTGAGGTGGTAACAAAAGTCAGTTTGTGAGAAAGGATAAAAAACTATGGAAGGTGTGGGCAGATCAGACTTGTCACAGAATTTTAAGCTGACAAAACCTGGGTTCCTATAAAAAACAGAAGGTCCACGTCCAAATTCTGTTATGTAAGCTGCTTGGAAGGGGTTGCAGAGCAAATGGTGTGCATCAAAGGCATTCCTACTTTTTAGGAGTTTCCTTAATAAGACTGAAAATCTGTTTGTAAGGGATGCTGATACTTGCATACATCAAGAACACTAAATTAGGCCTGGGCTCATGTTTTTCCTTAAATATGCCCATGGTATTATGTATTCAGTTGAGCAGGACCTAACAATCCAAAAGAATTATTAGTAACCTGGTAAGAAAATAAAACCAAATCTTTAATTGTGTTTTTATGCTTACTGGCCTTTGAGGTCCAGCAGTATCTTTTTTTGTTCACTTTTACTGAATTATCTGCCTCCCCATTCTTAATGTAATTTGTGTTCTCTCGGGCTATTTAAACTGCTTGTTTCTGCAGCCCGGGCAGGTGTTCCGCCCTTATTGTACTGTAGGAAAACTGCTTTGCTCCCCACTGTCACTCCTTGGGGTATGGCTGCGCTTACTGATGGTCTTGGACTGGCACAAGTATTCTATAAAGTGGAAAATAAATAGATATCCCATGCAATATCCTCTAGGGGAGCTTATTATCTAGGTTTCATAAGCGGTTTTCTATCAGCTATATGGAGCAAAGTGCCACTTGGCTGCTTTTCTGTTTCTACAGGATAACACCATTGATTTTCTGGAATACGTAGCTGCCTTGAATCTCGTTTTACGAGGAAAACTGGAACACAAGCTGAGGTGGACATTCAAAGTCTATGACAAGGATGGGAATGGCTGCATAGATAAACCTGAGCTGCTGGAAATCGTTGAGGTAAGTGGGCATTGCCTAATCACTTCTTTAAGCAATCACAGTTCTTTGGCAATGTAATGATGTGTATGTTTTTAGTGATAATGAGGTTCCAAGGCAGCTGTGGGCAGTGATGAAGTGAAAAATGCCTGATCTTGGTGAAAGGGTGATGTGCTTGGTGCTTTGGTGGAGCCGGATGGGGTGGCTGAGGGATCAGTTAAACCCCCAGCCTGGTCCTGCTGCTGCTCTCCAGAATTGGAGCCTCTGGGTTGCCTGTATCTCTGCTCTGCCTTTGCTTTCAACCTTTGCACACCATCACCCATTGCACTGGAAGGAGGTTTCACCCCATGCCCCTTTCAGGAGCCAAGTTTCCTGCTGAGTAGCTGGTGAGAATACACAGAGAGGCAGAAACAAGTACAGAAATCCCTCTTGTAATGATTCCTTTCTGGGTTTCTGTTCTGCACTTGGTTCAGTTGAAGGTGGGAGAGAAGGCATGGGGTTGAACAAACAGTCAGACACAGGGTACCTGGGTTCTTCCTGCTGATAAGTATCTTGGTGATGGTGCTGGAGTCACACCTGCACCACAGATGCTGGAAGTCCCCCATGCACAGCAGTAATTATGCAGCTTAATCAATGGTAATCAAACATTTTAGCACCCTAGGTGAAGTGCAATATCAAGAAAACACCAGAAATGGCATCTGTGGAAGGCAGGTCCTTTTGGCTGGGAAGTGTGACCAGCTTGTTACCTGCAGAACCAGCAGCAGGTGTGGGAGCATCTGGGGAGCTTGTCTGGGCCAGGTTCAATTATAGTTTTGAGGTCAGCCAGGAATTGGCTGGAGCTTTGTCAGGCCCTTGGTAATCCCTTCTCTAGAAAGACTTCAGACAAAACCCTTCAGCCAGTTAATAATGAACAGGTGGTTGTCATGGGAGGAATTGATAAAATCTGCCCCTTTCCAGTGACAAAGTGGAACAGAAGCTATGGGTCAAAATATGTGCTAATGCAGGCTTAATCGTGTAGGCTGGGCACAAGTTCCCTGGGGGAGAGGGCTGGGTAAATCCAGATGTGCCTGGTCTCAGATGTTAGAAGAGAACCCATACTCAAAAGTCAGATGACTTTCCCATCTGTGAAACTTGTTCTTTGCAAAAGAAACCTTAGGTCTGACCAAAATGTGTGAGGAAAACAGGAGGACAGCAGCTCCAAAAAGCAGATGAAGTCACTCACAGTGTGTGTGAGCATGAGGTCAGAGGTTCCATTAAAGGTCTGGGGCTGCTGAGCGGCAGATCTTTCTCAAAAGGTTAAAACCACAGCCTTTGTAAGAGACCTTTACGCTGTTGGGAAGATAAGAGTTCACTGCTTTTCATTTTTCAGCCCTTCTCCTAATGTGTGAACTTCTTTTTAGTCTATCTACAAGCTGAAGAAGGTGTGTCGGTCAGAGGTGGAGGAGAGGACCCCGCTGCTGACGCCAGAGGAGGTTGTGGACAGGATATTTCAGTTAGTGGATGAGAATGGGGATGGTAAGTGATCGATGGCTCAGATTGCATTGGTGTGCGATGAGAAGTTATCTGTGCTGGGCAGGCCGGCTTTAATTATGTCTATTAAGAAATCACTTAGGACTATGGTGTTATTCATATTAGACACATTGGGTTTGGTTCTGGTCTGTTTGGTAGAATCGAGTGAAACGAAGAAATAAACTTAACAGCAGAGTCAATTATACTGTTAGGCAGCATTCTATATTTTATCAACACTGGGGATCATCCTCCATAAGTGCTCCAAGGACTGGATGCTCTTGCATTGCTTATATTCACATAATTATTACATATGCATATACATAATTACAAAAACATTACAATTTTGGAGATTTTTTTACATACAATACATCTATACAAAGAAATAATTGATGATGTTAGGTACAATTGTTTCGTTTCTTACTTACAATATACCTACTAATTATTAGTTAAATATAAACTAAGCACTCTGCTTCTAAACAATATATCACTTAATCTTCTATCTCCCTCTTGCCATGCAGAAGGATCTAAAACTTGAAAAACATCCCCTTGTTTTGCAGTTGGTCAGAAAGCATTCATCTCATGTCAGTTGGTTACATGAATTTGGCAGCTTCTCTCCACGAGAATAACTTGGTGCAGCAAGATGAAATAACCCTCATTGTTATTTTAATGCAAAACAGAGGGGTCACTATTCTGTCTAGTTTTTGATGCTACAAAATCTCATCTTCTGAAAGCCCCTGGTAGCCACAGTGTCCCAGTCCCGGCACAAATAGCCGGAGCAAAGACAGTGGCTGCAGCCAAATTGGAGCTTGAACGATCAGATTTGGTGGAGCTAATGAACATTTCCTGTTAGCTGGTGGGATGGGGCAGGTGTGAATGCATTGGGTTATGGTGTGGTGGTTTGTCTTTCAGCTAAATTACAAGGGGGAAAAGTATAGCTTTTGTTTTATTGCTATATTTTCTGAAACATAGATGGCTTTTACATCCTGTCTTCCTCTTATCTGTCATGTTTTGTCTCCCCATCTTGTATCCTCCTCCTCTCATACACAGGGCAGTTGTCACTTGATGAGTTCATTGACGGGGCCAGGAAAGACAAGTGGGTGATGAAGATGTTGCAAATGGATGTAAACCCTGGGGGATGGATCACTGAGCAGAGGAGGAAGAGTGCTTTGTTTTGAGAACATTCAGCTTTGATCCAGCTGAAAACGGAGTGCTGACTACAACTGTGGCTCTCTAACTCCAGGGTGGTAGTGGCTTTCCTTTTTAATACAATCTCAGCATCCAGATGAAAACTTCAGCAGTTTCAGATGCCGTATCTCCATCTCAAACCCATGTGCTGCACACTGCTGATACCCAGAGACTATTTTTGGCCCATGAAATAAGTCTTTGTGTGTACACGATACAGTGCTTGCCAGCTCTGGTTTTTGGTTACACCCCAAGGAATGAACTTTTTGTGGCTTGCTGCAGTGGATCCTGGGCTGGGTTTGATTCTGATGACAGATGGGACTGGGAAGCGATGCAGTGGTACCATCTCCAGTGCAGACCAGCGTTTGCATCATTAATGCCTGCAGAGACCCAAACGCATCGAACCAAAAGTGCCAGAGCACCCGTTCTGTTGTCAGATTCTGTATGTTCAGAATGTTTGTTATGCATAGCAATATGTACGCGTATTTACATTATACTACTGATGTAAAATTATTGAACACCAGCATATCACTATCAGAAATGAGAATTAGATTGTAAGGGGTAGCCAAGACAGTGCACAGAGCTGAGGAAAATATAACGTGTGTGGCTGGCAGGTGGAGCAGCAGCTCCTTACGTCTCCTTTCTGTGGACCAGGCGCTGCTCTTGTAGCTGTTCAGGGCCCTGGGTTTCTGTGGGGCTGGGAAGAATGGTATTTCCAGACACTGAGCACTAGTGGAAATGGTGCCTCTGAATAGCTGCATTTTGAGGGCAGTTTTGCACTAGTGATTCTGTTTTGTGGAAGGAGAGGTGCGGGAAGAGCAGAGTTTTCCTGGCTGTGGCTCTGCAATGAGAGGATTTATTGGCAGGACCACAGAATGGAGCAAAATCCAAGTGAGTTACTGAAGTAGTACAGTGGTTTTACACTGGACTTAATTAGCCACAGACTACAGGTAAAATTTGCACAGGTTGTAGGCTGAGCTTTGCTATTCTTATGGCTGACCCATATACCTACATAGGTACATGTATGTGGAAAGATAATTTGAGCTGAACCAATATTTTGGTTCACCTTTATTGGGTTATTTGCAAGAAAAAAGTCCCCAGGAAAATAACATGAGGTTTTGTCTGTTTTATTTTAATTTTCCCATGGAATCAGTGGGCCAAGTCACATCCCTGGAAAGATTTGCAATCCCTTTTTTTGTGGCCTTTATGACTGTAGTATCTTCCATTAGTTGATTAGTTTGCTGGTTTGCAGTCTTGTCAGTTTGACCGGTGTTTAAATTCAGGAACATAAGGGAGTATTTGATAAGACAGTCAGTGCTAGTGTTCAAATCCATATACATTTCCACTTCTAAATAGCCTTTCCAAGAGTTCTCTGTAAATATAAGCTCGTGGCATGTTACTTATCAGAGCTGACTAGGCTGTTCATGCTGCTGTAAGGCAGCTGTTTAAAGCTTATTCAGGTCAATAGTTTATCAGCTAAAGATTTGAAAGAAAAATCTTCCGTCTGACCCGAGGGCCTAGAAGATTCGCTTTACTGATATTCCAACGTGTGGATAAAAGTTTGAATGGGAGGATACAAACCTCTAAATCCTTACATTTAATTGTCTCAACCAACATCCCACACTCCGCTTCTTGGGCCGGTTTAGTGGATGTAGTTGTGCGCTGCAGGTTTGCTTTAAACGCTGTACATTTTGTGATTGTGTTCCCCAGGTCAGGCAGGAAGGAGCTGTTTGGTGTCCGCACACCAGCCGTCCTGTGCTGGTAGAGGGCATCCTAACACCGAGCACCACACAGCTCGCGGCACAGGTTTTGTAACACGTGAATTTAATAAAGAATTATTTATTAAAATGATATCTGCTTTGTAGTAATTTTTTTTGGTGCTTAAAATGAAGGTGAGGATCTGTGTGAGCACCTGAGGCTGGCGTAATGAATTAAAGGGAGGTGCTAACAGCTAATGTGGATCAGAGGAATATAAGACAGAGGTGGGGATGCTATTGCAGGTGCAGAGTAAGAGAGAGTTCTCTGTTTAAATTCTGTGTAATGACAGCGAAAAGCATAGTGTATCATTAAAAATACTTCTCAATGGAATCTGAAATGTGCTGAAGTGCTGCGATGAGGGTCCCAGGTCTGGCCCTGCTGGGACTGAAACGGGAACCTTGAAGCGTTCAGGGCTGGAAGTGTTGGGGTTGACACCGGGATGACTCCTCTGACCTGGGCATGGACCTCTGCAGGTAACACTTGTCTAAGTGTTGGCATCACCCACTGGAAAATTGTTTGTCTTAGCACTCGTGTAATCTTTTGTCAAGAAGTCACAGGGTGCTGTAGTCTCAGTCCTATTTTTAAATCCATAGGTATAAACACTTTGATCTCCTTCCAAACTCAATTCAACATTTACATCAAGCTGTTGATGTCAGGCACTTTGCATAATCCATTTTTCCAAACTTACAGCCCGGCTAGAATTGGATTTGACTGATCGGATTTCTTTAGTCTAAATGGGGAAACAGGATGGCTCGGAAAAGGCAAATGCCATGTGACTTTTTTTTTCCCTGAGCTCTTACCATCTGCTCTGATGCTTGGGCAGAACCAAAGGTGCAATAATTGGGTTAGAAAGCCGAAGGGGAGGCTGTCGCTGATGGGCAGAGGCACCGGGGAACAGGAGCTGAGGAGGCATCGCATCCTAAAATCCCCTGGGAGGTGTGTTCCCAGGGAAGTGCTGAGCAGCAGAAATAATGAAGTTGAGAAGGAATGGGAATAATTACATCTAACTGTGTTTAGCCATGCTCTTTGTTTGTCGGTACACCTGCTGGTGTGTGATGGGAGGTTCACCCATGGGTGGCTGCCCAGAGGAAAGGGTTTTGTCCAGGTAATTCCTGAAGAATCCATGTGCAGCTCCCCTTGAAAATGTCATGTTGAAAATCGGTGCTGATCACTCATTTTTTTTTGGTGGTCTCCCCATACTCATTGTTTTTTCCTATAGCACCTGTGCCCAGCTCTGGCAGCACAGGAGACGGCTTCTTTCCTTCTTCACTTCTTCTCTTCAAAGGAACATGCACCTCAGAAGTTTAGAAAGTAACTCAGACATATTAACCTTAAAGATGCTGTATTTAAGGGAATTTAATGGTGTTCTGGGATCATGGTATGGGAACAGCAGAGCTGTGTTGTGGGGCAACTGTGTTCCCTGGGGATAAAGGACCTTTTGAAGCATCTTTACCTTTTACTCACCGTACCCTAACGCACAGGGGTCTGTTATGGACCCTATGGCAGCTCCTGGAAAAAACCTCTCCCACCCTCACTGGGGCTGTGCTGCCTCATTCACCAGTGACATTGTCACAGGAGTGAGCAGCTGCCACTGGTTTGAAATGAATTATGCATGAGTTAGGGCAAAGCAAGTCACAATATTAGTTTTTAATTGTTTTATTTGCTTCCTTAGAGGCTGAATAAACATCCCTTGGGGAGAGACGCGGAGGTTTGGAAGGTGCATTTGGCCAGCTGGCAGTTCTGACAGCCCTTCTAGAATAACTTTGTCTTTATAGATAGAATTTGGGCTTGTCAGGGCTGCTGTTGTAAAGATGAAGTGCCATAAAGTGTTGTGCTGGTTGTTTGTGGGGAAGTGAATTCTGCTGCGAGGAGGATTTACACACTGAGTAAACAGATGAGAAGGGCAAGCAGCACCCATGGGATGTGAGAACCTGGGAGCAGCCCCTTTTCTACACCAACCTCTCCCTGTGCTTGTGCTGTTGTTGCGATAGAACTATTTTAATGAAGCTAAACCAAAGGTTTCTACGCTTGCATGAGACAGTTTATCTGTCCTGCTGGAAAGAGAAAAATTGATTGAAGGAGAGAAAAAAGCACAACCTGAAATAAACTTGTAAAATATCTTTATTAGTTCACTATAAGATTGGAAGTACAAAAGCTTCCAGGTAAAACACTGTCAAATGAAAAAGATGCCCAGGACAAAAATGGTCAGAAAGTTGCTTATGAATAGTGAGCATCCAGTGCTAAATAACAAGTCTTTGAGCTGGGCAAGACATCTTTCCCAGTGTCCTGCATTGCCTCTCCAGGTCTGAATCTTGCTCCCATCAGATGAGGAAACTCCTCTCCAGGAGCAGCTGGGGCGCAGCCCCAACTTGGGGACAGTGGGCGATGGGGGGACAGAACTGCTCCCGCAGCCTCCCCTGTGCGTGTGCGGGTCCCGGGTGCAGCCCCTGCTCGTGGCACTGGTCAGTAGTGTCGGCAGACAAGGTTGCTGTGATGGGGTTCTCTAGGAAGGGGTGACTGGGTTTTATTCCATGGGGGACGGTGCTTGGTACTGCGGGGGTGACAGTTCCCATCACCTGCTCAGGGATCCGCAGGTGTTGCGGATGCTCGGGATGTGGATGCTGCGTCCAGCCCATCTCCAGCATCACCCCCCTCCAATCTGTGGGCAGACGATTTGTTGCCATTGCAGTTAAAACTACACGATGCTCAAGGGTGTTGCAGCTTGCAGGAGAGTTCTTTAAGTTTGTTGCATAGACAATATGCAGGAATATTCCTATAAACACGCAAAACCTTTTCCTCTCAGGCTGACATTGCAGCCCTTCCAGATATTTCAAGGAGAAACATGCCCTTAAAGTTCAGATAGTTGTTCATAAAGGCACCTTTCTATGTTTTTAAAGCTTTTAAGCAAAGAAAAGCCACTGCATTCGCCCCTCCCCTTTTTCTAGCTCAGAGGTGATTTTGTCTTACGTTATCACTAACGATTCCTAACTGAATAAAAACCAATGAATGAATGAATGATCAAAACTGCTGATTGCATGCTCTGGAAACATGTATGGAAAGAGAAGGTTTGCGTCTGTTTTCTAGGTTTTGTACGTATGTCCTTGGGGAGCCCCCGTCACCACTGGGGCCAAGCGCCGGCAGCCTCGGGGTTCGTCCCCTGCAGAGGCTGCAGATGCTGGTGTTGGCCATGACCAGGGGGTGAATTTTGAGGCTTTCTTGGTGTGTTATCTCCCTGCATCGCCCGGTGCTGCTCCCCCTTCCTGGGAAGGGCAGATTTCAAAGCCCCCAAGCAGCGAAGGGCCCTGTGGCCAGTCCCAGGGTGGCTGTGGCTTCCAGGGTGGCAGTTCCCCCTCTTTTCTTTTTGCTGGCTGATGCGGCTGTGCCGGGCAGAGCTCGGTGACCCCAGGGCTCCCCCAAACCCTCTGCCCAGGGAGCGATGCTTTTGGAGCAGATCCTGGTCCCTGCGCTAGTGGGATAGTCTATCGCTTGTCACACTGGCGCTGGGACAGCTCACCGGCTCCCACAACCACAACCCGATTTGTTTTAGTAATGCGAGGGGGGAAAAAGTAGAGATGAAGGGAAAATCTCCCGGGAGCCTACTCGGCAGCTTCTGCTTCCTGATCCGGCTCACGTGGGTTCTTCCCGTCATTCTGGATCAGCTGCACGATGTGTGTCAGGTCCAGGCTGCGGGTGAGGATATCGAGCAGCACTTCGTCCTTTTGTACACCCTCCATGAACTCCTCCAGGGAGAGCTCGCCTGTGAGAGCACATTTGGAAAAGATCTGTTAGGTCCTGCATCCTTTCTCCTCCCTCCGTAGCATCCTCGGAGCAGTCCCCCGGGAGCTGTGGGTACCAGCCCTTCCCAACATCCTGAGTCTGTGTATCGTACACCCCAAACCCCATCACAGCTAAACCTCGTGCAGACCCCCAGTGTCCCCAGCCGCAGCCCGTGGAGGGGACAGGGAGCGAAACCTTCACAAAGAGCTGGTCCCTGCCAGCTCCTCTGTGTCCTGGTGTTTTGGAACATCCAACATCTGGAATTGCAGGTAAGGGGGAAGTGGGAGCTGTATTTGGCATTGCATAAGAAAGCTCCTTACCATCTCCATTTATATCAATTTTGTCAAACACCATGTTTGTGAATTCCTCAGCTGTCATCGTTTCGTTGCACCGGTTGATGGCTCTAATAGCCTGGAGAGAAAGAAGAACAATTACTGAGCGTTATACAGTTTTGTGTATCCATCAGTACCAGCGGCTCAGTGACCAGACATGGGCGGCCAAACCTTTTTGCAGGCAGTTCTGAAAGGAATAAAAGTCCTGGAGATTAAAATCACTTAAAAAGGTAATCAATGGATTAAAAGATTAAGTGGGCATGCTGGGATAAGCCAGGAGCCCTTCACCTCTGAAATCCTTAGATTAAATTCAAGTGCTTATCTGAGCCTGGGTTTCAGCGGCCGTGGTTAAACAACCGGTGATGAGGAGACGAGGGGTTGGTGCGTGTCGGGGCGTGTGGGGGTCAGACAGGTCCAGCCTGGTGGGAGGACGGGCAGAGGACACGGAACCAGTTTGGCCAGTGCCTGCTGGTTTGCCAGGGAGTTGTCTTTTGGGTGGGAATTTTCCTGTTACAACCTTTGTGTCTACCTGTATTTAGTAACCAACATCTGCGACAGAAGCAGGAAAAGCAGAGCCCACTCACTTTGATGATGTTCAGCAGTTCTCCCCGGTCAATGCAGCCGTTCCCGTCCACATCGTAGAGCTTGAAATACCATCGCAGCTTCTGATCCACCTTCCCTTTCAGGACCAGGCTCAGAGCTGCCACATACTCCATAAAATCTATGTAGCCGTCCTAAAAGCAGAAGGTTAGAAGCCAGGTGAGACTAAAAGCAGGTAAACTCAGTGTCTGTGCCCACCTTGGGGACTAACAAAGACTCAAAAGTTAGCCTGTGCTAAAGGAAAGCAGTGGTAATTCAGAGGTCAAAGAGGAACAGGCTTATGCAGTTGAGCCCTGAAGGATTACCGCACATTATTCTGCCTGCACGCTCCTCCAGCTCTTTTCTGCTGCAAGGGGGTCTCACCCAGCACTCACCCGGAGAGGAATGAGCTCAGAAATTACCCAGCACATCGCTGCCACCTCGGGAGGGGACGGCGCTGCTCTGTCCCTGTGCCATTTGTGTGTCTGCTTCGTGTTTGGCCACATCAAAAGCACAAACAGTTTTATCTTTGACTTTCCCCCCGGGTGTTTGCCCGGCTCCCTCCGCAGCGCCAGAGCCGTCCCGCCGCGGAGGTGTCTGCAGGGCCGTGGTACAAACACAAAGCCGTGCTGGGCTGAGCTCCCGTGCCACCACCTTCCAGACACCACCCCGGGATGTTCACGGCTTCCAGGAGCCTTGCTAAAATGTGTGGTGCCCAACACAGAGCTTTTCAATTGCGCGTACCACTGAGATGCGAAACACATCAAAGGGAAAATGGTACATACTATAAACCACGGACAGTCTTTGGGAGGGAATAAGCCAGGGGTTTGTCAATGAACAAAGCCACCGGGCACGGGGCCAGTTCAAGAAGAGATCATCTGCTTTATCCCACCACTGTAAGAGGCAGGTTAGGTATAAATAGCGACTGAGCCCCATTCCCAGCAGGATTTCCTGCACAGCAGTTCCCTTTTCAGGCATTCAAACCCAGGGCAGTGAGCAAGGTGAAGGCACAAACAGAACACCTAAAGGATTTAGGACCTGAATTGTATTATTTTCAGTGGGATTAAGCCCACTAAGCCTTTCAGTTTGCCATAAAATACATTCTTCATCTCACATGAGGTGCAGTTTCAAATCATTTGCAAGTCTGGCACAGCGACAGCCCAGCTTCTCCCCAGGGAACAAAGGGCCCGAGCTCCATATCATACATGTAATAAAATCAATGAAACTGTAATCCATTTATAATTTAAAACAATAGAAAAGCAAAGCCAATCTGTTCTGTAAACCGCAGCTCATGCCATGCTGCGTGGCTCAGGAACTCTCTGTTTCTGCATGAATGCAGCACTTGTTTTCACACCACTGGTTTGGTCCTTACTGTCACAACATTTGATATTCCAGGGTTAAAGGGCGTTTCATTTTAAAGAGATCATAGACTAGCAGAAAACCCCCGACTAATTTGATAATTTAAAATGAAAAGGGAAATATAATTTCCGGGAAAAGTCTCTTTTCTTCCAGAACAAGCAGCAGGTGAGGGGTTTTACTCGACATATTTTTTGCCTTACATAACTGATATTACAATTTACAAGGCCACAGAGCATCAGACCACGCATACTCGGGTCCACATCTATTTTGCATACACCCAAATACACCACACACCACAGGAGCAAAGCACAGCCCATCCCTGCCCAGGCTGAGTGGGTAGGACAATATTTACCTTATTAAAGTCAAACGTCTCAAACATTTGCTCAACGTATTTGTTCGCTGACGGACTCAGGTTTTTCAAGCCAAAAAACTGTTTGAACTCGTACAGGGTGAGCTGGCCAGAAGGACACTCCGTCATGAACTTCTTATACCACTGGTGGCACTCGGTGGTGCTCAGCTCCTCCACGGTTTTCCCGTCCATGTTCCCCATCTCCACAGCAAAGTCCTGATCGCTTTGCAGCCAAAAATCGATGTTTTTTGAAATTCGAGGGCTTCGAAATTCTGCTTCTTGCCTTTAAAGTCCCAATGTCCCCAGTGCCGCAGAGATCACAGTATTAGGGAAAAAGCCAAACTGCCTTGTGTGGGGGTTGTTCTGATTTGGTGTTGGTGGTGATGGATGCGAAAGGCACCTCTTCCCAGGACAATTTCAAAGCACAAAACCCTCTTTGGACAAGAGGGTGACATTTAAGTACCCAGCAAATCCCCCTGCAGCCAATGAGGCTCAGGGGATGACTGGCTCCCAACAGGTATTAAGACTTCAGGGTTAAAATAGAAAGGAGGTAAAATGGGAAAGTCTTGCAGATTACAGGCCCAGCAGGAGATTATGAGGGTGGAATTTTCTCCGTGATGGTGTAATCTCCTAATCCACTTTATTTATGATTTTGTGGGGGGTTGTATGAGCAATAACTTTTGCACCAAAGTCAGGGTAAGAAGAAATAGAGAAAACAACTCAGAAGTCTCTATGTTGATACTGTCTTTTTGGTCTCCCTTAGTCTTATTCTGGCTGGAGGATTTCCAGACAGGGCTGCTAATTTGAGCCTGAAACGTAGGGAGGGGAGGTACCATTTCAGCTCCTATAAAGAAATGCTATTTGAGGGTAAATTTGGCGTGCTGAGACACCTGCTTCTGGAGAAGAGCTGCAGGGAGATGACACCTGAATTTCAGCTCCAGTTACTATCTAATGCCTCAAATGAAACTGCTTTTCCATTCACGATGAACAAGACTTTGCCTGTGTCTAGGAAAACCTCGTGAAAGGAGTTGTCCTTTCAAAGGAGGAACAGAATTTGGGCTTAGCTGAGGAAGCCAGCGAAACCTTCCCAGGTTCTGCAGCTTGTGCTAAGGCCAGGCTTATGCAGATGACCATTCATGCAGTGCTTGTGTATAAGCAGGTGACAGTAAATGACAGGACAAGTTGGACCAGGTTTTTAGAACAAAACCCACGCTGCATATTTTTCTGGGGAGCAGTGACCTGGCCTCACCACCTATCCCTCAGCTCATGCGTTCACTGATGGTCATAACTCAATGGGAAGCTGAGGTCGCACCAGTCACTGCTTTCATTGCTTGGGCTTTATTGCTCTCGACTATGGTTTTGGGGGTTGGAGGGGTCTCCATTTTGCAACATTCGCACTTGGGACATCAATCTTCTTCTTGGTGTGATCGGTGTCCCGGTTGTAGCGGTACCCGCAGGTTGGCTTCTGCGAGGTGTAGAAGGGGTTGTACGAGTTGGACCAACCCGGTTTGTAGAAGACAAACTTGAAGGCATTGGGTTGATGGCCCCCAGAATGGGCGACAACAGGAATGAAACGAGTGTCCAATGGCTGGGGATGTGCTGGAGACGGCTGGCTTGTTGGGACGGGCTTCTCCATCTCCTTTGGCTTCTTGTGGTCTTTGCCAGGGGTTTTAGTCACCTGTGGAGCAAAAGAGCCAGACAAACGCATTGCAGTTGCTCCCAACACTTTGCCATCCTTATCAGGGCTTAAGGCCCTGATGCAATAGTTGTGTACTGGTGATCAAAAAGCAGAGATTTAACAAACCGGGAGAGTGTAGGGAGTGCCTGCCTGCTTACACCCACTGCAAGGGCAGTCAACATGCAGTATAAATGCTGAGAAGTCAGGTATTTACATTTCTTTAGCTAAAAATCTAAGGTGATATTCCTGATAAAGTGAGTTTAAAATCAAATGATGTACCGGAAATGTGGAAGCAACAGTGAAAATAAGATTAAGTATGCACAAAAAGACTTGAAGGACTTGATGCTCTCTTGACTTGAATTTCAGCTGGTTGGTTGTAACAGTGCTGAGTGAATATAAAGTGCTACCAGCTGCTGATGTTCCTGCTAGTCAGCCTGACCTGGGTCATCCTTCCATCACTTTTGGGGGATAATACGTTTTCCTTCTGTGTTTGGCACAGTGGAGCCCTGGTCCCAGCTCAGAATCTCAGTTTTAACAGCTATAAATGACAGCAATACATGCTCCTTGTAAAGTCTTCGCCAAACCACAGCCAAGGCAAACCGGCCATGGAAATGGTCCAACCCAGTCGAGTGTCAGTGATGACAGAAACTTAACACCATATTTCACAAACACACCCCGGGGCATCGGATCCTCAGCTCCGGGTCCCTTTGCAGGCACCTACCACCACCCTGCACCTCGTCCTGCTGTGCTAACTGCTCTTCCCAAAGCTCTAAGTGGGTTTTTTCCTCCCAGAAACATGAAGGAAGAAACAGGGTTGTTGACTCTTGTGAGGCAAGTTCTTCCTCATCATCAGCTGGGTCACATTTCTGAAGCCTTGGAGTAAAATCGCTGCCACCACAGCACAGGGGACCAAATGATGCAGAAACAGCCCATTTTGCCTGTACATTTGCACAGAGCCTTTGCAGGGGGGGTGGTGTAGACGTGAGCCCCGGGACACACATGGGGCTGACTTGTCACCCATGGCTGCTCCAAGGCTGCGCTTGACTGGGAAAGTATTTCTGCTGCTGTTATTTAACCGTGACTCAGTTATCTTGTTTTCATTGATGACACCTCTATGCGAATGGAAACTAACTCTTCCCCCAGCAATTATCCGCTTTACTCCTGGGCGTCCTAAATAAACGCTTTGCTGCTTGGCTTTATTTTTAACTTTGTAAAGAGGTTTCCTGGTTTCCGTGACGCTCTGGCTTACTTGGTGCTCTATTTCTGTTTCTGCAGCTGGCTCTGAGCACTGGCTCCTAAACCTATTAAGATGGGGACACCCGCAAATTATTTAGAAATCTTCTGAAAGCATTTGAGGGAAATGACCAAATCCCCTCATGTTCACCACCTCTTTCTGTCACTCGTTTCCCTGATACAGCTTGAAAGTCTCCATTGCTGGAGCTCAGGACAAGTGTCATTTCAGCCGCAAGGAAACATCCGTCCGTTTTTTCCATAGGGGATAAAATAATGGGATTTTGACTCCTGAAGTGCAGTTTTTGTACCACCGCGGTGATTTTAGTGTGGTTTGCATATCCCTTCTTTGAACGCACTTGGATTTGTTCAGAAATGATTATATTCGCTTAGATGCACAAGTATAGCTCGTGGAAGGTCAGAGGCAAGTACGCACAGGAGTGCGCTGCTGCAACTGCATCCACCCAGCAGAGAGGCATTGGTGTTAATAAATCAGTGCACTCGGGGTGTGGAGGTGAGGCCATGGTTACTTTGAGAACCCAGCTGCTAACTCGTGTCGAGATGCTTTCGAGATGCGCCAGCCGTGCTCAGGGACAGAGGGCAGGACACGGTGCCAGGGAGCGCTGAGCTTTGCGCTTCACTCTCCCCATGGGGTTTGTCTGTCCTGGGGGTTCCTGCTCATCCTCTGGGGCATCTAAATCCCGGTAGATACATTCTCCGTGCTCAGGTCAATGCACCTGCTTACGTGCTCACTGAGGGGAAGCACCAGCTCAACGTCCACAGCGCTATTTATGGCACTGCCTGAATTCAGAGTCCCCCATAATCCTATTGCATCTATTAATAGGTTGAGAGATCCCTAATCCTGCCCAAATTGTCTGTTGTCCCTCAAAGAAGATCCCCGCAGGAGGGGTGTCACAGAGAGAAGACTGATTTCAGTAACCAAGCGAGCACAAAGTGCTCAGACCTCCAGCCCAGCTGAGGCGTTCCCAGGGGGCTGTCAGAGCCACTGTCACCCCCTTGCTTTGCAGTGGGGATGTCCCCCCCTCCCACAGCCACCCCAGGACAATCTCGTGCCGTTTGCTCCGAGCCCTTGGTGACCACAGGGGCGAAGGCGTGGCAGCAGTGCAGCCAGGTGGGTTTGAGGGATGACGCATCACTCAACACCACCAGGACCCTTTTGTCCCCCACCAGGACCCTTTAATCCCAGCCACCCTCAGGGCAAGGGTCTGCCGCCCTCCTTCCCGCAGGGAGGGGACACAGCGAGCGGGGGGTCCCTCCTGCCAAACTATGAACTCCTACCTGTGAAGCCATCTTCCCAACAGGGACCCCGGCGTGCGGGGCTGTCAGGGGTGGGAGTGGGCAGTGCTGGCATCAGGGCCATGGGGACACTCGGGGGCATTGTGACCACTGGGGTGTCACTGGGTGTGGCTGTCACAGGGGTGCCCAGGCTGAGCAGGGATGTGGAGGAGCACAGGGGTTCAGCCGCAGGAATTCGGAGGGTGCTGTTTCTCCCGGGATGATGGGACAGGGGAGGTGTCACACCCGATGGGAACCACCACTGCTGCCCGTTCAGCCACACGCTGTGTTTCTCCTCCCGTCCCTCCCTCGGCTCTGGCCGGGGACCTGCGCTGCACAAGCACTTTGCACACCTGCGAGATGCCAGATCTGCATCTGCAGGGCGCAGCTCCCCGCGCTGATGCAAAAGCAGATTGTTCTGGGGTGTTTACCTGTGTGAGGATCAAAGGCAGCCTCACACCATGGGGTGTTACATCAGAGCAGGGCTCACACAGCTATTTCTATGCCATAAAATCTGCTGGCGATCTTCCAAGTGCTTTCCCGTGCTTCGTGCCCAGCCTGGCCCACCTGTCCCTTTAGCTGTGTGGCCTCTAACGCTCAGGAGGTCGCAGCGGGTGGCAATCACCCTTCCTTCAAAACACAGCCATGCCACCAAAATGGGCAGCTTTTCTCTGAGAGGCCAGCCCACCTCGCACCACACATAGACCTTGCTAGTCCTGAGCTTTTTCTGGTCTTCTGGGTGAGGGTCCATGAAGGGTGAAGGTAAAGAATATACAGGAGTGTGCACACAAGCTCTTGCAGACTTGCTTGTGTTCACTGGGATAACAAATTCGCCTCAAAACACACATCCCTTCATGTTGTAAGGAGCATGTTTTCTGACGCTCACCACCCAGGGTGAGGCAAAGCCGCTGTTGCAGGGTTGGATGGGTACAGCTCACTGTCCCCAGCGCTCCAGGCACAGGGGACAACCTCAGGAGCAATTATCGGGGAGCTGAATCACACTTTCCCATTCCCGCAGAGCATCGCTGCAGCCCAGCGGCCCCTTTGAAGTCTCTTTGGTGTAACAACATTTTGTAGGACACCTTTTGCACGAGCCCAGGCTTTCTCATTCCATGGGATTTTATTGGCTTCTCTTCTTAAAATAATTCCTCTTCTCCTTCCCCTTTTCCCTGACTTCCTCTCTCCGCCTCTGCTGTTCAATTTGTTCGCTCAAAGACTGTGAATGTCAGGGAGCACGTATACCTTGCCTATCTTGCAAAGATATTGTGTCCTTTGCATTTCCAGTGGTGAGCGGGTCCTTCATTTCATCTGGTTTCTTCTTCCAAGAGGTGCCAGTGGATTTTCTCTAAACATCCAGGGCTCAGCTAGCTGGGATCCCACAAAGAGCTGCTTCCAGCGCCACTCTCTCAGGAGGAACATTGTTTCCCTGTTCTCACCCTATTACCACTCTTATCTGCATGCAGGACTGACCCTTTTTCCCGCAATCTGGGCTAAAACACGACTGTGGTGCGTCCCCAGCGCCGCGAGCTCGGGGTGTGCAGGACTCGCACTCGTGCAGACGCTTGCAGGGTTGTTGCCATTCCCAGATAACTGTTATAAAGGGCGTAAGTCCCGCTAATTGCAGGCCTAATTGCGGAGCCGTCCCTTTGGCATCCCCGCTGCTCCCGGAGCCCATGGAGCATCCCAGCATCCGACCAGCGGGATGGAGCTGCATCTCTGCAGAGCAGCCGAAATCCTCTGAAAACTGTCTTAAATAATTGTAACTCCCATCCTACAACTGCAGGATTGAATCCACATGGTACCACAATTTCACTCTTTCTGCATTTGCCATTCCTGTTACTCTCCTTTATTCAAGTGCTGTCTGACAATTTCTGCCATGAGTAGATTTTGCTTTTAAAGTATCATAACAGTATTCCTTTCTCATTGTTCCCAGGTGATTTAATGCGTGGCCCTGATTTGTACTTTGCAGCAAGGTTGTGAAAAGAATAATTTTAAGGTGATTAAATAAGTGATATTTACCACTAAAAAATGAAATCTATATCATTTTGACTCTCAAAATGTGGTGGAAGTAGAAATAGATATAAGATAGGATGATCATACCCCGAAGCTGTGTTTCAGAGTTACTGTTTAGACAGTTACTCTGGGTTTAAAGTTCTCCAGAAATCCCAGCATTTAATCACCAATGTTACTCATTAACCCTCAGTTTTTACTTGCATGACACAGAAAATTGTTGGCAATGTTGCACACTTGCCTTTGTACCTGGCATAAGAAATTCTTTGGAGTCAAGTCCCACTGTCTTTAATCCCAAACCCTAGTAACATCTGGGTTGCACTGGGAAGGGAGATGTTTCTGCTGGAGGGGCTCATTGCATGGAGGTGGCTTTTCTGCTTGGTAAAATGCTTTCTAAAGAATTCAAGGCTGATTTTCTTCCCAGCAAACACACGAGAGAGACAAAGAATTACGCTGCAGCTTCCCCTGACTCTGGTTGACATTTCCTCGTATTGCAAGGCCACCTGCAGATCTCAGACAGGGACTCCAGGTCCTGACATGCTGTGCCAATGTGTCTGCACCAAGCTGGGCAGAGGGGCCCAGTGTGCTGGTCAGGACTACAACAGGAGGCGAAGAAACAGATACAAGCGGGACACAGCGAGCGAATGACCGAAACTCTTAAAACTAAATGTCTAGTATCCAACCAACTTGAAAAGATTGATAATTTGTGTTGTGGGTTTTTTTGGTTTTGTTTGTTTGTTTGTTTTTAAATTATTGATATTTGGGTTGGTTTGGTTTTGTTTGTTTTTTGCTGTTGTTGTTTGGGGTTTTTTTGTTTCTTGTTTGTGTTTGTTTGTTTGTTGTTTGGTTGTTTGTTTGGGGGGTAGGCTTTTGTTTTCGAGGTTTTTTTGTTTAGTTTTTTTTTTTTTTTTGTTGGTTGGTTGGTTTTGGAGTTTTTTTGTGTGTTTTTTGTTTGTTTGGGGTTTTTTGTTTGTTTTGGGTTTTTTTGTTTGTTTTGGGTTTTTTGGTGTGCTTTCGTTTTCTTCAAGAGGAATCGGATGTCCCGCTGTATTTACCCTGCGGACCCCGCTGACCCTCGATGTTATCTTGCTTTATCTTATCCCGTCTCACCCACCCTCCCCACCAGCGCTGCCCCCAGCGGCCCGGGGACCCCCCCCCCCGCCATGAGCCCCTCGGCTCGGGCCGTGAGCTCATCTCCAGTGACCCCCCCCGGTCCATAAAGCCCCGCGGAGGCAGCGGCGATTCCTCGGCGGGGCGGGAGCGGCTCCGGTGCGGCGGGAGGCACCTGGGAGGAGGGAGGAGCGGAAGGTGGGGCCCGGCCCGGCCCCCCCCCGCCCCGCAGCCGCTTGTGGCAGCGGCCCCGGCCCCGTGCCCGCCCGGCGCGGCGGGGATGCCCGGCTGGGAGCGCGGCGGGCAGCGCCAGGATGAAGAAGCATCACTCGGTCCAAGGCACCTTCAGCCGCCTCTTCGGGAAGCGCCAGCCCAGCCCCCCCGCCGCTTCCCTCTTCGCCACCAACCCCCCCTGGATCTTCACGCAGGAGGTGACATCGGACAGCGCGGGTGGCACCGGTCAGTGTGTCCCTTCCTCCGTTTGTTTGCCCCGGGTTGGGGGGGAGCTCTGTGCGCCGTCCATGAGAAACGGGGGGCGAAGGGGTTGGACGGGGCCGGTGGTTCATTCAGCGCCCTGTTGGGAAACTCCGGGAGGTGTTCGGAAGGGCCGGGTGACGAAAGGGACAAGTTGAAACCCGTGTCCCCGCACCCGAGGTTTGAGACTCACTCTCTGCTCTCACGGAGCCACAATCCGCTCCGGGAAGTTAAACTTGACTAAAGCGCGTTGTTAAATAGTTGAGAATCTGTCTTATTGCGTCTAGCAGCTCTTTCCCACGCCATGTTTGATTCGCTCCTTCCCTGGTTGGAGTTATTTACTTGTAAACCTGTTTCTTGAAGGTCTGCGTGTGAGGGGGGAGTTGAGGGCTGCACATTCCTTAGGATTTATTTGTATTTCTTTGTGGTTTTAATTACAATACTGTGCCCTGGAGGCTCATGTAGGAGGGAGCCAGATTAATAGTAATGGAGCCAGGTAGATAAAAGATAGCAGTTTGTGGATGAAGTTTGGTGGCTGTGAGGTTCCAACAAACACTTCCAAGCTTAAAGAAAAGGAAGCGCTGCTTGCTGGGCTGTGCATGTGGAGCAGTGTCCATGGCAAGGTGGTTACACCCCACAGGCCAGGCTGCCGAAACTGAGATAAAATGAAAATGCAATGAAGACTTTCACGCAACTCTCAAGCGCAAAAGGAAAAACTGCTGATTTCTAACTGTCGTAAATGTGAGGAGGCTTCAGGCTTCTCTCTGATGTGGTTTGGATTTGAAAAAAGAAGTCGCTGTGTCTGCTTATTACCAGCCTGATTTCCGTGGCTGCAATTGCAGTACAAAGACATTCCTTTCAGGTGTGGGGAACTGCTGTGCGGATCAGCTTGCAGAGTAAAAGCCAGGAGTTCTTGAAATCTGAGCACAAATAAAAGCTGTTGAATCACTCCTTAGCATCCTCTTGGCATTTATATCGTGAATTTAGTTTGTGTAGGGTAGTTTGACACACAGTGACCATGTTCAGAGTAATCTAAGTTGAGGTGTGGGCTTGTTGCGATGGACATGCTCACAGCTAAGCAGTCCAAGGGGCAGATCTTGTTGTGTCCTGACATCCACAGCACCACGGTGAAACCCCATCCCTGCCCCTGTTTCTTCAATATTTGCTGCATAGCTTCACGCCATCGCTGTTGCCAAAAGGAGTCCACTGCTTCTGCTAATCCCCACCTTAGTTTTTCATACAAAGTAAACACAAGTTAAGCAATATAGAATGGGTGTAGGTTTACGTGTCACTGACTCAGAGATTCCTGAATATAGCGACTGAAATGTGCTCCCTCCTCGCTGAGAGCTGTGGATACCCCAGCACCAAACCTGCTACGCCTACTCCAGGTGATGCAACCCTCAAGTAGGAAGAAGTTCCATTACACGTCTTGCAGATTGCTTATTTTCTTTCCCATGACTGAGAGGACACAATTGTCTCCAGGAGACAGGCTGAATGTCAAAAAATGGCCAAAGCACAGTCGGGGCTGCTTCTGACAGCATCCAAAGGCATTTCCAGATCCTTCCTTCCAGGAACGCACAGGTCTTACCAGTGACAGGCTCTTAGCAGGCAAGTCCTGTTTATCTAGCAAAGAAAACACAACTACAAGCACTTCATTTTACTTTAATTAAAAGCATTCAGGATAGCGATGCTTAGTAATCTAGGATCAAAGACCTTGTGATCTTTAATCCAGTTTCTCACTGAGTTTACCTAGTGACTTGTTTAATGTAAAACACTCATCGTTTCAAGTCTCTCAACTGCTCTATCGCTGCTCCGCGAAGCTGTCTGAATCCGAACTCTCATGTTGCATTGGCCTTAATTCTTGCTGCTTACTTGCCCAATGGGGTGTCATGACAGGGGTTTGGCAAAAATAATAATGATTAATAATAATAATTTGCTGGCATTTGCCATCCTCGAGGACTCCAGCAGCTCCTCCTTTGCGCTGGAGCCCATCACAGGCAGGGAAGCGTTAAACTGTTGGTAGGACCACACTAACTCAAGTGCAGGCTGATTAGTATTTTTTTAAAGCTGAAGCAAATGTCCTTTTTGTAAAGAATCCCTTGTAGCAGGAGAAGTTTGGGATAAGGGTTGGGCTGGATGGGGCTTTGAGCAACCTGATCTAGTGTCGGGGGGGGGGTGGAATGAGATGATCTTTGAGGTCCCTTCCAAGCCAAACCACTCTGTGATTGTGTGATGAGGGAGAGGAAGGCGCAAGGACAGGGATAGGATGATGGATACTCCCAGGTGCATCCCGGGGCAACTTGTGGTGTAGCGGGTGGGAGAAAGGAAAAGCTCACATGCTTGCTGGACTCAGTGGCACGTCTCAAGGTTATGTGGAATTCATCTACCTCCAAACCCATAACAGGCAGCTCATGCCCAGCCCCTGGCGTGGTCAGATTCTTCATTCCAGGTGTTCATGCAAGTGCTTTTCTTCTGTGGGAACACACACTCAAGCATTTGCCTTCCTCTTTTTTCTTCTTCACTAAACTCGATGTAAAGTTGTTTCCTTAGAGCTTCTTGCCTGATCTCTGCCCGTCCAAGGAGGGCACAGACAGTGACAACCACAGCTCCGTGCCATGGCAGCTGGTGATGGGTTGGGGACGCTGGTCACCGGTCCAGCAGCACATGGAGGGCTCAGTCTGTGCCATGCGGCAGCGGGGACACTGGTTTGGGCTGTGGCAGCGGCCTGTTGCCAGCACAGTCTGGGTTGGGGACTCTGGGGTGCAGGTGGCTCCTCGGGCAGGCAGTCCTGGTTTGGGGAGCGCTGCCCCGGGTTTGGGAGGCTGAGAAACGCAGCCCAGCTCCTTTGCCTGTGTGCAGGGCTTGCACAACCTTCGCCTTTCTGCTCCTTGGCTTTTAATTGCTGTACGATACTTGACAGAAACTGCTTCTGTGCTTTGCACGTGGGGTGTGCATGGGGTTGGGGCTGAGGGCTGCTTCCAGGCTTCTTTTGGGCAGAAGCAGAACAACAAACTATTTACTCCTTTGTGTTTTGGTGTGGAGGCTGTTTGCTGCTTCTCACTGAAACCACTATTGAAAACTGTTAGGTGGGACCACTCCCGCAGAGTTTTCTCTCTGATCACAGCTGTTTTGCTCGCTTTCCCCCTCCTTCCTCAAGCCCTCATATTTTCTTTAATGCTGGTCTCCTTGGCTACGAATTATTTGTGTATCTCCTTCCAGCCAAGGTGGGGTTTACATGCTTCAGTGCTTCTGCTTGTTAATTCATGCTGTTAATCAGACACAAAGAACGTAATTAAACTAATTTTATGAGCTTTATTCACTGTCAGAAATAAACCGGCTCAAAAGGTGTGGTTCAAGGTAAAAGCACAGAGCTGGGAACCAGGAGTACCTGCTGGTACCTGCTTGTGACACCGGGGCTTGGTGACTATTCCCTGTTGTAGCATCTCCGTTTGTAGCGAGATTTCGTGGGAAGACATTCAGAGCATTTATCCGTAAGGCTGAGGTGTGAAAGCGTTGTGGCAAACACAATTTGTCCTCCAGTGCCAATTGCATCAGGGCTCAGAAACAAATTGCGCTAGCAGGATGCTGGGGGTGCCCGTCCACTGCAGGGAGAGCAGCGGTGACATCTCCATCCCACTGTTCCCAGCCTCTGATAGCAAAACGTGGAGGGGAAACACCTGTGGGAAGCCCCTGCGTGCCCCATCTCCATCTGCATGTCCTGTTTCTATCGCTGTGTCGCAGGCATTCCCCTCCTCTTGCCTTAGTCCTCATGGGCACAAGCCAGGCATCAGGGACACCTCCACTGTCCCTCTCCACTGCATAAGTGACAGGGACCTGTTGTGATAGGGCTGGGTCAAGAGCCTGTAATTAACTCTGTGCTTTGATGGAACTTTTTGATAGAAATCCTGGGGTCCCGCTCACCTGGGACCTTTCTCCTCCCATCTTCAACTCAGCTCCAAAACACCCAGCTACTCTTCAGAATGTGATGAGTTTTGCCCATTCCCAGGGAGCTGATAGAGCAAATTCTTCACTGTGCATTTTAAAATTAGGTGGTGCTCGGTGCTGTTTTTCCTGTTGCCTCAACTGCAGTGCTGCTAACAGTTTTCTCTCCCCCTCAGGTGATGTGATTGAAGTGTATTATGGTGACAATCGCTTTGGGACGGTGAGCGACTCTGGCACAGCAACACTTAAACCTCGTCCAAGAGTCCGGCCGCTCCTGACTTTCCTACCCCTTGTGAGTATCCGTCTCTCCGCTGCGATTTGTTACGGCAGCGTGTGTAACTGGTGCCCAGAACCAGCTGGGCTGGCTGCTGCTCTCATCCTCTACCCAAGGCAAGAGAATAAATGAAAAGCAAAACCACTCTATAATAATGCTGGATATGAGGGATTAGGAGGTGATCTGAGTTCAGGGCTTGTGTTGAACATAGGCGGGATACACAGGCAGGAGATGTAAGCATCATCAGACCTGTCTTTTCAATTAAAAAGAAAATGCTGAGCATGTAGATGATCTAGCTTGTGATGCCTTTTATCTAACTGCTACTGGCTGTATCTCTTTCTGGATCAGGCGTGTTGCTGGAGAGAGCAACAGGAAAACTGTGTCCTGTTCACAGCAGGGGAAGGAGGAGGTGGTGATGTAGCGGGTGATGGGTTTTCAGTCTCTGTATGGGGGAAATTGTTCCCTGCAGAGCTGCCAGTGCTCCAGCAGCACCTGTGTGCAGGGGCTGGAGCAGCGAATGCCAACACAGCCGGACCCAGAGGTGGCTTTAAGTCACCTGGGACTCCAGACCCTCATATGCTCATTGCTGGCATTGATGCTCCGCTGCCGTGTGTGCTGAGCAGGTTTTCCTGCCCTGTGTATGGCACCTCTTATCCACCAAAGAGTAGAGCAAAGCCCACGATTGCTCAGAGGTATTTTGGAGACGGCGATAGCTAAATCTGAAGTGACACAGGCAGGTCAATGATGACAATAAAATACTTAAAAAGCCATCGGTCTTGACAATAAAATACTTAAAAAGCCATCGGTCTTGACAAGGAAATCCTCTCTGAGATCAGGGGATGTTTTTCCATCTACTTCCCTGTCCTTTAGAGCAACCATCACCTGCAGCAGAAAATGAGCTAGTGTGTTGTCACCTGGGGGCACTTAGGAGTCAATGGGCTTGTGCAGGTGTCATTTAGAGGAAAACGTGCGGGGAGATGGAGTTTATATATCTATTTGAGAGCATAATTAGGAAGTTATAGGGTTACACAGGTTCTACAAAAGGGTTGTGCCCATGTGGTGCCTTTCAAAAGATGATAGCAGGTGAAAAATCTCATCTGGGATCCAAGTTGAGTAACCATAGGACCGATGCCTGTGAAACTGCCGCAGCTGGCAGCCTGTATCACTGGGTTTTTAGAGTGCAACCAGCCTTTTGCATCTTTTTAGAGCTTTCAAATGCTTCACTAGTGGAAATGTATGTGGTAGAGGAATAAACTGTGCAAATGTCCCTGGGATAAATAGCTGTCACCCTAGCCATGGTGTTTTCCTGATTTTATACCCCTAAATTGCCTTTGTGAAGGCTGCTCTCACTTGCTTCTCTTCCAGAAGTACCAGGTTTAACTGAAGAAGTTAGTGGGAATAAGCAGCATTTTGTTTTTAAGGACCAGTCTGTGTTGGCTATTATTTTGATTAGGTTTGATGATGATTTGGTTTGGCACGGCCGCTTCTGCTGCCGCATACATCCTTGCGCTGGGCTGTTCTGCAGCTCCTGCCTTAACCCTTTGTTTCCACCCACCCGCTCCCCTGTGCGGGAGGAGGTTGGGCAGCAGCTGCCTGCGTCGCTGTGAGTCAGGAGGATGATCACACACACCCAGCCTGGCAGCAAAACCCACGGGGCTTCATGTCCCATGTGCCTGGCAACTCTCCTTGCACCCAGCACCTATTTCCGACCCCCCAAACCACCTGCCCCGTCCCAGTCCTGAGCTGGATGGCAGCAGAAGAGGCTTTGCTGCTGCCCCTTGGGTACCACCGCATCCCACAGACCAACCCCTTTCCTGGGCGCAGGCAGAGAGCTTGGGCATCACAGAGGAATAAATTCCTTTATTAACCACCGAACTTCCCTAGCTCTGCTTCAGAACAGGGAATCTGGGGCTAGCTCTTCATTTTTGGAGAAATCCTTGGCCTCTCTGAGACCTCAGGATGATAAGCAGTTGTGTATTGGTGCATTTTTTTGTTACAGGTGGCCTCCTTTCATGGGTGGGAAGCTGGAAGGGGGAGCTGGGGACATTGAGGACAGACAGGCTCCCCTCTCCCAACCCAGACTGGGCTGGCAACAGGCCGCTGCCACAGCCCAAACCAGTGTCCCCGCTGCCGCATGGCACAGACTGATCCCTCCATGTGCTGCTGGACCGGTGACCAGCGTCCCCAACCCATCACCAGCTGCCATGGCACGGAGCTGTGGTTGTCACTGCCTCTGCCCTCCTTGGACGGGCAGAGATCAGGCAAGAAACTCCCAAGGAAACAATTTTATACTGAGTTTAGTGAAGAAAAAAAAAAAAAGAGGAGGGGAAATGCTTGAGTGTGTGTTCCCACAGGAGAAATGCACTTGCATGAACACCTGGAATGAAGAACCTGACCACGCCAGGAGCTGGGCATGAGCTGCCTCAGCCTCCGAGTTATGAGTTTGGAGGTAGAGGGGACACCTACCACTGTTCTAGCACTGAAAAGCAATTCCTGGTGGTTACAGTGAAAGCTTCCCTCACCGGGATCCTCGGCGTGCATTAATCTGATGCAGGTACCGCAAACTGGAAATGCAGGTTCCTGGCGCACCAGCCCGAGCGGCGGAGCCCGCTCTGAATCAGCGGGAGGTTTGCTGGGCTGGGCACACCCCTGGCAAACAGGGGAGAGGGAAATAATCTTTGCAGCCATCTCTGGAGACTGGCAGCGTACTGGAGATGCTTTCCATTTTAGAAGCCAGCTCATGACGTGAGGATGGGTGGTTTTTGAGAGAGATGCTGAGCATTAGCAACTGGAACAGAAATTTGTGTGTGTGTGTGAAACAGGCTTGCCCAGTTTTTAGGACCTGTTGAAATGACATGTCCAAAATTACTACTTGTTTATGAAATGTGGACTCGTTTCCTCCAGCTTTGCATAGATCTCTTCCGACTGTCATTCCCTTTCTGCTCCTATCCAAGCATGTGGTGCATATCTTGCTTTTAATTCAGTGCCCAGACATCTTTGTTTCCCTGTAAATGAGCAGGTATCAGTGTGCTCTGCAGACTGGCAGCGATGAATTTCCATAGCAAATGGGAACTGCTGGGGGTTTTTCTTTGTGGTGTTTGATATCTCATTGCTCTGGACAGTTTCATTATTGGCTTTTGAAGCGCCTCTGTTAGTCTTTGTCTTCCCTCTGGCTTTCAGTTGGAGTTAAGGATCTTTCCTCTGCATTGTGTTGTACTTTTGGGACCACTGAAGAGGTTTTAGATGAGGGTATAAGGCTCAGCTATCCCATGTTCTGCCACTGACAGATCTGTCCCAATGCCTTAGCAGCCCTTGGCTGCTCCATCAGCACCGAGCTGTCTGAGCAGTTGTGTGAATCCCCACTCACTCTCTCCTGGCTCATTCCCATGTGGTTATAGAGGATCTTGGGTCATCTGCAGCATGATGGACTTTGCAAGCGAAGCACATGGATTTTCTTCTTGCTTTGTCAAAAGCTGGGGCGTTCCAGGGCTCTTCTGAAGGAGCGCAGGCTGCTGCTGTTAAATTCAGTTCTGACCTCCCCACACCCCGGCCAGTCAGTGATGTTAACGGTGTGTGATGTTAATGGGCCATCTCAGCGTGGATGGGGCTGACCGTATAAACCCGGCTTGACCTTTGGTCCGGGAGACTTTGGAATCCCGGAGCAATCGCTTGTAAAAATAGTGATAATGCCAGTGAAAGGCAAAGGGCACAGGCTCAATCATTATCTGGGCTTTTGTATGCAGAAAACCACTGCGCTGAGCAGGATAACATCTTTGCACAAGGGGCAGTTAACAGCTAATGCAAACAGCAGCCTGGGGTGAGCAGGAGTGCAACCGGGTGGACCCAAGAGCCTGGGAGTGGGTGGTGTATCCCTGACCACGGGTCTGCGAGCTCCTGCTGCTCATGGAGCTTTATTTCCTTGCCGTGGGGCTCTCCCAGCGCTGGGATGTGAAAGCCCAGTCCACCGCATCAGTCACGTAGGTCTGTGCTAGCAGCCTGATCCAGCATCAGTTTGCGTTTTGGACACGGGCGCGTTAGTGTGCGTTTCGTGAGCCACTCCAGTCCCTCTGCAGAGCAATCTGGGCGTGAGTCACTGGAGGAAAGGAGAGGCTTTTGCTGCTGGCGGGTGTGGGAGGCAGAGCCCGGTCAGCACTGGTGAGTCAACAGGCCGGGAATATCTCCCGGTGGGTGGCTGTAATTGCCCCAAGTGCCCCTAGCTGTAAGCATCCTCGCAAATGTGTAGGCTGCTAAATTGCTCTGTACCAGCTAAATGCGCTTCTGAGTTTTCAGCCTGAATGCAAAGGGAGTAATTGAGAGGGAAACACAAACCGCACGAGCAGCAGTTTTCCCCAGCGTGCTCAGGTATGCGGGTGCCAGTTTCCCAAAAAGCCAGTGTGTGACTTCAGCGTGGTGTGGACGTGACTGTGGGGTGGGCAGGCAGTGCTTGCTGGAGAGCGACACCTGCAGAACCCGTGGGAGCTGCTAGATTTCCTTGGGATGTGAATGGTGAGAAAGCGTTGCTGCTGATTGTGGGCTGGGGAGCCTTGAGCTTGGGTGTGAAATATCTGGGCTCCCCTCCAGCCTCTTTGCACCCGACTAGCACAGGGGAATTGTGTCCCTGGCTTGTGTGACCTTGATCACTTCACTCATCTCCTTCAACCCTGTCAAGAGCAGCCACCGCAGGGACCTTCATGTCTAGGAAACAGCCCTGGGTCCCATCAGGCTTCTGTTTGCATAAAGAAATTATCAGCTATACAGGGCTGCTTGTTGGCACTTTGTTCCAATAACCTGGGCATAAAACTAACAGCTCTGTCTTCTCAACTCTTGCAGAATGCCCAAGAATCCCATGGGGTGGCTGTGCCAACGCCGTCGGTGCCAGAAGACTTTGGGGAAAAAGCAGCTCTTGGTAAGAGATCATCTCTGCAGGGTCCGGAGGGTGCTGAGGGCTCAGCAGTACTGTGCCCTTGGGGAGGGAAGGGTGCGTGCACCAAGCTCTGGAGCAGACAGCCTGATCATGAGGCTTCCATGCTAAAATCAAGTTGAACTATTAATTATTTTTTGAAGTCATTGAAAATGACTTCATTTCTACGGGGTGAAGCATAGTGGCTCTTACAGTTCAACAGGCTTTAGACAGCTGCTGAGCGAAACAAACTGGCTTCCTAGGGGGACAGCTGGCCATCGCAGGGCTGATGGAGAAGGTGCTCATGCTGCCGTACTCTCACTCTTCCTCTGCAGGCTCTGGCTCCCAGATCAATGGGAACCACCGAATGTACAGTTCGGTGGGGGACCTGCGCCCACAGGCTCTTGAGGGGGATGAGCTGGATGAAGACATCCCTCCGCCACCGTCGGTGCCCCCACCACCCCCTCCAACAGCACCGGCACCCGCGCCACCACCTCCAGCCTCACCGGTCCCACCGCCACCTGAAATTCTGCCTCCACCGCCACCCCCTGAGATGGTGCCACCACCTCCTCCCGTGGCACCTCCACCACCTCCAGCCTCTGCCCTGTCCTCTCCCAGCACACCAACTCCTCCAGACTTCATCCCACCGGCTCCACCAGGTGCCACACCGCTCAGCCGGGCCCCGGCACCCTTCACCACCGGCATCTCCAAGTGGAAGTCCGAGACGGTGCTGAACACAAGGCAGGCGGATGCTGAGGGGCCGCTCTGCCCTGCCGAGGCTGGGGTGCCGGCTGCCCCTGGTCCAAAGGAGAGTCTGCAAGCCAAGCACTGCCCAGAGCCCCACCTCACCTTCCCCAGGTCCTTCAAGGTGCCTCCACCAGCCCCGGCGCGGTCGTCCTCCATCCCGGTGCAGGACAGCCAGCCGGTCCATCAGGAGCCCTTCCCCAGGCAGCCGCACGCCCGGCCGCCCCTGCCGCCCTGCTTCACCATAAGACCCGCGGCCAAGGCTCACGCAGTGGGGGAAGCTGAGCAAAGAAATTCCCCTCTGAGACAGGCTGTTGGGAAGCTGGCCGGGCCAGCCCCGGCACCGCTGAGCCCCAAACCTGGTACAGTGCTCAGCCAAGGGACAGATCCTGCCGGTCGCCGGTCCCCACTTCCAGCGGCCGAGCCGCAGAAGGTTCCTCAGCCAAAAACAGCCAAGGGAGACTCTCCTCCAAAATCTGAATATCTCACTGCGAACGACCTGGAGCTCCCTCCTCCAGACTACCCGACCTGCGAGGATGACTGGAGGGATTCCAGCAACCTGGACAGGCTGCGGCATGAGCTCTCAGCGCTCCTGCGCTCCCCACGGAGGGAAGAGAAGCCATTGGAGAAGCCACCAGAGAAGCCAGCTGCTCCGCAGCCTGTGGACAGTGGTACCAACCATGCCAGCAGCCTTAAGCCCAGTCTTAACGGGCCCCAACTCACTGCACCTGCTGGGAAGGACACAGGGTTAACCATGGGAGGGGAGAGTGAGAAGAAAGGGGTGCCCAGTGGGCCCCCTGGTGCCAAAGCAGGCTCTCCCAGTGTGGCGGTCCCCGCTCCGGCGAGCAGCCCTGCCACGCAGACCAGCAGCGTGATGAAAATCAGGAATGAGCTGGAGGCTGTGCTGTCCCTGAAGAAAGAAGGGAAACCTGCCCTGGGGCTCGGCAGCCAGAAGCAGAGCACAGAGGATGGTGGCAGCACCCCATCTGTGAGGAAGAGCCCCCCTGACCTGAGAAAGAGCCCCCCTGCCCCAGGTGACTCGGTGCTGCCAAAACCAGCCCCAAGCCCACTCCCAGCACCAACGGCTGCAGTGAAGAAGGATGAGACTGGGCATGAGGACCATCCTGCTCCTGCCACTAGCAAAGCCACAGAGAACTTGCCTCCTGCTCCCATGTCCTTCGACCGCAGCGTGAGCCCCCCAGACCCACCCCAGGAATCAGTGGAACAGCCCCCTGCTCCCACCTCCCCCTCACCCCCCGTTTCTCCAGCACAGAGCCCAGCACCACAGCCCGATGCGGCCGTCTTCCAGTACAAAGTGCACCGGGCTGGGGCCAGCTCGGCTGAACCCCCCTGCTCCTCGAGCTCAGCTGAACCCCCCTGCCCCTCAAGCTCGGCCGGGAGCCTGCCGAGCACCCCTGGAGCGGGGCAGGAGGAGGTGCTGATCCACCCGGTGACGGGTGAGCAGGTGGAGCGGGGCTCCCCCATGGCGCTGCTCCTGGCAGCCCGGCAGCGTGCCCAGCGGGGCCGGCAGGCTGGGGAGGTGGGAGCCGTGCCACGGGTGAAGCCGCTCCTCAAACTGGGCAGCGCTTCGTCGGACACCACCCCCACCAGCTTCTACCGCCACGAGTCCAAGCCCTACTCCTTCACCGTGGTGCCCCGGCCGCCCGGGACGGGATGGAGCAAACCTCCGTCCTTCTCCAGCTCCTCGGACCAGGGCCGGGACATGCGGGCAGTGGGCAAGGTGGAGCCACCGAGCCCTCCCGGGCACCGCCGGGCTGCTGCCTCCAGCCTATTGCGGGGTCTCCTTGAGTCTGGGCACAACCAGCCTGGCTTGTCCTGCCATGGTGTGTCCAGGGAGGAGGAGGAGAATGGGGAGACAGCGCTGGACTACGGGATAATCCCCCCACCCCCTGAATTCAGCAACGAGGCGGATGAAGCTGAGGGTCCCCTCCCCAGTCGGGAGGAGAACCAAAAGTGCCCCAGCTTCCCTGACTGTAGCCGGGGCTCGGAGGCACCGCGGTACTTCAGGTGGCCGGGCTACGGCCGTGGCTACGGGGGCAACCACGAGCCGCTGGCCTCGCTGCCCTCGGAGAAGAGCAGGAGGAATGGTGACTTCACCCCGCAGTACCCAGATTACAGCAGCTCTGCCGGCTACTTCAGCCGCTACCCAAACCCTCGCCCGCTGATCAAGAAGCGCCTGTATGTCTCTGAGCCTGACAGCTCCTACCCCCGGGCAGCCGCAGCGCCCCGGGCCACGGGCACCCTCTCTTCCTATGGCCCTGGGGGATACAGCTCCCAAGGTGGGGAGGGGGCCCGCCGCCTCGGCTCCGCGCACAGGAACGGCCCCGCGACCACGCAGGGCCGGCGGACGTCCATCGACGCTGCTGGGAAAGCCGTGCCGTACGGCAGCGCCGATGCCAAGTACAAGGGCCAGAACGGGGATTTCTCGCCCGCTGGTGCAGCGGCAGCCAGCAGGTGTGTGTCCCCCCCCGAGTTGATCCTTTGTCCTCTGTGTCGCTTTGATTTGAAGGAGGGGAGGGCTGGAGCCTGTGCTGGCCCCAGGGCAGCGCAGACACCCCAGACAAGTCCAGCTGCCTCGGTCTGGGGCTGTGGGTGTCCCGTGGTCCCTCCCCGGTCCCAGCCATCACCCTGCTGCCCATCGCCGTCTCCTTGCTGCGCTGCTGAACGGAGGCGCCAGGAGATGCAAAACTCTCCCTGCTCCAATAGGAGAAGAAAAAAAATACTGCAATTTTGAATAAACAAAGAGTTTCTTTGGCTTTCAGTGACTTTCCCCTCTGTTTTCCCTCCAGGCCTGTCCACGGCAGCTCACAGCACAGCGGACCCACCAACACCTTCACAGTGAGACCTGGGGCACGGCAGCCCATCTCCTACGCCTACCAGAGCGGCCACCGGTAAGCTGGTCCGCAGGGCTGCTCCAGCGCCTTCATCCGGCCGGGAAGGGACGAGGAGGCGCCCAGGCAGGTCATATCCTTCTCCTGGGCACCAGGGATGGTCCCAACCCAGCCAGCAAACGCACTGCTCGAAACTGCCGATGGAGAAGGTGGGGAGCGAACCCAGGACTTGGATTCTTCTCAAAAGACTTATGGAGAGTAGTTACTGCAGAGGACTGGCTGCTGTCTTGTTATGTGAGCAAACATGGGTTTCCTTCTCCTATTTCTCCCCCCTCTGTATTATTTCCAAAGCTGCAGCCTGGTAAGTCTTCTAAGAAAGCCAAAAAGCACCCTTAGTTCTCTTTAAAGAGCATCACCACTGGAGAGGTTGTTTTCAGTTTGTTATTTGGTTTGGTTTTTTCGTTTGTTTTTCAGTTGGTTTAAATCCAACATGCTCAGGAACAGGGAGGAACCAACTGGGAGATGCACATAATGGCAGCAAGCCAGGGTAGAGCGAAATGTAGGGGAATTAAAATGAGAACGTGGGGCCAATGGGATAGAAATAAGAGTTTAGAGTGTTGAGATCCTGACCTCTTCTGTCCCCACCTCCTTCAACAGCCTTGAGCAAATCAATTATGCTGATGCCTTAAGAACAGCTCCTGGTTCTCAGTGCCTGTCCTGTTGAGCCCCTTCGCCAGGGAGCGGCTGCTGGATTTTGTATTACAGACAAACCAAAGTTTTGAATAGCTAGCTTCCAGAAATTAGAAAGATATCATTATCCTCACAGGTGAACTTGCTGAAAAATCACTGTAAGATAAGTGTAAAAACTTGTAGAGAATGTTTTCTAATCGCTGACAAGCTAAAAGCACTTTGAGACATTAGTCTACTCTCATGGAAAGCACTTTCTATTTTCAATACTACACCATATCATTAGTTCCACTCCAGTGTGTCCTGCATTGCACGCACGGGTCTGTGTGCACATAAGCAGATTTTGCTCCGCAATTCAACTCAAAATTCAGTAATAAACTTTCCTTCACGGTGGAATTTTCAAAGGAGTTATCTTAATGTCATGTCTTTGACGTTCTACATATTATGTTATTTACAACTTTACCTAATAATTTAACAGCTGTTTCAAATATTGCAGCAACTTCAAAGTATTCTGAACTTTACTTTGCTGTGAATCAGATGAAAACGCAAATACTGCAATTGGTTTAATAGCTAATTCAACTGGCATTTTTATGCCATTAAGTTGCAGTGACTTGGAGGGTTTCCAGACACACTCACCCCAGCCAGTATTGATAGAACATGTTGCAAATACCTGGGTGTTGGCTTTTTAAAATAAGCTGATGGAGAAATGTGGCCATGGAGTAACTGTCTGGGTATTTCAGTGTGCCGGTGTCATGCAGAATAGCTCCCCCCTTAAAATATCAAGTTACTCCATGCGAGGACCATCTTGAGGATTCTTATTTATCAAGGGAAGCTGCGATACTGTTTGAGTGGCTTCAGGGCCATGTTTTAGTGTCGGGAGAAGTTTCCCCAGTTTAACTCAAAAACAAAGAAGGCTCCCTGATAATATTGCAACCTAATTGTTTTTTTCTTCCTAATACCTTTTTTTCGAACCAATAAGTCACAGCAGTTTGAAATTTAAAGGCTTTTTGGAAGACTTTGGCCTTCAAGATTCACTTTGCCCAGCAATGGGTGTATGCGTGCGGTTTCCTGCCCGAGAATTCTTCTAAATCTGAGCGTGTCCTCAGTGCAAGTTTATTTTTGAGCAAAATGTGAAACTCCAACGGTGCCACTTGCTTTGAATTTCACATTTGCTGTTTCACCCAGACATGCAATTCATATGTAGTTGGAATATGGTGTTATATAGCGTGGAGTGCCTTGTTCCTAGCAGACGTGTATTTGTTTATATTAACTATTAGAAGCGTGATAATGTAAGTCAGTTTTATGAAATAGCCATTATTCATTTGGAGAACACCCATTCTGGGAATGCAGAGTGGACTACGCTGTAACTAAATCAGGTCGGGCTCTGCTCACAGTTGTAAAACTGGATAGCGTGGATGTTTTAAGCAGCGGAACGATTCTATTCTGCCAACACTTTGGGCTATCCCTGCTTATTTTGAACAAATTGAGCAGAGTTCTAGTATTTCAGTAACAACTAGACATTTATACCGGGGCCACTGGGATCTGTGTGACAAAGAAAGCACTGTGAGAGCTTTTGGCAGCCAAAGCACTTAGGGAGAAAATTCAAACTGTAATGGAGAGCGAGGGCTGCAGGGATGGGGCAAAGCTCCCTCTCCCTTGGGCAGGTGACTTTGTCGGGACAGCACATAGAAACTCCGCTCCCGTTCCTGTTTCTGCTCCTCCCCAGCTCGGTTTGACTGTATAAATTTAGCAATAGAAGAGGAAGAAACCGAGAGGTAGCAAAGGAGCAAAGCAGCCAACCTTCTAGCCCGGTCTTAGCACTGAAAGCAATCTTGAAGCCTGACAAGGGAATTCTTCCCGCTTTACCCTCCTCTAGCACAGTTTGGTCCTTCAAGTCTTGATACAACTTAAATTATCCCTACAGCTGCCTCTTCCTCAAAGCACCTGCTGATGTAGTATAACTGATAGCCATACTTGTAAAGTGTTGAACAAAATCTCTTATTTATGAGTGCCATTCAATACCAACCTTCTTGCATTAAATATGTCTGGACATATTCTTTTATTCCGTGTGGTCTGACTTTTTTTCGTATTGCTTAAGCAGCCCGTCTACTCTAAGACTGAGATCTTTGCATGTAAGATTAAAAGGATGAGGAAACAGCTCAAACTGGCCTTGGCAACAGCCTGAACTTGAGCTTACCTAAAGCTTGGTCCAATTCCCCAGTTGTTGATACAAACCCTGTGCTAATTGAGGTGTTTTTAGAAGCTCGATCAAGGAACAGCCCCTGCGCCCAGCTGGTTTGGCAGGCTGGCCAAGGAGCTTGTGCGGCCCAGCCTGTGCCGCTGCTATAAATAGTTCTTGGTTTGGAGCTTTTCATCAGTAAAGAAACTCACATACTTGTTTGCAAGTCCAAACTAGAATGCTGCACTTGAAAATGCAGGGTGAGCAACACCAGCAGCAATATAAAAGGCAGGCTGGTCTTCATAGTGACTTATTCTCCACATTCCTCAAAACTATATTTATTTGTATTCTCAGCTCTTTAATCCAGCTCTGGCTACAGATCCAGGTTCTCCACGAGGTGAGTGTGCAATGTGCATCTTGAAATTGTTACTCTTGCCACAAGAGATTTACACAAGTGTCCCCAAATTCAAATGGCACGTAGTCCAGAGACAGCTCAAACAAAGGGCAAAACCCAGGGAATTCTGCGGTTCCTTTGCAGGTCACCGCAAAGTCACAAGCACCGATGTGGTATTGCCACAACGCTGCGTGTTGGCGTGACTTTAACCTTGCTAGCAATGGTACAATCGGGAGCCACGCTAAGACAACATGAGTGACCCTACGTAAACTGTCACTGCTGCGCTTGTCTTACGATGGTGAAAAACAACAAGTTTAAGTGCTAAAGAAGGAATATACTCTTTCAAGAAATATGTGCTGCTTTGCCACTTGTCAAGCTGGCAGCTGCTGCCCTCCTGTGGCAGAACATAAAGCTTCACCCAAAGATTTGTGTATTTTTGTGCTGCCACACTAAGTCTTTAAGCATTAGTAAAACCAGTACTATATTGGTAATGACCTGTTGTCTGTATAGGCTTCACCTTAGACCATCACGCTTTTTGCCATGGATTGTTGCGTTTTGCCCACAGGGTGGCAACATGAGGAACTTGATGTGGTTTAATACTTGGCATCTGAGACTTATTTTTATCTATGCACCATGGAAACCCTGCTTCGAGTTTTGAAAAGCTTCCTGAAAACAAGCAAGACCCACAGCCTGCCTTCCACTAGTGCTGAGAATCATAGTACCCTGGCACTAAACACTAATAAGGCGCACAGTTATTTAAGAATGGTTTCAATTTCAGGCATTGAAATCACAACTTCATTTTAACCGTGTGGATGATCCCAGCTGGCTCTTCAATCCTACAGAAGCAGCCCAGTGAAACTTATACTCAGTTACAAATGATAACTATGATTTATTTAAAAACTGTCTTCCACTTTTGCCAAGACAACTCTTTTTTTTTTTTACAAACAGCACAACACCTGTTTCAGTTTCCATACACCATCAGAGGCCCGTAACAGGGAACTTTTGGTTGTTCAAGGGGTACTTTTGGAGAAATTTGTCAGTTTGTATCATCATTTACCTTTTCCTTGTCATACGCGGTTCTACATCAGGAAAGCTTGCTCTGTAAACACCTGTACGACATGGAAACTTAAAAAAGCAGCAAACAAGGTTTAAAAAGAGTATGAGAAAAGTACAGAGCCTGGGAAAGCTTCATCTGCCTAAAAATTAATTGTGGGCTTTACATAATTTGCATCAACTAAAAACCTGTTTATGCAGGATTAAGCCCACTGGAAGTGGTGTAAGTTTTAGTGTTGCTATCAAGCTAAAGAACCAGGAGTAGCATTCATGTCAACGGCATTTTTCTGTTTCATTAGTCAGGACTTGCTTTATTCTGTCTAGGAAATACCAGGACGGAGCAGGCCACGTCTAGAGCAGTGGCAATGCATGCAGAGCAATGATTTGGGTTTTTTTTTCAGTTAAATATGTTAAAGGGAAACAGTTTAGTTTGAAAAGTATGTGGCATATTACAAAAAAAACCACCTCTAAGTATCCTGGGGAGTCTGTTTTGAGGATGACAGGAATGCCTGGTCCCCTCAGGCTCCAGCACAGAAAGTCACTCATCACAAGTGCATAATGAGTCTCGTTTATCACTAAGCAGACTCTTTATAGAAGCAAGCAAATGCAAACTGAAGTCCTTAGTCCAGTTTTTCCCTTATATAAACTTTTGTTCACAGGTCTTGTCTTTGAGTAAGCTGTCTTCAGCACAGAGGATATGAAACATGGTGTCAAACGTCCCAGCAACTGCTAATTTCTCTCGGCTTTTAGCATGTTACAGCGACAGCTCCTCGGAGCTGAGCTCAGCTCAGCCGACATTGAGCACCACGGATACCGGTATTTCAGGATGTGTTGGGTGGAATCACGGAGGTGTTTAATTACAGGGCTACACTGGGATCCTTATCGTACAGCACACAAGGCTCCTCACACCAAGCACTGGGATCTGATACCCACGGATGGAGCAGAAGCGCATAAGCAGCGCTCACCACAGGATCCGCACTAGGAGATACTGAAGACCAACCCTTCTGGTCTTTATGTGCCAACATATCTTCCCATTCAGTTGGAAGAACTGATCTACACAGTGAAGAACTTTCCTCAAGGGTGAGGTTCTCACATCCAACTAGCAAGAGGTGGGTGTTTTTAACCTCCCCCTAGAAATGTTTCCATCAATTCCATTAATTCTATGGATGGTTTTGAGAACTGAGGGAGGAAATGGAGTATTTTTTCTTTCTTTTTTTTTTTTAATTATACATAATTCCCTATCTCTCCATGTCTCCCCTATGCCTGAAGTCAATTTTTTTCTGGGTAAAATACTGAAGTCTTATCACAGATGAAGCCAACTCCTGAGGAGAGGGTAAAGCTTGGTTTGTAACTAATTTATGCCTAACTCAAAATTACTACAGGAACCGTCTTGGTCACAAGTTTCAAGGCAGACAACAAACCATACCCGCTCCAGTTCACACACACCTCTGACTTCAGCAGAAAAAGTAATGCCAAGAAGGAATTTGGACCGTGAGTTTATAAAACTACTCGTTTACACAGTTGACTCCAGAAGCTTCACCAGTTGGTATGGGGATAGTGTGATGTAACACCTGGTGATCCCATCCCACCGTAGTGAGCAAAGCATCGTCCGAAGGAGACCACGACAAACCTTGGACAAAGTCTCGATGAGAACGGTTTCTGAAACTGGAAAATAATTAACAGTTCATTAGCCACAAAGCACTGTCACTACGGGCTTGTGCAGCTCCTAACTGTTAGTTAGTTAGGATGATTCTCCCCTATTTAAGGAGCATTTTCATCTTCTGCTCAGCACCATGGATAAATAATTAACTTAATGAGAAGTCAACAAGACAAACAGCCACAATAATGAATACGTTGTGTACTTACACCTCTGAGAGGTCTGAGTCAAGAACGGCTACTGAACAGTCTTCACTGATCGTGGCCAGAAAGGGTGAGCTAGAAGACAGAGATGAGACCATGGTTAGAACAATCAAATACCAGAAAACTTGGGGATAAACTTGTGAAAAGCACATTTCTTAATGAACCTGACCCAGGTACAGTGAATTAAGAGGCATCAAATCTTACAAAAGTGTTTGCATCATCATTTAGCACATTACCAACACAGTGAAAATATCCTATTAGTCTCAAAAAGCAAGTAATCCTTCTTCAAGCAGAGGTGGCTGTAATCAGAAAAATCCCCCCAATGAGTGGGTCAATAACCCTGAACACAGCAAAAGTGTTCTGGACATTCACACACTTCATGTCAAAAGTGAGACATTGGTTTACTCTATTCTTTATTATTGCTCTTAATAAAAAGACCAAAACTAGTACTCTCACATTTTTTACTCTAAAAACAAATAAAGCTTTCAAGTGTATGTAGTCACACATTCCATGTCAGTATATCAGACTGTACCTATGTGCAGAAAACGCAAACCCCGTGATCCTTCGGTCATGCACAGTGGAGCTGAGGGCAGATTCAGGGTTCTTTGTGTCTACTAGTGCAACTGTTCCACTTTCATCACCTTCAAGAGAGGAAGAGAGAATGAGGTTATTAGCAAAATTGTCATGTGAAAAGGAAGACCTTGATTTGTCTGGTCAAAGTCAAGTAATAAGATCACTTCTTACCCAAAGCAAAGATGTCACTTTTCTGTGGATGCCACATGACTGAGGTAGGGAGGTAATTACAGGCACTGCAAACTGCGAGTAAATATATTGGGATTAATGTAAAAAGAGCCAGTACAAAGATATTTCTACACCATCTCAGTTAGCACTGCTAATGTACTAAAAGAAATACTTGAAAGCTTGTTGTACTTCTGTGATACTGTTTGACTTCCTTACGTTTTAACAGGCATTTCTGCCCCAATGGGCAGATCGCTAGATTTGAAGTTACGCATAGTAAAGTCAGGCATAAAATAATTTATTTCTTCCAACAAAAACTCATACAAAAGCAGTAACTGCAAGCAAAAACGTACCAATTCGAGTAGCTGGTTTTGGGCATCTGGTGTCCCAGAGTAAAGTTCTACTGTCCTATAAATCCAAAGTGAACGAGAAATCTTTTACAATTTCATTGTGGCAGGGGGATTCACTGCAGAACTGCTACCAACCCACATTCAAACCCACACCACCTCTTCCTCTGTGTTAAAATGATGCTGCCACTAACTGCAAATTGGCTCCTTCAGCCATGCCCAGCTCTAGGAGCTCTTATGTTTTAATATAAACCTATAGAAATCAGCTTTGTAAGCTGCCTGGCAACTTTATCAGACTGGAACATTTAAGTAACACAGGTATGCAACTTGTAAAACCACAGGTGGTTTCTCAGTAAGTACACTTAACTGTAAATAACTAAAGTTAAATTGGGTAGATTTAAACAGAGAATGAGCTTTACCTCAGCACAGGACAGGAACACGGTGTCCTTACCAGGACAGGAAGCCACAGACGTCACCACATCGGAGTGAGCTACCAAAAGCACAAAAGGACAAAGAGCCTCAAAGATCGTATCCAACTTTTCTGCATATTTCCAGGGACCTCTGAAGGCACAGCAGTATAATAAAGAATAATTTATGCTCGGATACAGTGTTAACACTTGCTCAGCAACAGGCAGCTGCTTCCCACCAAACTGATGAGCTGCCAAATCCAACCAGAGCCACTGCAGGCAAGTCACTGTGACCTGCCAAAGCCTGAGGAAGCCTCTCCAGACAAGAGGTCAGTTCCAAAGGGGAGAGGATCAAACAAAGTACGGCCTCTGCTGTGGCTGGAGATGGCAAAGCCACATCTCCAGGGGTTGGCACCTCCTGTGAGTGGTTGCTCAAAACGCATATGGATTGGGAGATAACACGATCACATGCAGGTGGACTAAAGATTTCGGTACAGAAGAAAGCAAGGCAAACTAAGCCATATAGCATTCATGTTAAGGGGAGAAATGAAGAGGCAAATAAATTAGGCCATGCCAGAAACCCCAAAGACTGGCAAACATTAGATCAGAGCCCCAGGTGTGGTTTGGCACACGGGAGCTCACCAGGGATGCTGCAGGACCAAGCGCGGCACTCACCTCTGTAGGAGTGCAGCACCGTCTGCTGCGGCAGGTCCCAGACCTTCACGCTGCGGACAAGAACCAGCACTCAGCACCCAGCGCCGGCCCCGGCGCGGGGCAGCCAGGCTGGGGACACTCACCAGAAGTCCCTGCCACCACTGACAGCCTGGGTGCTGCCCGCCAGGACGGCCACCGCCATCACGATGTCATCGTGCTCGTATTTACAGAACTTGTTGACGATGAGGGTCTCGTTCTCCTCCAGCTCCCACAGCTCCACAGCACCTGGAGGGAAGTGAGGGGGGCACCCACCTCAGCTTGGGGGACACCCAGCTTGGAGAGAGGACCCGGGGGGGATCCCTATAACTTACTGGAGTCAGAGGCCACCAGTCACGGCACCCATTGTTGGAGAGGGGACCCAGGAGGGGGATTCCTGTCACTTACCAGAGTTGGATGCCACTAGGATGCCCTTCGTGGGGGCACCCATGTCAGAAAGGGGACCCGGGTGGGGGATCCCTGCCACTTATTGGAGTTGGGGGGCACCCATTATCGGAGAGGGGACCTGGGGGGGAAACTCTATCACTTACTGGAGTCAGAGGCCACCAGGATGCCCTTCGGGGGGCACCCATGTCAGAAAAGGGACCAGGGGAGGAACTCTATCACTTACTGGAGTCAGATGCCACCAGGATGCCCCTGGGGGGGCACTCACCTTGGAGAAAGGACCTGAGAGGGATCCCTGTCACTTATTGGAGTTAGGGGGCAGCCACCGTTGGAGAGAGGACCCGGGGGGGGATCCCTGTCACCTACCGGAATTGGAAGCCATGAGGATGCCCTTGGGGGGGCAACCATGTCAGAGAGGGGACCGCGGGAAATCCCTGTCACTTACTGGAACCAGAGGCCACCAAGATGCCCCTGGAGGGAGCCCTATCTCGGAGAGAGGCCCCGAGAGGGGGGATCCCCATCACTTACCGGAGTCGGAGGCCACCAGGATGCCCCTGTCCGCCACCCAGCGCAGGTCGGCGACCCCCGCCTCGGTCTGCACGCCGGCGGTGCAGAATCCCTCGCTGGGGGCACGGCGGGGGTCGGCGAACACCCAAAGCGAACCGGTCCAGCTGCGCCCGTTCAGCCCCGAGGCGCCCAGCAGCAGGGCCCCGTCTGCTGGAAAGGAACCGAACAGACAAACCCGGTGAGTGCCCGAGAGACCGGGCAGCCAGACCCCCCCCACCTCGCTCCCGTGTCCCCCCCACCCCGCGACCTGCACGATAGTGCGCGCCCTCCAGGTGCCGCTCCATGCAGGCGGGCGCGTTGGGCGGGATGTTCCACTCGGGCCCAGCAACATTCGCGTCCTGCTCCCCGCCCGGCGGGGGTGCGGGGGCCGGCGGGGGCTGCTCGGGCGGCGGCTCCTCCATGGCGGCGGGAGCGGGAGCGAACCGGCGTGTGTCTCCCCAACGTGCTCCCGCCGCCGCCGTCTCTCGCGAGAGTTCCCGCCCCGCCCCTCTCGCGAGAGTTTCTCTGCCGCCATCTTGGTGCGGGGGAAGCCCGGCGGTCACCGGGGCGAAGGGCAGCCGGTCGGTCGCGCCGTTACCGGCTCTGTCCCGTTCGATATGTTATCCCGCCTCGTTCTCCGCGCTGGTGAGATGGGGGGAGCGTTGTCTCCGTGGAGGGTGGTGGGTGGGGGGTGTCCTGGCCGAGTTCTGCACTGATGCGCTCTCTGCTCCTCTCCCCGCAGCCCCGGCCGCGCTGAGGAGCTTGGCGCCTCCCGCTACCGTGGGGTGAGTACCGGCGGGGCCTCAGGGACACATCCTCCCTTGTGTGTGAATAACGTTAATTCCGCGGCTTTGTTTTTACCCTTCTGGGGGACAGCACAGTGCCCTTGTGGCCAGGAAGGCCAATGGTCCCTGTGGTGGGTTAGAAGGGGGTGGTCAGTAGGTCAGAGAGGTTCTCCTGCCCCTCTGCTCTGCCCTGGGGAGACCACACCTGGAATATTGTGTCCAGTTGTGGCCCCTCAGTTCCAGCAGGACAGGGAACTGCTGGAGAGAGTCCAGCGCAGCCACCAAGATGCTGGAGGGAGTGGAGCATCTCCCGTGTGAGGAAAGGCTGAGGGAGCTGGGGCTCTGGAGCTGGACAAGAGGAGACTGAGGGGGGACTCATTCGTGTTTACAGATATCTAAAGGGGGAGTGTCAGGAGGATGGAGCCAGGCTCTTCTCGGTGACAACCAGTGACAGGACAAGGGGCAATGGGTGCAAACTGGAACACAGGAGGTTCCACTTGAATATGAGAAGAAACTTGTTCCTGGTGAGGGTGGCAGAGCCTGGCCCAGGCTGCCCAGGGGGTTGTGGAGTCTCCTTCTGTGCAGACATTCCAACCCGCCTGGACACCTTCCTGTGTAACCTCATCTGGGTGTTCCTGCTCCATGGGGGGATTGCACTGGATGAGCTTTCCAGGGCCCTTCCAACCCCTGACATTCTGGGATTCTGTGATACCGTGGGCTTAGAAAACAGTTATAGTCGGAAGTAACCTCTGGAGGTACCTGAGTCCCACCCACTTCCCCCGGTAGGCGTGTCGATGGGTATGTCTATTTCAAAGTGTGTTCCAGTCTCTCTAAGGGTTATTTTTTTTAATAGAAGATTAATTGAAGCTTTCTTGTTATTTCTAGTGTATTGCATGTCACACGACCGCTGCACACGACTCAGCAGCGTTCAGCTCCTTTGCCACCTCTGCCTGAGAAGGGAGGAGAAGTTCGGCATGGTTTGATCCCTGAGGAGTTTTTCCAGTTTCTCTATCCTAAAACAGGAGTTACAGGTTAATATATACTTCTGTTAAAAAAAAAAAAAAAAAAAGTTTGTTTAGTTATGCTGATTTACTTCTGTAAAATATTAGGGAAAATTATTTTTGTAAATGCAGAAGGAGATGCCAGTGCAGCACTTCCTGGATCTAAAGCTGGGTACATGTGGTTAAAAAAAAATGCCAGACGAACATCGTGATCTTGATCTTACATGAAGATATGTGTGCCTGCCGACCCTCAAAACCTTTAATCAGAGCTTTTTGCTCGTTTCCAAATGAGCAGGTTGAATGCAAGGTGCCAGTTTATTCCCCTTTTGCTGAGCACTCTCATGGTCCCTTCCCCTTGGTAGCATTTGATTTCTACTTTTTCTTGTGGTGGAAGAGAATGCGCTCTGATCTTGTGAGCCTTAAACCTTTTAGATGTTTGACTTGAGCCTCTTGATGCTTTGTACAAATAATGCTGCTTTGTTTTTTCTTCAGGGCCTTACATGTTGGGAACTGGACTCCTGCTTTATCTTCTCTCTAAGGAAATCTATGTAATTAACCATGAGACGGTTGCAGCTGCTTGCATATTAACAGTCATCATTTATGGTGTAAAAAAGTACGGGGCTGACGTAGCAGCTTTTGCTGACAAACTTAACGAGGTAAAATAAAACCCAACAAACATAATGTAACTTTGTACTAGTTAATAACTGTTTTAAGTGATCTGCTTAAATATTTAATAGAGTTCTGTCTCATAAAAATCTGAGTGTACCATCTTGGAATGTTGCTTGAATAACCTATGTTTAGGTCTTATGTTGGTATTGTTACATAAATCTTCAAGAGTAAAACATCCAGCATGAATGTATTCGGGTTTTTTTAAAGTACAATTGATTCTGAACAATAATTCTTCTGCTTTGCCATCATTTAACCTCAGTCATGGCGCCATCCACATTATGCAGACATTTCTTAAATCTTGATGCAGAATTTCACAAGTTCTTTACAGGTCGCTTGTTCTGCTTGCGTTTTACTTTTGTGCTGAATCACATTTTTTGTTTCTTCTTTCAGGAGAAAATGGCTCAAGCTTTAGCTGTGAAAAATGAGGCTATTAAAGGTCTTGAGACTGCCATCGAGGAGGAGAAGAAGGAGCAGTGGAGGGTTGAAGGCCGCAAGTATCTCTTTGACGCTAAGCGGGTACGCAGCTCTGGCTCTACTGCTTGCTTCTGCAGTCCCCACTACGCATTCTGGGTGCCTCTTAGATTGTGAACTAGTAACAAACCATTTACCTGCTGTGTGTTGCAGACAGGGCCAGTCCCACCGCTTCATCCAGTGAATTTACTCTTTTGCTGCTGTTTTGTATTCTTGCCAAACGCTAACCTTTGGATTTCATCTTCCGTGTCTAGAACAATATTGCTATGTTGCTGGAAACAAATTATCGGGAGAGATTGCTGACGGTGTACAATGAAGTGAAGAAAAGGCTGGACTATCAGGTGGCCATGCAGAATTTAAAGCGTCAGAAAGAACAAGACCACATGATTCAGTGGGTGGAGAAAAATGTCGTTCAGAGCATCACACCTCAACAGGTACTTGGGGTTTTTTTAATCTGCTTTACAATTTAGTCTGTCCAAACAGGTGCTGTCCGGTGATTCTGGTTTAAACTAGAAGATGCTGGATCATCTTTGGGTGACTTCCAAACGAAGCTGCAATGTGTTCCTACTTCTGAGTAAAAGCTAACGAGCCCCGTTACTGGGTACCAGGTGTTTGGGTTGCTGGTGATTTGAGACAGAATTGTGTGAAGTGTTTGTTCTTGCAGCACAGAGCTGAGCTTGTAATAACAGGTCAGGGAATTCACTTGTAAAATACTCTGTGTGAGACCATGGCAGCTTCAGACCTGCAGCTGGGCTCTAGATGGCCTTTCTTTGAAGGAATGAAGCTAAGAACGAAAAGGAAATCATGTTGCTCGCACTGCATGCAGGTGCTTTAATGCAGGTCATTCTTTGGATTTGAATCTCTGACTTCATGAGCCATAATTATATCCGTAACTCATTTTGTGGGTCTAAAAAAAGAGTATCTGAAATGCATTAGAATGTGTATATTACTTGTTTAAATGCCTTTCATGAGTCTTCCATCTGAAAGTCGTCTTCCTTTCTTTTGCAGCAGAAGGACAGTATTGCAAAGTGCATTTTGGACCTGAAGGCGTTGTCAAAGAGGGCGCAGGCAGCGGTGTGACCGTGTCTCATTCTACCAATGTGTCTCTTTACCTGCTGTTGGAAAGTGTATGATTCTAAAGTGTCATTAAACAAACAAACAAACTGACTGCTCTGCTGTCTTTCACTAGCAACAGTAATTTCCTTTTTGTGTTCGAAGTGGCTGGAATGGTCACATAAACGGCTACAGTTGATTTATAGTGGGGGATTATTTGCAACTATGTATGTGCGATTCAGTTTGGTTCCTTGTTTGGTCATGGACGAGTCCAGAGATTAGATACAGAACTTCACAGGGAAACTTTCTGGTGCCAATACAATGATCAGGTTTTTGTTTAGAATTCTGTGTGATAATGACCTACAGATACCTACTGTAGTTGGGAACATGTGAAATCACAATGAGAGCTGATCCAGTACTTGGAGGTATGTGGAAGGAATATCCATGTTTTAAAAATGAATGGGATAAAAAAAAAAGACTTCTATAACAAAGCTTCAAATAGTGAGAGAAGCATTTTGCTGCTCTGTGGAAAAGAGGGTGTAGCTGGCAGGAAATGTTACCAAGAGCTACTGAAGAACTTGACTTCAACTGAACTCGCCAGTATGAAATTTAAGAGGGTGAAATGGATAAGTTAATTCTAGAGGGTGTTTTTTCTGGATTTCCATAGGGGGATAAAAAGCATTGCTTGCTGCTTTGTTTTCTTTTTTGCATAACAAGGAAAATAGTTTTGTATGTGTTATGATAATACACAGTATAAACCTATTCATTCTCATATCAAACTTTTTCCCTGAAGGATTTTGTTGTATCTCAAAATGTCCCAGCTGAGCAGAGCACCTCCTTGTGTGTCATCTCATCCTTTTATTTAGTTTAGCGATTTATTTTAGTTTAGTTTTAGCAATTTATTTAGTAAATAAGTAAGCAGACTGGGGTGTGCTTACATGTCGCATTTATATGGATTGGTACTATAGTAGAGAAATACTTATTTTTCAATTAAGTTAGTTAAATAGCACAGTTTTCTACAGTTTTCAATACAACAGTTAATCAAATAAAATATTCTTTAGAGGGAAGAACGTTAATGTAACTGCAGCTGACCTTTAAAAAAAATCAACAGTCTGAGAATGCAGGTGTCTTTCATAGTTTCCTGTTTTTTTTTTTTTTTTTAATAAAAGTGAAGTTGCCCAACTTCCACATTTGTGTAACCAAACACATGAAAGACACTTCAGCTTTAACTGGTTGGACAGACTTTTCACAAACAGGTGTTTAAACTACTGGTACTCGAGTTCTCTACCAGCAGGCGGGTGGCAGCTCTATGGTGCGAGGTAAGACGGAGCCGTATCGCTTATTTTATAACTTATTTTACTGCTGTTATTGCAAATAATGCACTTTTTGACTTGGTGTGGGAAACTGGGAGGTCAACATTGAGTGACTTCTGCAATGTGGGCGCACAGGACACACAGCAGCAGAGAACAGGACGTTTATGTTGCCAGCAACGCTTTCATGTCATTCAAACTGTGCAGTTCACAAACGGTGTAGTGAGAAATATCAGGGGTAGGAATTTTGTAGCAGAGTGATATTTCTCTGTCTTTTAAGATTCTACCCTCAAATTTGAGAAGTTATCGTATAGTGGAAGGAAGTGTGAATTGAGAAAGAAAAACTTTGAGGGGTGAAAATGTTCTTAAAGTTCAGTTCTAGCTGCTGCAAAAATAAAACCGTGGGTGCTTTTATAGATATGAAATATACTCCATCCTTTTGAAAGAAGGCAACGTGTCTGTCAAAGTGTAGTGAACGTGCCCATGTGTGCAGAGGAACCTGGCGTTGGGAGGTGAGATTTGTGCTGAGTAACTGCCCAGTTTGCTGCTGTGGTTTTGTGCCAGTCCATAAAGATTTCTGGAACTGATAAAAACTGAATAAATTCTGTGAGTTAGAAAGGGACGGTAGGTTTGTCTTCCTTTAGCGCGTGTGTGTACAGATATCTATATAAATATAACCTTTTTCTTCTTCTAGCTTCTCTTGCTGTTCATTAGTATTTGGAGAGGATGGGAAGTTATGCTTCGAAAAGAGCTGCAGGTATTTTCTTGAAGGAATTTTCCAGGATGTCACATTCTTGGTGAAGCTGATGTTGTCCTGATTGCTCAGCGGGAGGTGTATTATTAATAATGTTATTATTAATATGTGCGTGGGGGAGAGCTGTGTGACTGCCGAGGGTGCTGTGGGACGGGAATAACCTGTGTGGTGTTTCCCCTTTCAGCCTTTTGATAGAGAAATGTTGTATTTACAGTCATACTTGAACATGTGCCTCTTTGTAGTTCTTGTTGCTTCTAATATAACTGGGGAAATTAATACAGTTTTAAACTAGTTTTTGATTTATTTTTTTCCTATTCACTTCCATTTAAACCAGAACCCATTTCCACTACTGTCACTGTACAGACCACTGTACATACCATGGTATCTACCACTGTGGCTGACATGAAACCTCCGGAAGTCAAATGCTGGATTTATAAGTAAATGTTCCTCCTTTATTTCTTAACTTCAAACACAGAGTTTCCTGAAACTGCAGATGCCTCTAGCCAAGGAGTTACATGTAACACGTCTTGTGCCTTGGGATTTTGGAGGGTTGCTAGAATTTCCTCATCTGTGCACTAGATATTTAATTCATAGTGATGCTTAATGCAGACATAGACCTTTTAATCTCATGAGGCTTGGAATAAATTATGTGTTTCATTTCATACAGTTTGGTGAATTTGAGCACTACTGATTCTTCAACACCTCTGTTAAACTGGGTATTCTGATGCTACTTTCTGTGTATCGACAGCCATGAAATCCTCTACATGTCACTCGCCTTTATTTCTGGCATCCTGTCGGCTGTTCTGGCTTTCACCATCATCCACCTCTGCAGAAAAAGTAAGTGGCACAGTAGAGGGAGTCACGGCAGCACCGTGATCCAGACCTGGCCGCAGAGAAGCGTTTCACACCGCCCTGCACGCCTTAGCGTGGATGCTGCTCAGTTTCTGTGCTCTTTGGGCTGCATCTGACAGCACTGAGGTTTCAAACTGACTTCTGCAGAAGTTACTTTGAAAGAGGTTTGAATTATATCTCCCTTGAATACTTAACATATTGCCTGTCATACCTGGCAGTAACTGCTCATGAGTCATCCCAGGGGCTGTTTTCGTGGAAGAATTAACTTTAGCACTGATAAATTTTGGGGTTTGTTGGTTGTGTTTGTTTTGGTTGGTTTATTTTTTTGTCCATCCTAACACTGGCCACACAGTTCTCACTAAATTAATCAGTTGCTTTCATCCTAGCTGCTTCCACAGCAGGGCATGGACTTGGGCTTGATGATCCTTGTGGATCCCTTCCAGCTCAGGACTTTCTATGGGCTGCTCACTTGGCAGTGGAGGCCTGAGACAGGTTTTACAACCGATGTCTAAGCTGTGCACACTCTGATGCCACTTTGTCACCCCGCTCTTGCACCTCTGGTGCTTGGCTGGCTCCAAACGCGGAGCAGACAGCTGAAACTGGTATCCCTCTCCTTCCCAGAGTGCAGGAGACCCCACCAAACCTTACAAGAGGAACTTCCCACCCAGACAGTGACTGAGGAATCTGAGAAGAACAGGCAGGTAAAGGTCACAACTATTATTTCTAACACTTTATACAGTGTCTTCAGGTCAATAGAATGGTAAATATTAATTTGGAAGCAGGGGAGAAGAGAGGTTTGCTCTTCTAAGACTCAAGCATTAGCTGACAGTTCTAAGCAAAAGAACTTTATTTTGTGCACCGAAGGTTCAACCTGTGTTTGTAGTTGCAGGGAGTTACCTGGACAGTAGAAGGACAAATATTCCTCCTCTGTTATCCCAGGGCTCAAATGCCACCCTCCCCATATATTTCAAGGGTTCTGGAGCTAAATTAAACCACTAATTAGGCAGGTTAGGGGAAAATCTTTTGGAAGGACAAACATTTCTGCAGTTCTCCTTACTGATATTGGTTCTTTGAAAGCCCCCAATGCCGACTTGACCCAGGCTCCTGAGCTAGACTAACAACTGCTCTGCTCCAGCACAGCATTTACTGATTTCCCACGTGCAGGGACAGACTGTGACGGCTTATGGTGTGTAGCATTGAGCACAAATTAAAACCAGGAAATCTGTGCTGAAATGCAGCGTTTGCAAACTCTCTAATGTTTGCGGCTTCTTTCACATCCCCAGAATGAGGTCACCTACACCACTTTGGTCTTCCAGCGGAGTCGGACGCCGGTGGCTGTGTGACGATGAAGCTTCTAGGGAGATGAAAATGCTTGTGCTTTCTGCACATTAAATGCTACCAGAATATTATGTCAACTATCAGCCTGTAGTGCTTTGGGAAACGCCAGTGCTGCGTATGTAACATCAGCTCATTTCACAGTTACAAGGGGAAAGTAATGTCTCCTATTCCAACTGCTTGCCAACAGTTGTGGACAAATTTCTTTTTATACCTTATTTCTTCATCTGGAGAAATCTCAGTGAGTTCTTGCTGCAAATGTGTAAAGTTTCCATTTGTGCATTTGCTATTGCTTTGAACTACCGAAGAAAATTGAAAAATGGAAATATTACTCTGTGTCTATTCATGTCCATGCCCTTATGTTTCCTTTTTTTTTGATTTTCAAGTGCTCTGATTAGTTATTTTCTGCGTATTGAAGTCATGATAATGAAAACTCTGTATGCAAATGTATGCTTCCTGATTGGGTCACATAAAAAAAGCACGATCACAGTGTGACAGTTCTGGAAGTGTTCACTCATGTCTTATTACTCACAGTGTTCTAAATATGTTGTAAAAAGTGAAAAAATCATCCCCTCTTCATAAAGTGGGGAGTAAGATACAACGTAGTAGCCACGGAGAAGCTTCTCTGCCTATTCCCGTACCCAGGGGTGGGAGGTTGGCTGCCCGAGGAAGGACAGTGATGTCCATCTGCCGTACAACGCGTCTCCTGCGAGACTGAATAGGAGCCAAGTTTCCTGCCTCCTCGTTTCTGGTCTCCAAAAGCGTCAGATTCTGCCAGGTATTTCTCTTTTCTGAAAACCCACGTGTTTCCATGCTCACTGTTGTGAACACCCCTCTAGAGGAGTCTCTCGGTGCAGCTGAAGGCAGCAAGTCTGACACCTTGGAGGCTTCCTGAGGCTGGGTGTGCCATCTGATGGCAGCACCAAGCCACAGTTGGGCAGAGAATTTGAGCTCAGCTTAGCCCTGGTGTTAATGCTGAGCGGTGGCTCCACCTCTGCTGGGCTGGCCTGCCTTCCTGGCTGCAGAAGCTGCTGGGAGTCCAGGGGACCACTGAAAAGCAGGTGCAGAACAATAGTTCTGTTCTGAAATCTGACCTGAGACGTGTTGTGGGTGAGGCTGCTGACTGTTTTACAGCATCAGGAGCAGAATTTGTGGTCTTCATTTTGCTCTACCCTCTCTCAGTCGTGGCAGTTTCTTTAAGAGCTATTTGAGAAAATATCACATTACTCCTCAAAATGCGCAGCTGCTGAGAGGTTCGTGGGGGATGATTGTCATCAGTTCACAATTAGTTTTTGTTTAAAATTAATAACAATGTTAGTCTGCTGCCTGACAGCAACTGAGAAATAAGAAGGTCTCCTTGCACAAGTGTTACCTCTCCCTGCCACCAAGAATACTGCTTTCCTGTGTCGGGTACTATTGGATCCTGTGTCAGAAGTGCAAGAAAAGGCAGCCACACAGCTTTTAATGGCAGCCATCAGCCAGCTCTTTGTTTTATAGGCAGATAAAGGCACTTGGGACAACTGTGCTAGCTAATCCCATTTTCACTATCTCAGCAGGTTTCCGCTAGAGGTGCTTGTGCTTGTGAGCTCCATAAAGACAAACTTTGACAGCGGGAATTTGCAAGGCAAAGTGCCCGTGTATGGGAAAGTGCAGTACAAGTTGTCCAGCTCCAGGAGGGTGGGTGGAAGCGACTCGTGGGTTAAACGGTGCTTTGAAGGATGCATGGACAGCGTGGCCTGTGATATTCCCTGGCATTTTGGAACTGATCGTCCGGTCGCAAAGTTCAAAGGATGGATTATTAGAGCTACAGTGATGGTGTTGATGTGACTGTTGGGCTGCGTTTCCCTCAGCCAGCAACGAGTCAGATCTTGCAAGAGCCTGCTAAATCCTTCGCTGTCCCTGGATGATGTTTGTCTCCATGTGCTCTGCTGGTACGTGCCTTCATCCATCTTCATATTGAGTCGATGCATCGTTTGATCTGTTTGATCTCTGTCTATACTATTTCCAGAGTAGCTGCTGGAAGTGAGAACCAGGAACCTGGAGCTGTGGGAAGGATGTTGTGGAGCTGTGGGAAGGATGTCCTAGACGGGCAGGAAGGATTTCCAGCCAGCACCACCGTGGGCAGAGGCAGCTGATGAACCTTCTCTCCCAGCAGAACAGCTGCTACTGTGGGTCTCTGATGGGGAGAGGCTGGTCCTGCTGCACATCTCATTTCATCGCATCCTGCTTCAGGTGAGCTGATGCTCAGGTGCCCTCTCAGGAGGCTGAGCAGGGTCTATCTCCTTTGCAGTTGTGTTGCAGAACATCCTTCCCTGCTCTCAGTCTTCTCTGTTTCTGTTCTTTCTCTATACATTAACGCCTTGTTCTCTCAGAGTTTGTCAGGAGTTTGGTGCAGCACTGCTCCCTCTTTTCTTAATTTTTCAAAAATACATAAGAAAAAGTTTGCTGTGCATCATTCTGAGGAAGAATTTTCTGCTCTTTAGGTGGGAACCTCTTTTTCTGCTGAAAGCAATCAGGTCTATCTAGTGATGAGAGATAATGTAGCAAAATTCTGATGTACTTATGCAATTGCTTCCTCTGCTGGCCTTTGGAGTTAAACTGAGTAACAGGGCAGAGCTTTGGCCTGTGGGAAGGGTTGCATCAGATAATAAATTGAGATGTCTGATCTCAGCTAAAGGAGCTGCTGCTAACACTTTCTGACATAAAAAACAGAATGATGCATTCCCTTTTCTGCTTGTTGTAGACCACTTTTATTATTTAAAGCTGGAGGAAAAGAAGAGTCTGGCCTTTAATGACCTATTTACAGCTTGACCCGTGTCCCCTAAAAACAGGCTGTGCAAATTGTGGTGTCATATTTACTGCAATGTCCTAGTCAGGACACCGACTAAAACATGGAGATTTCCTGCAGGCTGCTTTTGTTTTTATTGTCATGGGAGAAGAGCAGGCTGTATTAATATAAAATCAATTTAATATTTATTATTATTCATGAAAATGTGACAGAGCTGATTGCAGCATGAGGTGACCAGACTCAAATTTAGTCTAAACGACACAACCCCAAACAAAACTGGACAAAATTTCTAAGTATGTCTTTTATATTTTGAAACTATTTAAAACAAAGATGTCTATAGACACGTATTTACATAAACCTTTGGAGTCGTCTGCAGATCTGTAACAGGTTGCTACAAAAAGTGCAACTGTTCTTCGGGTTTACAGGGGGGACTTGCAGCAAATTACATTTAAATCAGGTGTTAGAAAAACAGTTTATGATTGTAGGGAGAATCAAGCATGGGAATAGGCTGTGCAGGAAGAATCCCCTAAATTGATGGGGTTTTAGTAACAAATCAGGAAAATGCATCCTTGATGGTTATGGTTGGTTCTGTCCTTGGAGGAGCTGTGTGTGAACAAAGGGCCTATAACTGGGCAAAAAGGGAAATCAGAATTACAGCAAAAAGACTTGTTAGTCTTGAGTTAAAACTAGAAATGAACAGGTACTGGTTTTTAGCAGCTGCATCCAAGCTGGGGAACTAGGAGCAAAAATCTGCCTTGATAATCGTGCTTTGGGTCGCTGGTCAAAACACTGAAGCCAATAAATAACAACTGGAGGGTCCTATGAAGTGCAGATGCTTTGCCTGGAAGATCTGGGCTTGGCACAGCAACCGCCAAGCAGAATTCTCTGGGGTACGATACTGCAGAAGGTCATAAATGATCCTCTTGGGCTTAATGTCAAATGTGCATCAGATTAAGTAAAAGGAGGTTGCCCTTATCAGAAAACAGTTTGTGTAAGAGCAGTAGATAAAACAGAAAACACATTTTTCCCATGAGTTTCTTAACAAAGCAAAGCGGTTTATCAATGGTTTGATGTATACTGGCAGGTCAACACAATTGCTCTTTAATGGTGACTTGGTTTGTTTGCTCTGTAAGAACTGGATCTGGTTTTTTGCACAGGATGTAGGTCCTTAAAATTAAAAGGTATGTGTTTTTAAACTTCTTTATCTTGCAAGCATAGACAATGGGGTTCATGACAGAATTGACATGGGATAACAGGATTGCCAAGTACATCAAATAGTTGGGGATCTGACACTTGGGATAAAAATAAGAAATGCAGTTTAGAATGCAGAGAGGCAACCAGGATATTGCAAAGAGGAAGAGAACAAGAGCCAGAGATTTGGCCGTCTTGAACTCCTGTCCATAAAAACCTCCTGCCCCTCTCACATTGGCTGTACCTTGACTTAGCTTTGTCCGGATGATGTAAAAGATTTGGATGTACAGAGCACACATGATGACCAGAGGGACAAGGGTCCATATGAAGAAGCCGAAATACACCATGTAATCCATCCTCATCACAGAGGTGAATCGACACCTGAGAGAATCGGAGTTTCTTGGTTCCGTCTTGTTCCATCCAAACATGGGGATTAATCCCACCAGCAGGGACACAGACCAGCACAAACCCAGTCCCCACCAAACTCTTCTCTCCGTAGTGATTATTTTATATCTGTTGAGGAAGAAAACCCAGGTTGTGTTAAACAGAGGTGTTGAAATAGTTAAGAATGGTTTCCAGAACTTGCATGTTCAGATACTACAGGTTCATTGTCACAAAATGGAGCATTAAATTATTTTCGGGGGGAACCAAATTTTATTTTGAGACAAACCTGAACTCTTCATTTGTAGCAATTACTTTGCAGCAGCCATGAGATAAACTGTACTTAACTTCCCCTCTCTATAATTGTATGTTTCCAGCTATTTCATTTCTTGTTTCGTTGTGATCTCAGTGCTCCTCTTGCCTAGAAATTGCTTTTCTACTATAAGCAGTCCCATCTTATTTGTCAGCTTGGGTGTAACTTACTCTTTACATTTAGTTTATGCTGTTTGTGGGATGAAACTGTTCTTCCATTCCTTAATTTTATAGGTTCTTTCCCCATAAAATATATGACTTCTTTCACGCTTGAGGTGATGCTTTGCATTTCAACCTTTTGTATTTTGCCATTCAAATATAAAAAGTGAATGAGTGCTGAAGTTAGCCCTTAAGTCTGTTACTTTTGTATTTTCAGCAGCTGCTAAAAGGAATTTTATTTAAGAGACTAGCCCTCAGAAACCCAAAGAAATTCATAGTACCCCTGGTGCCCTGCACAGTTAGCAAGACATCTGCAGCATTCAGCTGCTTGACCACAGGCTCATCCTGTGGACAGATTGTGATCAGCAATGGCAATGTTCTGCTCAAGAAAGCTCGTCTGGGCTGGCTGGGCTTTCAGAGAAAATATTTATTAGAAAAGAGCCAAATTAATAGGGAAAGAGGAGGCGACACCCATGGGGAAGCTGGCAGGAGCAGGGGGGACCCGTGGTGGTCCAGCGCTCACCTGGTCGGCAGCTTCACTCGCAGGTACCTGTCGATGGCGATGGCCAGGAGGGAGAGGATGGACGCGGTGGTGAAAACTACCATCAGGCAGCACATGAAGAGGCAGGCGTGGAAGTGGATGCGGATGCCCAGGCTCACCACGACGGCCAGCGGGATGACGAGGATCCCCACCGCGATATCGGCCAGCGCCAGGGAAACGATGAAGTACAGAGTCGTGTTCTGAAAGGTCAAGTTCAGCTTCACCACCCAGATGACCAGGATGTTACCCAAAGTGGCGAACAAAGCGATCAGGCACTCGGTACTGATATAAATCGCATCCAGGCTATCCAGGCTGCTCAGCTCCAGGCTCTCATTTGGCATGGTGAGATGCTAAAGATGCTCCCACCCTGGCTTGAGCTGCAGAAAGGACCATGGGCATCGATGACCTCCTGTTGGATTTGTCCTCAGTGTCTGGTGCTCAGTCGTTCCAGTGACTGTCCAGTGTACAAACCTCTTCCAGTATTTCACATCCTCAGCACTCGGGCAGCAAATCCGCTGTTACCTTTCCACGGAGCTGCAAATACCTTAACATCTAGGAAACGTTCCCCGCTCTGGACACACCTGAAGCTCACAGCATCCCTTCAGCGGCCCAGGATCACAAAAATACTTTTGAAATCTGTTTTGAAGGAGAAAAGTAAAAAAAGCAAAAGCTTCCACAAGCCTTGTTACCAGCAACTTCTACAGAAATACTTTAGCTGCTTCCTCTTCCAACTCACAATTTCACAAGTCAGAGAACTGTAAGCAGAGTTGACACTTATCAATCTAGATAATCACTCTGCAGTCACTATAGGAAATGAGGCAGTTCAGGGGGTGTTACAGGGGTGTCTTGTTAAATTCCAACCCTAGATTTAATTCAGGGTACACCATTTCAGGTAAGGCCCTGATGTGGCTGAAAAATGCTCTTTTCTTGGACCTTTCTCAGTCTGACAAGAACGCTCAGACTTCAGGTAATGTTTTCAGCAAAAGCCCTCATTCCCACCAGAAATCAGCATGATGATCAACAGAGTCATGTTCAGAGAGCAGGATACTTTCCTGTACCTTGTTTATAGAAAACTGAGAAAGCAAGGAAAGGTGTGAGAAGTGGGAAATAGGGGAGAGGGGATGCGACAGCCGTGATCCACCTGTGCAGGTGAGCCCGGTGCATCGTTCCTTGATGTATGTGGGTCTGCAGTGAAGGAGCTGCTCCTGTTTTAGATGAAATCGAGATGCAAACATGTGAGCTCCTGTCAGCCTGTGAGTCGCAGGGTAGCCTGGCTCTTGGACAAATACAAATGCTCCAGGAATGAGCAAATTGCAAGTGAACAATTGGGTGGATGGTGTCTTATTAGTGTAATGAAGCCTTAAGCAAATATGGGTAATATTCGGGTTCCCGGGCACTGAGTCTTCCGTCTCTTCCACCCAAGTTTCTGGCAAAAATGAGGATGGGGAAGTGAAATCAGCCCTGGGAGGAGACATAGCCAGAAATAAATGAGACTTCTTTATTTCTTCTGTCAAAAGAGTTGGACAAATTCCACTTCCTTGAAATCAATGTAAGTGCTTCTTGTTCCCTGACCGGAGGGCATTTTGGTAGAATTACCACCGGGAAAAGGCCGAGCTGTCTGCAGACAGTCCTGGTCTGCAAGTGAACTTGGCTGTGCTGCTTTTCTAACAGAATCTGACACCGGATATCTGTGGGTGCAGGAGATGAACCCCAGGAGAGGCACGTGCAAGGTCACAGCTGGGACGTAGGCTCGGCTTTTGTAAGCCGTATGAGTTACTTCTCCAAGAATTACCTGGGAAGGAGCAGCTTCGAGCAGACACGGGAAATGTCTGTGTCCCCCTGGCTGCCGGCCACGCTTGGGCAGGAGTGTTCTGGGTTTCCTGCGCTTGCCGTGCGTCGCCCTCGGTGCCAGTTTCCCTCCTCTGCCACCTCCTCCCCTGGCTGCAGCCGGACGCGTCTCGCAGAGGCAGCTACGGAAAGCTGAGTTCTGGGGTCTTTAATAGGGCTGAACGCTCAGCCATGAGCCCTGTTGTCTGTGCCTTCAAAATACAGAAGTTCAAGGAAACACGCGCTTTCATTTTGAGGACCTGCATCCTTCTCCAGAAGTCAGAGTCGGTTATTTCTAGTGCGGCTGGGAGTGACCTGTGTCCTGCTGTCAGTCTGTCCAGGCTGGGGACAGCAACTGAAACAGCGCAGGAGCAACATAAAGTGGGGTGAAAATGGCACAGACATGCTTCTCAGATCATGTGTTCTGGAGCAACAATTGTGTGTATGTTCAGCTAATTAAGCTCTGGCTAGCGCAGGGCTGAGTCCCTCTTCTTAGCTAACACCCCAACAAAGAAACTCCTTTGCATTTCCAAGGCAAAAGGTGAGAGAGGTTTGGAATAGAGCAGTAGCTCAATAGGGAGAGATGAGCATTGGTGATGTTCACAGGCATTTTGCTCTGTTAACAGAGTCTTGCCACGCTCCAGGAGGGCTCGCAGTGATTCCTGTGGGTCCAGGGCCCAGCTGCTGCCCTGACAAGACGCAGGCTCTTCCTCACCATCCCAGGGGACATGTTGCCCAAGTCCCAGCGTCTCTTTTGGGCTCAAACACGTAGTTCTGTAGCTGCAGGGTGAGCTGGGGCAGGAGCCATTCCTGCAGAAGCTCAGACCGACTGTGAGATGCAGCAAAAGGCTCTATTTAAGGCAACTGTTTCTCAAATTATTGGAGCTACAAACCAATGCTCTGGCATGTGTCCACAGAACAAATGTCTCTCCAAACGCCTTTAAGGTACTATAGGATGTAACAAGAAGCCGGACCCTGGCTGCTGGGTTTCTGGTTGCACAGAGAACAGCAAAGCAAAATGCAATCAAGAGGACCAGACCTGGGTAGGGGCTCAGGGCCCAGTGTGTGGGTAGGAAGGTGCTTCATGGCCTGAAAATGCCCTGACCTGGCTCAATGGGGCAGCAGCACCTACTTGTGAAAAGGTGCTTTGGAATGGAAGGAAAACAAGCAGCCTTTGCAAGACGTTTCGTTTGTACCAGCCCATAAAACTTATTAGCATTGGATCTTCCTGTAGCTTTTTCTTAGAAGGCAGCTGCTTTCCCATGGGGACACGGTCTCTGTCTAAAAGATGCTCACAGTGCTGCTGGTCCTGCCAGCTATTTGATTTCTTTTTGTCTGCTCTTTTTAGCAGCTGTGGGCTGGAGATGAGTTCAGAAAAATGCCTGTCTTGAGTAAACCTGTGTCTGCCTGCGTAGGTGTGTGACCCGGGACTGGAAACCTGCCCCTGTGCAGAGGGAAGGGGTTTTGCTTCGTACCCAGGCCACGCGGTGCACCGAGCCCACATTTCCTGGGCTGTAGGTGGAATAGAAATGCTTCGTCATCTCAATTCATCACCCTCGGGCCAGATCGGACGAGGAGCTGCTGCAGTGGTTACCACAAGAGGAGGAGACCATCGCCTTCCCCACAAGTACTTAACTCATCTCTGTTTCACTGCCCTGGCTCTCTGTGCTGCTATGGAGAAATAAATGACCCAAAGTCAAAAAAAGCACTTTGGGCCCCCATCCCCGCCAGTGCAGCCAAGTGCGATGCTGTTGAACCCAGCTGAACTGCACCTGCCCGCACTGGGGCCAAACCGGGGTGTTTCCACCCAGCACCCCCTGTTCCCACCCGGTTCCTGCCGGGGAAGGCACAAGGTGCACTTATTTTCTTCAGATGCTTCCTCCGCCAGGCAGCATCTGTTTCCTGTCCTAAATATGAAAGAACCACATTGCTGGGCTGCTGTGACTGCTCTGTCACCAAAGAACGAGACTGTGCCACTTCTCCCCCAGCCCAGGGATGCCCTGGAGGCTGCAGGTGCTGCATCCCGGCACCGCATCCTCTTTCCATGGGCACTCGGCTCCTCTCCCACCGCCCTCCATCAGCCCCAGCATCAGGAAACACTGGAGGTTTTTACAGCTCGTAAAGTGATTAAACACTCCCTGCGCAGAGGAGCCAAACGGGGCCGGAGCGTGGGATCAGGGAGTGGAAACCAGCTCTGCCCTCCCCTTCTTGCTTTTTACGCACAGGCATCCGAGCCCAGATCCCCGCCGATGGGCTCCCTCCTTTACTTCTCCACCAAATTGCTCTCCTGTAAGCACGCACTGTGCTCCTGCCGAGGGGCTTAGGGAACATATGGCTGAGCTCAGGCTGCCGAGCTCTGTATATCAGTGTGAACAATCCTCCACTTATCTCTGCTGATGGCTGCACTGTGTGTGTGTGCATGTGTATACACATAAATATACGCTGCCATCATATATAATACTTCTCCTAGTTGCTTCAGCATGGTTGGAGTATTTGGATGCCTTTGCTGCTGCATATGGTGCTATTTTTTCATAAAAACAGTTGTGATTTGAAGCAGGCCACCTTGTGCGGGCCGATAAAGCTGGCAGCACAGGGACTGTGAGTAAGAAGGATCAGGCTCGGCCGTGCGGGGGTCCGGGATTAATTCTTCCATTCTTCTATGGTGTCAGGTGGGCACCAGCCGTCCAACAAAGGCTGAGAGTCTGTCGGACATCTCATCCACCCGCCCTGGACAAGCGGGAGGATGATGCTGAAGTGGTACCCAGCAGGTCCCCCCTCCTGCCTGCCCAGGGTGGGGTGCATGCTTGGGCTGGGTTTTCGGAGCTGGGGCCACCCCTTGGGCACCCCCAGCCCACGAGAACGCAAAACCACCGGCCTGTGAGCAGGTCACAGCTGGAGTAAGTGTGTGAGCCAGCAATGTAAGGCTTTGGTTTAGATTAGGATTCCAAGGTGTATTTTTAGATCGTGTTGTTTAGCTGAGGTGGCGATGCCCGCATTGCTCTGCAGAGAAGGAGGCTTGAGGAGGAGCCCAGGCAGGTTGGGCTCAGCGCTGGGGCCAGTATCTGGGGATGTCATAGTTTGATGGGGTCAAACAGCGTTTTGGATCCTGGTCCCCAAGCACTTGATGGATTTGCCATTTAAAGGCTGTAGTCAGCTTGCTCGGTTTCTTGGATGGCTCCAGTGAAAGGCTTCCAGCTATTCCCCAAGGATCCTCCTACATCCTGGTGAGATAAGGATCAGGAAGGGAACGGTCTATCTGCAATCTGAGCTGCGGCTTTGAGCGCAGATTCCCCTTGCACATTGGGGGCGGAGGGGAGGAGAACGGATTTTCTAGAAAAAATAATATTTCTAAGTGACACACAGATGCAGAAAAATAAAAAAATCCCACAACAATGACCTTATCGTGAGTCAACAACAACGACAGCCGCCTTTGTTCTGGCAGGGCTGTAAAATAGTTGCAGGGGGAAAAAAGCAGCCTCCTTGCAGACATACCCAAAAACCCCGCTCGGGGATTGGGGTCCCAGCCAGACCCCGGGATCTGATGCTCACATGGTTCCTGTGTGCCCCATCCCCAGCTCCACTTTGTCTCTTTGAGGCATCAATGTACCGCTGTGGGAAGAGCTTTGCTCCTTTTAAGTCCTGGGGGTTGATAAATCTCCCTGGCAGCAGCTCCATGTACGGGAACATCGTCCTTTCCCCTCCCTGCCCTGCGCCAGATCTGAAACCTGGACTAGAAAACAGCAAGAACGGGTGCGATACTTGAGCTCCCTGTGCGGTTCTGCTCGGCTGCGTTATGTCGCTTCGGATTTTAAACCTCCCGAAACCTGGGAATGAGTGTGTCTGTTTGCTCTTCTTGCTCAGCTCCTTAGGGAGCACAGGACCCGTGTAGGAGGGAGCCTGGGCTGTCAAACCAGTACAGCTGTCAGACCAGCACAGCTTGGTGGGTTTGGCCACCGGAGAGCAGGGACAGCGGCTGCAGCTCCGTGATGGCTCCCGCGTGTCAGCCCTGGAACTGCCTGGAGTACAAGCAGGGCAGGAACACTTGGTCTCGGGGCAAATGATATCTTTGTGCATTTCAAAATGAGTTGTATTATAACTGGAGTTTTTAATGGTTTTCTTTGGGTGTGGCTATGGAATGGGTGACGGCACAGTTGGGCAGAGCGATGGGCACGGGACCACGTTTGATGGCAAATCGGCTTGCCCACGTGGCAATGACCTTTCCCAGCCCATGGGAGCCATGATCCACCCCATTATCCTGCTCTCCCTGCTCATGGAGCCAGAACCCTTCCAAGGTCCGGGCCATCCTCCCCCTTCCCCATTAACACCAGTTGACTTTTGGCACCACACAGCAGTGGCCTGCCCAGTCTCCTGCAAATCAGAATTTCCCCATGTTCATCTGCGCCCACCTTCATTTTGCAGAACAAACAGGACTGAGATGTTTTTCTTTTCTCTTTCAAGTGGCTTTGCGACACTTGGGAAATGCAGCTTTTTGAAGTGTTTCAATCCCAGAGGTCCTTCTTCAACCTGTTGCACAGCAATGGAGAGACCTCAGCCATCAAGCAATCACGGTTTTGAGCACTCACCTCCCATGTAACCTGAGAGGAAATTACCTCTCTCTTTCCTTTTAAAAGCTTTTCTGCGTGGCCGTTATCAGGCACCTGGCAGGTGGCAGCAAACACAAGATCCTGCCAAGCACCCAGCGCAGAACTTCCCTCCTCGCTCTTCATTAGAGATTGTTTTAAAATCCCATGAAAAGAGCATCAAATAAACCATGGGGAGATGAAAGGGAGGTTGGAGCCAGCAGGAGATTTTTTTAAAGAGGCACTATTTATACAAATGGCCTCGCTGACATGAGAGCAACTGTTTTGATGTTTTATAAACTCTGCTGATAGTTTTGCATCTAAGTCTGGCAAGGTTGGGGGAGGCAGAACGGGGTGAAACGCCGGAGCCAAGTGCCTGAACTCTCTTCCCAGCTCTTATTTTTGACCACCAGCAAATTATTTAGCTGCAGCGTTTAGCTGCATTTCAGCCTTTAAATGTGCTGGGTTAAATTAATGTCACCCAGGTGTACACAGAGGCTGCGGCCAGGCTCTAAAAAGCCCTCCAGGAACAAGCTGTGTTCGTGGCACTTAAACAGAGCTGTGCAAAGCGTTCGCTCGCTTTCGAACAACACGCGCCTGCCTTTCTTTTTCCTGAGCGAAAATCCAAAATTTAGACAAATGATTGAAGACACAGCCTCTTCCACCCAACCTCCAGCTGAAGGCACGGCCATTTGTTGCCATTTAAAAGCCCATTAACACGTTCTGAATAGCACTGCTGGCTCCTCTGCCCTGGCTACCTTTCAAGTTAGACAATTATTTCCAGCCTCTCCAAACTCTCCCTGTACTTGACCAGAGTTCACTCTCTTTTCCACCCTCACCCGTGACCGTCACCTTCATCACAGGCGGCTGCAGAGCAGAACAATCGCACTGTTGTGAAGGTGCAAGATGCTCATTATATGCAGAATGGTATTATTATTATTATTATAACTAGTAATAAAAACCAACAGGTCTGGATGATCCTGAAGTCCCCAAGGGCCATTGATGAGTGGTTGGGGGGTTTAATTGAGTCCCATTTTCTCGGCTCTCTGGTTGTGAGGCTGTGGGCTCTGGGTGTTCTTGGTTCCATCCTTCACCTTCTCCATCTCTGGCTTCTCACCTCTCATGTTTTGTGGAAATCTCCTGCCATGGGTATTCTGGGATGGGGAATATCTTTGTATGATTTATTTATGAACCACGACTCGCTCTCTGATGGCCATTCATGGGCTGATTCATCATTGTCAGGGCAACTACTTGGAGGGGAGACCTTATAATTTCCCTGCATGTCTTTTAAGTGCTTTTTTCCTGCCTTTAGGTCTCTAATCAAACCAAGGTCTTATTTATAGTACGGCCATTTATGTCTGGGTAAGCCCAGAGTGGCCCCAATGGCTTAAAAGGATTTCCTCTAGATTTACACGGGTGTAATGAACAGAGGGATTTGGTCCTGTGGCTGCACTAATCCTCTCCGAGGTGGCAGCAGAGCCTCGAAACAGGAGTTCATGGGAAAAAGAACAAATGAAACCCCTTTCTGAAGGTGTAAGGAGCTGATGGCTCCGTGTCATCCCAAACCCCTGGTCCTGGATCCTGATGGGGGCTGAGCTCACCAGGGAGGCTCTCGAGGAAGGAAACACTGTTTATAGCTTTTTATTTTGAATGTAGGTATATTTGGATCCATCCCTTTCCATGATGTATGGCAGAAATCAAGGCCTTGTTTGTTCTACAATTAACTACAATTATTTAGTTCTTTAGGGCGGGGGGAAGGATTTATTTTTCTTTACTGTCTATTTGCAGCAAAACACACAGAGATCTCCCATTGTGGTAGAAACCGGCTTTTTTAACGACACTCATTGCCGAGAGCACTGCCCTGATTTTTAGAGAATTAAATTGTTCTTAAACACTTGTCTCGATACAGTTTCTGAGTCTCATAACGATGTGGCTGGAGTTTGCCTGTAAGACAGATCAGTGCTGGAGGAATCGCAACGCACTTACTCTACAGTGGAAGGGAATTTAAAACTGAGCCTATTGCTGGCTACAAAATAACAGGACATTTGTTACCGGCCGCAGAATAAGATTTAATGCCTATTTTGTGCGGCTTTACAGCACCTCAGAGCCCCAGACGGAGCTGCGAGGTGATGGGATGGCTGGATTTATGGGAGGAGGGATGGCACAACTGTGATGGTTTTTTGCCGAAGAAGAAATATGGGAAATGTATGTCTGGAAGTGCAATGAGATAAATCATGAGTGTGTCCCTCTCTCCAGCTCTTTGCCATTTCTGCCGCACTTCAAACACGTGGGTCTGGGGAGGAAACTGCTGAGTTGGGCTTTGCTCATTTGGCGTAATATCTATGATGATGATGATTATTATCATTATTATTGTTATTAAACTGCTGTTATTAGGCAGCAGGATGAAGTCCAGGCAGTGCAGGGCTTGCATCGCCCCAGCCCCAACTGCAAGTTCATGTCACCCCCAGGAGGGACGGCTGCCACATCCCTGGAGCTGCTCCCTGTCCCCAAAACTCCGTGCTTGGCTGAGCAAGGAAAAGAGCCGAGCCCGGACCAGACAGCCCCATCACCAAGCGTTGCCCGTTTATGAAGCTGTTTACTCCACACCGGTGAGTGTTTGATTTTCTTATCTTGTGGAGGTTTAATTTGCAGAGGAAATCCGGTCCCCCCTTCCCCGCCTGGCATCGCCGTGGCCTCGTGCCGTGCTCTTGCAGTCATTAAGGCAGGAAGGATCTTCGGGGCAGCCCCGTCACCACCGGCCCGACAAACATGTGGACGAGGGTTCATGGCAGATAACGTCATGCCAGGGTAAATCGCAGCAATCCCGGTTCCGTGGATACCCAAAGCAAACACTGTAATTGGCTTTCAAAATAGCAAGGCCACCAATAAATGAGCGATTTATGGCCACCTTGGGCTGCAGCCTAAAAGGCTCTTTGCCATCCTAGGGAACAGAGGCTCAGAAATGTCATTCAGAGCCCTTTGCTGGAAATGTACCCACTCCAGACCCAGCTTTGTAAGGCGGAGCCGCTCGCTGCCCTGCCTGGCACCCCATGGGTCCGGCCTGGCTGTGCCGTGGAGCATCTTTGAGAGAGTGGGTCAGTCTTTCTGTTTTAAAGTGCAGAGAAGCCGCAGGTCTCACCAGCATCACCCCAGAGCTGCTGGTCCACCTGCTCAAAGAGCTGCATCTCGCTTTTGCTGTGTGCCCTCCAGGCTCCAGCTGCTGTGTGATGTTCTGCCCCGTGCAAAACCGCCTCGTCTGCTCAGTGCCATTTTCCGCAGTGCCGTTTTCCCAGGTGGACACTTCAAAGCTGCAATTAGCTCATTTTTAAATGAGCTTTTGCTCACGATGGGGTCGGGGATGGCATAGAAGCTCAGCTTGGGGCAAACAAGGATGGTGATGGGTTGGGACACAGGCTGTGTCACCAGTGCTGGGGGAGTATCGGCTGGGTTTGGAGGAGAAACAGCTTCAAATTAGAGGCTCCAGACCCAAACCTGCCTGTTGTCCCCCATAACTGATGTCCTCGCCACCAAAAGCATCCCAGAGGTGACGGGTGATGGCGGTGGGCAGGCAGCACGGGGGGCGGCTCTGTGGGGATTTGTGGGTCAGCACAAGTCACCGCGCACAGAGGAGACGTGGTGATACCGGGAGAACCACACCAAGGACATTTCTTAGCAATCGCAAGATATCAATCGCTCTCACTCTGCATCAAACCTCTGGGCTGCCAGGACACCTGCCAGTTGGGAAGGTGAAGCAGCAGAAGCCACCGAGCCCCAGCAGAGCCAGAGCCAAGCAGATCCCAGTCGGAGTGACAGGGAGGACACGTCCCCAGCTCCAGGCAGGTTCCTGCCACTCGCTGCAGGGGGACAGAGGGCACAGAGCGAGCAGATGAGCAAGGGAGCTGCTCGGGAGCCCTGGCTCCTTCCCAGGGACGTGCCCCAGCAGCGGTGACAGGAGCCATCAGCAAGAACCCGTCAGTCGGGTATGTGGCACCTCACCACAACCTACAGCGCAGGCAGTAAAACGGGCGATGAAATGGGCTGATATCTTTGCGGTTTCTGTAACTCTGGAAATACAAGTGGAGTTTTCTGTTATTAAGGTAACTCTAAGAACTGGCCCCAGTCACCACGGGAGCTCAGTACACGTTCTGATGTATCAATAGGATGGTAGTTCTTGGGACAATTCTTGGCTGTTTGGGGTAAACATGAGATCTCCTGGCAGATAAATACCTTCATACCCACTTGCTTCTTCCTTGAGAAAACAGCCCCGGGAGCAGAGCTTCGTTCCAGCCCTCCCCACCACACAGGTACAACGCCAAGAAACCAGGTGTCCCCAAACCTGGCTATTTGTTCCCACACTGCTTGGGTCATTGCTGGGCTGTGTGCTGTGAGGTCATAGGGTTCAGCTTTATTTCCAATACCAATTCCAATATTCCAATTCCAATATGCCAGCTATTGCCTGGCATAAATGCTGATGCCAACTCTAGTCCATGAGACCTTAATCTTCCCTGCTGTCAGCCCTACATTTGTGCTGTCATCACGTTCACATACAAGAGTTTGTCGCATCCACGCCTTTGGGAAGCAAGAGATTTTGGTGGCAAATAGAGAAGGAAACCAGAGCGCTGTGTATGAGAACAAATGGCTGCATTTGTCTTGAAGGTTTGCGAGTTGAAGGAAAAAAGCTTGAAGGTTTTGCCTGTTAATGTAGGGAGACGAGCCGCTGTTCTATGCGGTTGGTCACAAAGTGGTGTCAGCCATTGCCTGCTCTTCTCAGAGACAGACATTGAAACAGCCCCGCTTCAGTGGAAGTTCAAAGTCATTACATGTTTCCTTATAATATGGAAATTCTTACCAACCAGTGCTTTTAGGAAATGCTCCATTTCCCACCTTCTGGGCTCAGTTATTAGTTTTGCAAACCCAAGCCGGGGTGACCAGCGAAGGCTGCAGCTGCTCCCCTGTGCTGGCCGTGCTTTGCAAGGAGCACTCGGGACATGGGGACACACTGGGACGAAGGGACCTGCAGCCGCTGTTCCCAAGGCTACCCTGATGAAATTTAACAAGGGCAAGTGTAGAGTCCTGCATCTGGGCAGGAACAACCCCAGGTTCCAGTATAGGTTGGGGAATGACCTATTAGAGAGCAGCATAGGGGAAAGGGACCTGGGGGTCATGGGGACAGCAGAATGACCATGAGCCAGCACTGGGCCCTTGTGGCCAGGAAGGCCAATGGCATCCTGGGGTGTATTAGAAGGGGGGTGGTTAGTAGATCGAGAGAGGTTCTCCTTCCCCTCTACTCCTCCCTGGGGAGACCACACCTGGAATATTGTGTCCAGTTCTGGGCCCCTCAGTTCAAGAAGGACATGGAACTGCTGGAGAGAGTCCAGTGCAGGGCAACAAAGATGATTAAGAGCACCTCCCTTATGAAGAAAGGCTGAGGGAGCTGGGTCTCTTTAGTTTGGAGAAGAGGAGACTGAGGGGTTATCTTATTAATGCTTATAAGTATATAAAGAGTGAGTGCCACAAGGATGGAGCCAGGCTCTTCTCAGTGGCAAACAATGATAGGACAAGGGGTAATGGGATCAAGCTGGAACACAAGAGGTTCCACTTAAATTTGAGGAAAAACTTGTTCCTGGTGAGGGTGGCAGAGCCTGGCCCAGGCTGCCCAGGGGGGTTGTGGAGTCTCCTTCTCTGGAGACATTCAAAACCCGCCTGGACATGTTCCTGTGCGACCTCACCTGGGCGTTCCTGCTCCATCAGGGGGATTGGACTAGATGATCTTTTGAGGTCCCTTCCAATCCCAAACATACTGTGATATTGTGATACTGTGATACTGGGGTCAGAGCCACAGCAACGAGACCTGAGACGCACTTGCTGGGCTCTGTGTGCCTGCGCCATAACTCGCTGTACGGAGTCAGCGCCTAATGCACGGATTCTCTCATTAATGCTGAAACACAAAAACTCTGCAGCACTAGGAGCACTTTTCTGCGGGTGCCGAGTCCCGGGAGGGAGCAGCCGCCACCCCGGGTGCCGCAATCTGTGCAGGCAGAGAGCGACGGGGTCCGCTCGCGCTGACACAGGCTGGCCCTGCTCCTCCCTGCAATCCCATCTGTCGCGTTTCTCACATCATCTGCAACTGTTTTATCTTTGCTCATTTCTATGGCTAAACACTGGTGGGGAGAGGAGCTATTTTAGAATGCATCTGCTGTTATTTATACAAACGCTTGCTTTTCAAAGGGCAACAGAGGAAAGTGTTGATAACCAAAGAACCCCCAAATGTTTCTAGGATGGAAGCGGGTTGCTATTTTGCTGGCGATGCAGACGTGCGTGCTGCTCGCTATCGACAGACGCGATGGCTCATCTGTTGAGGAATTTACCACTTTCTGTGATTTCCAGACAGATCAGCATGTGCTGCCGCGGGTGTCCGGGCACCATGGGGTGACCCCACCAGCACCCACCTGCCCATGCCGGGCTCTGCGTGGAGAAACCTCCATGAACAAGACAACCAGTCCTTACTCAGGCAAAGTTTCCAGCCAACTGAGTCATAACTGGGGTGGAAATTACTCATGATCTGGTGAGGAGGCAACAGCTGATTTCAGAGAGGAATTCGCGGTTGCGTTACCGGTCGGATGGTGACTGTGACACGCTGCTCCTGCCCCAAAGGACCAAGGAATGCTGTACTTGGGAGTGGAACATTTCTTGCCATCACAGGCTGTGAGGAGACACAGGAGTCTCTTGCTGCCTCTTCCTCAGTGTCTGGTTTACTATGAACATAAAGTAACAGCCCTTCTGTATGAAAATACCTACTCTTTCCTGAGCAAGGAGCATAAAGCCGGTATTATTAGCTTGCACTCAGGAATGCAGTCAGAAAATGAAAAGTGCTATCATAAGGCTCAGTGTCATTATAATTGTAATTATAGTGGAGCAACTAATAAAAAGAGCTGAAAAACAGCCTTTCCTGAAACAGCTGTTTTAAGACAAGCTCCTGCTAACACCTGAAAGCAGAAGGAGTAAGAGATTGTTGGAGTGTGCCAGAGAGTCTTGAAGGTGATTAAGTCCACTTAGGACAGCAGAGCAGCACTAATGGTAAACACACATCTCTTATTCAGGTACAGGTGAGCTCATCATTAACTCACCGATGCTTTTATAAACCCCATCCTGCAGCCCTGAGGCTTTGCTGGGGGCAGAAGGATGGTCTGAAGGCTTGTGGTTCCTGCCATGTTCCATCCCTGGATGCTGCAGAGTGCCAGGACTGGCCCTGGAAGGGACCAGCTATTAACTGGGAGAAGTCAGGAATGGGGAGTAAAGAAATCTCATAAATCTTAAGGACTTTCCATCAGCTTGTAGCCAAGGAGCTGCATTGCTGCTTTTACCTACCAATGAAAAGTTACTCCTTGCATTGTGTGACCATGTGTGGTTCCCAGTGTACCTACAAAGGAACGTCTCTGACTTTCTCAGGTACTTAAAGACCTTAAAATTTAACTTTTAAAAAATATTTCTCTTTCCCCCTGTGCTTGCTACCCCTTCCCTATACTCCCCAAATTTTACAAAATGCAAGTAGAGGAAAGGAAGCTCCATCTGTCCTAGAAACAGGCGAAACCAGCAGCAACTGCTTGTGCAGGATGAGGTTTGGTACCAGGTGACGCATCGAGGCATCACCTGGCTCTGTGGGGCGAGGGAGCGCTCGGCTGTACAGGAAGAACTTGGGCAATGGCAGAAAATATGAGGTTGTGGCTGCCTTTGAACAGTGAGCACTGTTTGTCAGCTGAAAGAATAACCCTTGTTATTGCTCATTTTGAACTTTGCTGCCCTGGCCTTTGGTGTTTGAGCCTGTACCTCTCCTGGGCTGTTGCTGCGACGGGGTTTGGAAGCTTCAGTCTCCTCTCGTTTGGCTTTGTCTTGTGCAAATCCAGCAGCTTTGACCAAGTCACTTTGCAAATTGTGCATGGGGTGAGGGCAGGATTAGGCCTTGGGCTGTGTTATGTGGGTCTCTGCATGGGGACACTTGTCAGAGGGTTTGTCAAGCGTCCTACAAACTGTGTCACTGTGCTCAGTTCTCATCAGCTGCTGCGATGTGAGAGAATCCTGGGATGTGTGGGGTGGTTATTTCCTTCTGGGCCTCCAAGCTGCTGCCGTAAAAATGATACAGAGCTCCCGATCACCCTTCTCTGATTCACAACCGTGTTTCTACTTGGCCAGATGATTCGTGTAGGTATGAGCTGCTGCTGGGTTAGATCCCACCCCAAGCTGGGACCATCTCCCTTTCTGTGTCCCAATTTCTGAATGACAAAATCACCCCTCCCGGACAAAAACAGATATGGCAAACTGCTTAGGAGCAGCTCTCTGCCGCGAAGAGACTGGCTACGTGGTGTGGAGATGCATTGATAACAGATTGGAAGATTAATTCGAATATAGCTCCACAACCAACACCTGTGATTAAAGACAAGAGGTACACAAGCTAAGGTTTCAGCTCCTGTTTTAGCTCTCTCAGGGCCATTTCCTTGCCAGCAGTCTCCTCTGGTAGTAAATACCAGGCTGCTACACTTTTGGACAAGTAAATTCTTGCTTTCAGAAAGCAAATAGTTAAAATAACCCATTATGTTGCCATTAGACTAAAAAATGGGAAACCCTGTGTATGATAATCAGCGGTTCCCTGCCATACCTGAGCAGTAGGAACTGCGATTTGTGCTTCCTTCCCCAGCGACTTCCCCAGCCTCCTATGATATATTTATTTATAAAACCCTTGAACCAGAAACCCGTATCAGCTTCTGCCTTTCTCCCTACTCTGCAGAATCGCAAAGAGCAGACACCAGTCTGACACTGGGATTTTCTGGCAGGCTGGCAAGGTAGGACGATGTCTGGGAAGCTGCAGAAGAAGCCTCCATCCTATGTCCCTTTTGGAGGGACCAGCGGAAGGCACAGGGGGGAAAGCCCAGGCTCACCCATACTTTTCACAAAGGGAACCCTGTTCCCGCCACTCCATCCTTTCTGCAGTCCCTGTGCTCGCAGGTGGAGACACATTTAAGGCTCAAACTTGGAAAACCCTTTAGCATTTGCAGTTACCAGTTGGGATTCAGCTTTTCCTGGGTTTTCAGGCAATTTTAATGATTGTGAGTCAGGTGAGGAGAAGCAGCAGCACTGCTGCCCCAGGGTTGTAGCTCATGGGAAAAACCAGCCCAGGTTTTCCCTTTGGAAACGTGCTAGACCTTTGGTGGAGCACCAGCTCTCCCTCCCTGGCTTCCACACCTCCCAGCTCATCTGCCTAATTATCCGGTAGCTTCACCCAGTCAGACAGTGGTCATGGAGAAAACAGCTCTGCTGCAGTCTGTGTTCTGCAGAGGAGCCCGGTCCTGTCTGTCTGCTCACGGCTTTGCAGCTCACCTGCCTGCACAGAACTTGGCAGATGTTGGTGTGTGTTAAACGATGCTTTATGTCTGATCCTGGCAAGGACACGGCACCCTCGGGAGCTCCGCACGGCCGGCGATGGGGGGCGAAGCGTGTGCTGTGACCCCTGCAGCCGCGTTACCAGCCCGGCTGTCAGCACCGTGTCAGTGATGCGCGTAGGCACTCCTAATAACATAATTAAGTCATTATTCCTAATGATACACTGCAGTCTCACCTGTAAAGAAAATATAATGTTTGCACTTCAAAAGCTCACGTTGAGCTCTTTGTAATGAGCATTTTTCTGATTCTCCTATGACTGTAGTTTAAAATACTATTACTGCATGTTTAGAAAGGACCAGCTTCTCTTTTGTGCAGTTTAAGTTCAGACAATCGGGACACGATTTTCATGCAGTCAGCACCTTTACTTTTAATGACTAGAGCAATAATAATGTGTTATTAGCCTGTACAGTGCCGAATACACTCTCATTTAAATGTGCCATTGATGTGTGTTACTGAGTTGACTTCTGCTCTCTAGTCCTGTGATTCTATCAGCCAGGAATCCAAACTCATTACGTGACTGCAAATTGTTTCTGGATTTCATTAAATCAGCAAATGGGCATTAGCTAGATATTTACATCAGCTGAACTTGTCGTCACAATTTATCCAATTGGGCAATTGCTATTTTGGCACGGAAAAAAAAAAAGTCCTGAGGGATTATGATTCATTTTCATTTGCCTGCAGAAGTCTCGGTGCAACCCCTGCAACTCAGCTGCAAACCCAGGCGAAGAATCGCAATCCTGCTGCAGATGCTGGGGATAACAGCGCTTTCCCTTCAGTCTTTCACTGCTGCCACGTACAGGAAAAAGGGAGCGAAATGCTGTTGTAATTTAACAATATTTATATAACACATAACTTCTTAAAAATAAAACTGCAATGTTAAGAGCCACTGGATTGCTTGGGCAGCGTCCAGGACACACCAGGTTGTATCCTGGATGTGACAGGACGCAGAGACTCGATTCTCTTTGCCTTATAACCTTGTGGTGACGCTGGGGTTGTGTGGAGTAGAAATCCCATTTGGAGATGTCAGCAGGTTTCACTCGCTTCAAGCAGGTGTAAGTGATGCCATCAGTGATACCGTAGATGCCCCTGAAGTAATAAGGATTTGTTATAAATTGGAAAATGCACCGAGGGAGGAAGAAGGTGTGGGTGCAGGACTTAATGCCCTTTTGACAGATTGAACCTGCTGATGAGCAAATGCAGATTGCACAAGAGACACGGTGCAGCAGCACCGTGGTGAAACGGGCTCCAGCGCTGTCTGTCTGTCTGTCCGTGGAGCCGCATCCCTCCTGCTGAAGCAGAAACGAAGATCCAGATTTATTCCCTGTTGAACTTAGTAGGAAAAGTGCCTCAGATTGCAGCTGAACTTGGCCCCCTTTTCTCCTAATCATTTCATAACCAGGTTCACATTCATCCAGATTTAATTTCATGTACTTGCAAAGCCTGACTCAGCAATAAATGTTATCAGCTTCCATTCAAACCTGCAGAAAATGGAAAATAAAAGTCAACCTTCCCAGAACAGACATTAAGCAGGTGCTTTGGCTTGCTGAGTCAGGCCCTGAGTGTGCCCAGACCCTCATTGTTTTGAAACTTAGATGATGGTCTGCAACTCACGAAATAGATAAGTGTGATTCACTGGATGCAATCAAAACTCTTCAGTCAGTAGTGCTGAGTGGGAAAAGCTGCAGATGGATTGATATTTGGGGCTGGCAAGGCTGAGTCCTGCAGAGAAAGAAAATGTGGAAATCCCTTGTCACGGAGGCACCCAAAGTCAGTTTTAGGTGGAGAACAAGTTCCAAAACAGACTTTATTCTGGCTGGAAAAGTGCAGCCAATAAACCGACTAGAAACAGGGTTTATACAATTAGTTAGCACTCCGACAACATCAAATACAGGTTTGGATATGAGTTGAGGAGATTATTGGGGTACAACAACATGAGAATAATGGGGATCCACAATGTGCATGAACATACAAGAAACAAACCCAGAGCCCTCTGACTCCAGGGTACCCACAAGAAATAACCACTCACCTGTGTTAGGCAAGGACTCATTCAAGGATATATCCCGTAAATAACCACTCATCCAAATGATGAGATGAGGTGCTCTCAATCCCGGGAAGTCTCCTTAGACGGTGTCCCAGTCTAAAGGGAGGGCTCCAGTTCGCAGACCCGCTGCTCCGAGAAGACCACTCCAAGGGGGCCTTTGGTGGGGCCCCATTTTATACCCTGGTCAGATCTGGTACCCATGAAGAAGCCGATTAAAGGTGTATGGTTTCCCTTCCCATGTAAAACCGAATTGTGCTTTGTCTTCCTCCCTTGGGGGAATCGTGAAAAACTTATCTTTGACATCTAAGGCGGCCATCCATGGATGGGCTGCTGCTTGTATTGCAGTCACCACCCAGGATGTATTTGGGACGGCAGCTGTTAGGGGTGCGGTGTTACTATTCAGATTTCAATGATCAATAGTTAAGCGCCACCGCCCATGATTTTTCTTGATGAAATAGATTCCCTCTTACAAAGCTGGTTGATTTCTGACCATGATGCTACTGCTGTGACGAAAGCTCAGTTCATGAGTCTGTGGGGCGGGCTGGACACCGATTACAACTGCCAAGTAATCGTGATGGGAGCCACCAACCATCCGCGGGATCTGGGCTGGGCAATCATGAGAAGAACACAACCCACATCCCAGTCTAAAGAGAGGGCTCCAGTTCACAGACCCGCTGCTTGGAGAAGACCACTCCTTGGTACCACCCTAGATGTGTATGTGAGGACAGGCACAATGGGGCACAAAAGGTGCTAAAAGAGCCAGCAACAGCCCCATTGAAGGCTCCAGATCCCAGGGGGATGCGCAACTGCCGCATCCCTCTGCTGAGATTACCCTGCCTCCAGCTATACGAATTAAGCAGCAGTGATTCACCTGCTTGCTCCCAGCACGGTGGTCCCCAGGGAAGGAGGTACCTTGCCAAGACTTGAGCCATAAAGAACAGGGATTTATAGATCCGTATCAGCAGCCACGAGTTGTACCTGGAAGCAAAATCCTCTGCACTGTGTATTTCTGCTGCATGCACAAAGAGCGTTGAGCGGGAGAAGTGGAGCAGCATGGCTTTTCTCAGAGTAGAGGATAAGAGTGAGGATTCTGAGCTGTATTCCTCTCCTGGCCGCTGACTTGCTGAGGATTTTGGATAAGTCATTTAATCGCTGTCTTAGTTTCCTCATCTGTAAAGCCCCATGAGTAATATTCAGCGCTTTCATTGGAGTTCTGGATGAAAGGCAGCGTGAAGGTACAAAATATTACTGCTCTAGCCCCAGACTTGAACAAATCTGCTTGTGTCCCTGAAGTTGTGCGAGTGAAGGCGATGCCGCCACCTCGGCTTTCTGTCTGCAGCCTCACCTTGAGCATCATCCCCGGTGGGTGGCTGCCGTCCTCGTCCTGTCCCCAACCACGTGCGGAGGTGACTCTGCTTGTGAATGCGAGATATCCCTTTGCATTTTAAGTACCGGTCCTGGAGAGCGAGGCGTTCACGTCGTGGGTGCAATTACGGCTCTTCGTGGAGCATTTATACATTTTTAACTGGGAAAAAAAGTATTAAAATTTACTGAAATTTATTAACTGTCGACATTGGCTTTTCTTGAGTGTATCTTTTATAACTGAATTATAGTGTATGCTAGGACTAAGGAAGCAATCTAACAGCTCAGGAGACCCTGTGCAGTGACTATGGTCGGTTTCTGACCTGCCACTTACAAACCCTAAGTGACATTTTTAATGTCAGCATCGGGACACGCGCGTTGTTTCCTCTTTCTGCATGTCATCTGTTTCTCCTTGATTACAGATATGTTTTACTTCAAGGTTAGGCAGTTTCTTTGGTTGTTTTTCCACAATAAAAGAATTCCCGCTACTACTAAGTGCTGTTTTCAGAAAAAAAACCGCTTTTAAAGTCACAAGTCCCGTCCCCTCTATGCCCCACCCTGCACCACAACAGCTTCCCCGCGATAAGGAAACGCTCTCGGCCTAATTATCTGCCGGGTCCCTGCTCTGTTCGCCGTCACCCGCTGCCACGGCTTGGCCCGTTTCCATCTCGCCGGGGCGGCTGCGGAGCCGGTTCCCGGGCAGGCGGGGGTGAGTGACCGGGGGGCGGCAGGAGGCCCAGGCCCAGCTGTGCCAGCGGAGCCGGGACTGCGATGGCGAGTGACCTTCGCCCGGGGCGCCGCGGGGAAGGGTCCCCGGAGCGGGGGCGGCAGCTCCGGCACCTGCCCGGGCCCGCGGGCGCCGCCGCCCGGAACTTTTCGTGGGGCTCCCCGCTCACGTCCCCTCCCGCTTTGCTCCGGCTCCGCGCCCCCGCCCGCCCCGCTGGCTCCTCCCCAGGCCGCGGCCGGTGAGGGCGGAGCGGACGCGGCGCCGCCGCCGCGCACAGCAGCCTGAGCCCGGAGCCGAGCGGCGGCGGGAGGCCCGGAAAGCGGCGGGTGAGCGGGGCCGCGGGGGAAGCAGCGGGGGCCCCGCGGGGCGGCGGTGCCGACGGGCCGGCTCCGGGCGCCCCCGCCGGGGCCTTGGCCGCGGTGAGGCCGTGGGGCCGCGTCCTGGGGCGGGAGCGAGCGGGTCAGGGGGTCGGCCCGGGGCCGTGGGCCGAGGGCTCCGCGGAGCGAGGCGGTGTCAGCGGGGCCGGGCTGGGCGCTCCCTCCCCGGGGGCGCGGCGCAGCCCGGCCGGCAGCGGGGGGGGGGCGGCTTCTCGCCGGCCCTGGCCGCGGCGGGGCGGGAGGGCAGCCCGCTGGGCCCGGGCAGGGCGGTGCGGGGCTCCCGGTGCCGCGGCTGGACATCCATCTTGTGCGGCGCTGCCGGGGCCGCCGCTCCCGGCCGGGGAGGTTGCGGGGGCCGAGGCGGGGGGTGGTGGTGTCACTGAGCCTCGGGAAATAACCCAAATTCCTTCGGTGTTTCGTATAGTCAGGTGTGCACGGGGAGTCCCGGGTTCAAGGGGAGCGGGTGGCATCTCGTTGCTCCCCGAGGTGGAAGGGGGTGCAAAGAGTTTGTGCCCTGCGCTCCCCAAAGAGCAGCGGAGGTAACGGGAGAGCCAAGGGGAGCAGTAGGCGATGGGTGGATTTAGGGGCCAGGCTTGGGCAGCCGCCCCATGTCCTGCCCCAAAGGTTTGGGCAGGTGGAACGAGCCAGGCCAAGGGTTCGGTGTTGGACGCAGGCGCTGAGCAGCCCCTTGTCAACCCCATGGAACAACACCCCGGTCCAGCCTCATCCTCAGGGCTCAGGGTCCTCTTGTCTGCAACCACTTCAGCTCTGAAATGGTTTCTTGAGCTTCCTTCAGTCGCTTGAAAGGGGCGATTTAAAGAGAAACTGTTCTCTGTGCAGGGAAACTTTTGTGCTTAGATACTTTTCGTTAATTACTGTCTTTGCTCGCGCTGTTTGAGCTGCAATACGGCTGGTTTTGGTGCAAGGAGTTGCATGCAGTGTTCTCAGCGGGAGGGTTTGGACACGGCGAGTCCGTACTCACCGACACAGAGCTGGACTCGGCTCTTGGGCTTTGCTTTGCTCACAACTTGGAAGGAGCTGCAGACAGGAAGGGCAAACCATTAAAACTCTGTTTTTTTGCCTTTCGGTAGCTTAACAAGGGAGATAATATTTCTTAAAATAGTCGTTTGACTTGAAAACGCCTGTCTGCCTTCGGACTATTATAGCAGCACTCTGCAATTTCTGTTGCTTTTGTGATTCTGTCCGGGTAGTCATATTGCTCCGTGTAAGAAGAGTCATCAGATTGTTTGAAGAGTTAAATTGAGGAAACTGGCTGTTGGGTTGAGAGCGGCTGTCTGCCCTGAAACGAGTAATTATTGTGATTTTTGTTGGTGCTTTTTCTTACTGAAACAGTGTGGCGTTAACTCTCACTGGTACCAGCAGATCCCCCGATACCCAAAGGTTTTAATGTGGCAATTTGTGAGACTTATAGACAGCAATGGATAGCGAAACAGAAAGCAGAGCACTAGCAGTCAAAGATCTGTGTATTTGATGAAAAGTTATCTGAAACGAGGCAACTTACAGGACGTTTTAGTTGAAACTCCCTTCCTTTGTGATATCTGCAACTTTTTAAATGTATAGAAGTGGTGTAGCTCACCATGTCCCAAGTATGAAATGCTCTCTGATTATTCTGACATCATTATCACGTTGCTATAGTGACTTCATTACGCTGAGAATGCCATGTTCACATCCTGTTGCTGTGGAAAAGATCAGCGTAATAAATAAAACCATTTAATGTTCTGTTCTTCATTGTAGCAGAAAAAATGCCTTCGGTTTGTTGACGTGATCGCCTGAAGACTGTCAACATATCCCAACAAGAGTTTTTAATGGCAAGTTAGGAACTGGGAAACTGTCGCTTGCAGTTCTCAGGATGTTGTCCCTTCCGTCTCTTTGTGCTGGGCAACAGAAATTGTGAAATCCTACTTTTGGAAAGGAGAATGAGAGTGAGTTTGTCGTTCTTCAAGGTGGAGTTGACAGGAAGTGCTGCGCTCGCATACGCGGCTTCTAAAAATAATCTGTTTGCAGGCGCAGTGTTTTCTGCTGGTCGCACACCCGGAGGAGAGCAGCGTTGGTGTTCCGGCAGGCTAAGAGCGTCCGTGGAAAAGTGAGTTGTACTTTGTAAAGGCAGATAGTTCCTCTGGCCTTTGTGAGTGCAGGAGAGCGTGTCCAGGAGGGTGTAGTTGTAGAGGATGGAAGGACTGTGTGCGGTGCCACCCTCGGTGACATTTAGAACGTCTAGCTGGTGCTGGCAGACCCAAGAGCTATAATTCTGAGTACTCGGAGGAACTAAGAGCGGTGTCCGTCAGTCCGTCATCACGTGTCTTGGCTCTGGTGTGGCTGTTTTTAGGGTAAGTAGCTTTGCTGAAGATTTTGAGAGGACCGCGTGCCAAACGGACTAAATTACTAGCGCAGTGTAATTCCAGTGACGCGCTAATGCTTTTATTTGGAGCCTAATGTTTACGCAGTTTATCAAAATTGTTTATATTTGAAACCATAAGCTGCAAACATACAAACATAGGCTGTGATGCGTTTCATGGCTATTCATCCAGTGTGAGGATTGGCCTTAAAACACTGAAATGTAATTAGATGGTCGTGGTGTAACGTGTGGACAGACTCTAACATAAAAGCTTTAATAGTGTATTGAGTCATAGTCTCAGGCGTAAATAACTCTCTATATATTTGTACAATGTATTGCGGTGTTTTTTTTGTACCATGTGCATTCAGTGTGTACTCGGTGGCGCTTGGAACTCGTGCTGTGTATTTAGAGAACACGTTGCTTCTGTGCAACTTCACAAAACCGTCTTAGAAGAGGAATCCTGATACTCTGAGAACAGGAACATATTATCTGGTTATACTAAAGAAAAGGAAGTGAATCTTTTGAGTGTACATAAACTCCAAATCTCTACTCTTTATATTCGGAATTCTTTTGAAGAGTAGATAGTGGGGATGATGGTTGGAGTACAGCCTGAATTCATTTCATGCTGAGCTCTGAAGTAGTTATTGATTTGCTTTTACTGTTTAATTTAATAAGCAGTAGGAAATTAAACAGAATTTTAATGAAAGCCTCTTCTTAAAGGGGTGCTCAGAAATCGCAGCATCACATTTTTACTTAAACATTTATGTTCACACTTTGCAAAAACTTCTGATCCTGGAAACATGACACCTAATGGCCGAGATAAGCAAGGATGTCCGAAAGTTGGAAAGCAAAGTTAATCTTGCTGCGCTACCTTGTTCGATCAGTCTGGCTCATCCAGATGCTGAGCCCTGTCTGAGGTGTTGTGTTTTATTTGCTGCAATACCCTAGTCTGCTGGCAGCCAGGATTTGCAATTATTTGGGTTCCTAAACTGCTCTCTGGGTATAAATGAACATCCTAAAAAGTTCACCTCTCCAACAGGTTTCTCCTTGGATTATATCCCGGCATCATAAGTGCGGAGAGGATCAAGAGGACTGAATTCCTAGTTGATAAATCTGAGGCTGGAATGAGCTGTTCCTCAGCAGACTGAAAATCCAACGTGTTGCAAATAAAATCAAGTGCAGTATATTTCAGTTAATGGAAATGGTTAAATAGAGCCTAAACTTGTGAAGGTGAATTTATCCTGCATATACAAGTGATACATTTTAATTAGTCAGTCCAAGAAGAGGCACAGTTTTTAGGGGTAAAACATTTCCCAGAGTGGTTGACTTATTTTCTTTTCTTTAAAGCCATACATTAGAAGTAGTAGGAGGTTATTCAGCCCCTGCAGTTGTACAGTAACATTAGAGCTCTTAGGCAAGACAGAGATTTAACTCCTTTGTCTTATCGGTTGTTGGGCATTTGGGAACATTTGGAAGCAAGAACTGAGGAGGAGTCTGATCCAGTTTAGTGTCTCCAACACTAATATTAGAATGAAAATTAAAAAAAATCCGTGTTGGTTAAATGAAGAACTGTTGAGGTAATATACCAGAAGAGAATGGATTAAAATAAGTGAGAAGAAGAGAAACTTTCATTAATAGCTTCTGAGTAAGAAGGATCTAAAAGAAATTAACTAATATAAATCATTTGAGACAAGTCTGTGTTCCCAGTGTCACCAGCTGGAGGGCTGGATCACCCAGGGCCCAGAAGAACAAATTTGAACTCCATGGTGTGATGTTACATGAACAGGGTGAAGTTTGTTCCTCCTGCATCTCTGGAGAACAATCCTATAGCATCAGAAGTCAGAGATCCCTTGGGTGCACCCTTTCTCCTTAAGACTTCTTGATTTATACTTAAATAAGCTCTTTTTAAGGTTGCCGTGTAGCTAGTAAACCTGGCACATCACAACAGTTGACCCAATAGTATAAGATTTTTAAGAGAAACCTGGTTATGCTACATAAAAAAATGATGTTTTAGTTACACTTTATGGAGCATCACCAGGACTGAAAGCAACTGCAAGACTCAATGGCTTTAATACAAGCTCCGAGGCATCAGCTGCGTGTGCTTTGGGTTGATCTGCTGTTGCTCAGGTGTCAGAGCAGGTAATTGGTGTTTCTGTAGATAGCATCTCCCACTTGCAAAATAAGTGATTTTTTCAAATGACGGGTGGTATGACCCTGCCCATCTCTTGGAGCCTGTTGTGGCAAGGGAAAGGCAATGCCGAAGGGACAAGAGGCCGTGATGACAAGTGGCAGGGATGGAAATTGGTTGGAGACCTTCATAAGTCCCTTGCAATCTGAATTACCCACTTCATTGCATTTACACAGTACTGTTGTATGGCTTGGTAGCGCAGGTGAGTTGTGGTGAGAGCTCCGGTGGCCAGGCCCGGGGTTTCACGGTCACTAAATGCAGTCGCACACGCCAGCGTCTCCCTCGTGCGCTTGGGTAACTCGGGGAGCTGAAAACTGAGCTAGTCCCCAAAATACAGATGTTGTTTTCGGCCAGATCGCTTCTTGTTCTGACTCACCGCAGGGTTGTGCAAGTGCCGGTGCTGATGGAGGGACGAGTTCCAGAGAACAAGAAGCTGCAGTTCCTGCCTGTGTCTGATGTAGGGCAGTGTCCTTCTGTCCCTTTAGTGCTGAGGCTGCAGGAGAGGTAACGTGGTGGGTGTCTGCTCTGCCTGTCACATCTGGAAATAACATGATCAGCAGCTTATGGTGGATAAATCAGTGACTGTTTGCTCCTTAAGGGTAATAGGGTATTATTTGCAAGGAACAGCCTGCATTTGTGGGAGTTTCTATCAAGCTGCCTTTCTGTTGGGGACAAATTTAGGGTCTTTGTGCTTGTTTTTCAGTTGACTTTGCTGCTTGTGCTGGTGACTTTTAAGACATCACTTGCGAGTTGGGCTTGCGTGTCTGCTGGCTGAAAGCGTTCAGAGATAAATGGCTGATGGTTAGAAGATAACCTGTGCTTTCCTGTGATCATGATGTTAGTTATTTTGCCTGTTTTCTGAGCTCTGTTCTGAAGAAAGGGGAGTGCAGGGAGAAGCTGTGTAGTGAAGCATCAGTCAGGACAGCACATACCTGCTGTTCTTGTTCTGATGCTGGCCCTGTTGCCATTTCAGTTCCAGGTTTGGTACGAAACATGTTTTGATCTCCAAAGTTCTGAACGGGACAGAAACTGGTTATTGAGAGGTCACTTCTGCCCTTGCAAATTCTGCAATAATTAAGGTTGTCTGAGTAGTCCATTTAATGATATTAAAATGAAGAGGCGGTGGGAAGATGGGTGGTGCTTGAGGAGGAGGCACTGAGCGTTACATTCCAATCGGAATCAGAAATGGTGTCTTTACATTTAAATCGCATTGATCTGCTGTGGTGAGATCCAGTGAGGTGTCTGTGGGAAGCAATGGGACACCAGAACCCTTCCCTAATTTTGACCGCTGATCATTTTGGCTTTTATAGCTCTGATATTTGCGGGTGGCACCCACGACGCTGCACCAGCCGGTACATCTAGTTAAAGATGAGGTTTGAAACCGTGTTGCTTCTGTTTCTCCTGTGCCAGCAGCGCACAGGGATGGCGAAGGGCCCCGCTCCCCGGTGGCTGGAGCAGGTCGGGCGGCTCTGAACGTGGCCACATGAAGAGGATGTTTTGATGTTCCTGCTCCGCGAGTGGTCCAGCAGGTATTGTGTGTTGGGAAATACCTGCTCTACCTGCACAGGCGCTTCCTCAGCGCCGCTCCACTTGAACCTGGCTGAAAGTGCATATTTAATTCTTACGATTTAGAAATCCCGACACTGACAAAAGCTGACCTCGGTGTGTTTTGAAAACTGCTGTTTGCTTTCCTTTGAGGAACAAAATCCTTTATCTTGGGGGGAAGTCTGACCCTCCGCAGTGCTTTTGTGTTGGGGGAGAAGGAGGACAAGCCGCAAGAAAGGGAAGGCTTAGGGTTGCTTACAGCCCACGTCTGCACGTGGTTGACTCGGCTTTCTCACCCTTATCACTTTGAATATATTGGGAGCCAGGCAATAACAACCCTGTTGAGCAGCTGGCCTGAGTCGTTATGGCTTATTTATTTTGAATATTGATAAGATGGGAAGTATTTAAATCCATCTGTGGCACTGAAATCAGAGGTCTGGATGTGTCCACAGCAGCGGTTGCGTTGTGGCTGAAACAGATCTTTATTAATCGCTTAAATGAGGCAGCCAGAAATATACGCTGCCTTGGTGCTTCGTAGGACGAGCATCTCTGTAGTAGGTAATTGTTGCCCTGTCAAAAGTTACTGGAAAAAACCTGCTTTTTGGAAATGTGCTGCAACTAACAGCACACGTCACATTTGTCAATGGGTTGTGTTGTGTAACTGCTGCTTGCTGGAGCGTTATAGAAAACCAGAGTTGCGTTGCACTCGCGAGGGGCTAGAGCTGCAAATTGGAGGCTGGCTGCAGTGTTTGGTGGGGTTTTTTTTGTTAAAGTAGTTGTCGGATCCAGCGTCGTTGTGTTCTGGGGTGTTGTAATACTGGAAAAAATTTGCATTTGTCATATTGAAATGAGGGTAGCGCGTTGCGAACGCAGAGCGGTGAAATCTGCCCTTTAAAAGGTCCGAGCATCTCAGGCTCGAGCTGTAGCCCCGAGTGCTCCGGGCTCCTCGAAATAAAACCGCTGTGAGCTTTTTGTACCGGGGAATCATCTGTGTGGAATTGGGCAGCGCTCCCTTTTTTAACACATTAGCTGGAAACAGCCCCTCACTCCGGAAAACACCAAATATGTGGGAGGAGCAGTTGGGCTGGATGTGTTGGTTGCCGTGCCTTTTATGTTGCTTTTTTTATGTCGTATTCTTTTCCCTAATGCAAATAAACTTGGAGTTGTAGGGAGGGGCCGCTGAGAAGAGGAAAACTTTCATTACGGACAGCTGACATGCAGAATAATCTCTTTTTATATGCCACCTACCACGTGATGGTTTAAAGTAAATCATAGTTCACTGGGTAAGGTTATTTCTGGCACGACTCTCCTCTTTGCGTAATAGCCCCATTCCAGCACGTCTTGCTTTACTCGGAGATTTTCTGTGCAACCGTTACTGCATATCGGGCTTGAAGAACAGAAATCTTGAGGAGTTTATGAAATAAATACAGGTGAGGATAGAATAAATGTAACCAATTGTTGCTTTCTGCTTTGGATTATAACACTAATTGTGGCTGAAAATAACATTAAGATGAAAGATACAGACTGCAACAGTTCGCATGAAATATTCAAGCATTTAGGGCTTTCAGCTCATCAGGTCGCTTGTAAAGTCATAGGGATCACACTATTATTATGGCTTTGTCTTGTTTCAGAAATATTGGCATATCAATCGCTAGAATGCACTCAAATTCAGAGTAAAGCTTTCTCAGAAATCTCATTTAAAATGATCAAACACATGTTTTAATGCTCCAAGGCACCTTCCTCAGTGATGTGATTCCGAGAAAGTGGGTCTTTTCCTTTATTCTGTACATCAGAAATATAAAAACATACCCTCATTGCAAACACAATATCAAATAGAAGTGACTTTAGGGCGAGTGGTTGGGTGGCTGAGCAGGGGGCAGAAAATCTAAGTCAAGTCTATAGAGCCGAGAGGCCGCAACTTCTTTTATTGTCCTTCTCATGCCAAGTTCGCATTAACTGCACCTGTATGGGCAGACGTTGAAAAAGCTTCCTAAATACATTTGAAAGCCGGCGGTGGCGTTGCCCACACGTTCGTATTGGTGATGGTGTGTTTGGAGATTCCCTCTAGAAAAAACAAGTCAAATGGGAGTTTTCCCTGCGATGGAAAGGGGTTCGAACCAAAACGGGGTGTGAGGACGCTGCAGGTAACAGCAGTTAACATCCAAACTAAGCGCGGTGTGTTCTAAGGTCTTTCTTGAACTGTCTTCAGGCCATAGGTTTAAAAAATGTGCATACTAATATGGGAGAGATTTTTGTTTTTTTTCCTATTGCCTTATGTCTTAGCATTTCAAAGACACGGAAAAAATCCTTTTTTTCTATTCCTGTTTGAATACTGTTCGTGAGGTCGAGGGGAAGAACCGGCTGATGCTGGTGGGGGTGGCTGACACGCCAGAAGGCTGTGCTGCCATCAGAGACCTGGACAGGCTGGAGAGTTGGGCAGGAAAACTTTTAATGAAATATAACAAGGGCAAGTCTAGAGTCTTGTATCTGGGCAGGAACAACCCCAGGTTCCAGTATAAGTTGGGGAATGACCTGTTAGAGAGCAGTGTAGGGGAAAGGGACCTGGGGGTCCTGGGGACAGCAGGGTGACCATGAGCCAGCACTGGGCCCTTGTGGCCAGGAAGCCAATGGTACCTGGGGTGGGTTAGAAGGGGGTGGTCAGTAGGTCAGAAAGGTTCTCCTGCCCCTCTGCTCTGCCCTGGGGAGACCACACCTGGAATATTGTGTCCAGCTGTGGCCCCTCAGTTCCAGCAGGACAGGGAACTGCTGGAGAGAGTCCAGCGCAGCCACCAAGATGCTGAAGGGAGTGGAGCATCTCCCGTGTGAGGAAAGGCTGAGGGAGCTGGGGCTCTGGAGCTGGACAAGAGGAAACTGAGGGGGGACTCATTCCTGGGGATCAATATGGAAAGGGGGAGTGTCAGGAGGATGGAGCCAGGCTCTTCTTGGTGACAACCAGTGATAGGACAAGGGGCAATGGGTGCAAACTGGAACACAGGAGGTTCCACTTAGATTTGAGAAGAAACTTGTTCCTGGTGAGGGTGGCAGAGCCTGGCCCAGGCTGCCCAGGGGGTTGTGGAGTCTCCTTCTGTGCAGACATTCCAACCCGCCTGGACACCTTCCTGTGTAACCTCATCTGGGTGTTCCTGCTCCATGGGGGGATTGCACTGCATGAGCTTTCCAGGGCCCTTCCAACCCCTGACACTCTGGGATTCTGTGGGTCACCTTGTTAGATGTGTCCTTCTTTTCTCAGGAGTTAAACATAACGTCCATGGGGTGTTTTTGAAATTGATGTTGTTGTTTAAAGACAGCTGTATAATAATCTATTTTGGTTGTAATCAAGCTTGGCTTATAAACACCAAAATGGTTCATATAAAACCGATTTAAACTATCAGAGCTATTTCCTTTAGGGGTTAGCGTTACCTTTTGTTTTCCATAAAGGAAATTCCAGGATGAATTTGCAAAAGTGGTTTTGCCCTTTTAAGCCCCACGGGATCAGGAGGATTGAAAAACTCCAGGGAACCCGCAGTGCAGAGCTCGGAGCTGCCAGCGCTTTGGTTCTCGACCCTCATGCCCTCAAAGTTCTCACCTTCAGGCTCCAGTATTGAAGCATTAGTAACATTTTTGAATATTCCTTCAGTTAAAATCATCACGTAGAAGAAAATGTCGTTTTTGTTGTAAAAGAAAATGCAGTTTTCACCCCCCTCTGCCCCCACCTTCCAGGGAGCAGCATTAAGGGACTGAGCTAAATGCCAAAGGATTAAGTACCATATTAAATATCTTCATTTAATTATAAAAACTAGTGAAACTGTTACTTTTTCTCTGCTTTAAGTTAATTCTCTACATTAATTTACTGCTATTCAGGTTCCTACCAAGGCTTAAAATTTGCCATGAAAACAGCGCTAACATACACCCTTCGTTAACTGTATTCAGGTGCTCATTACGTGGGTACTGATTGCTGCAGGGGTTTTATTTAAACTGATAAACAATGTAGCATTAATAAGTGGCCATATGGTAAGTGAGGCTCTTCATTCAACAAAATCATTGTTAAAAGAGGCATTTAATTAGCCGCAGTTGTGTGGGAACGGGAGGGGATTTGGTTCCTCGTGGCCAATGCACATTAAACACTAAAATATTTTGAAGGCAGTGAAAATGGCAAGAGTGCATATGCAAACCTGACCTTTCCATCGGTCTGCACGGTCAACCCCAGCGTGTGCAAACTGATTAGTGCAGCTTTGCCAGGAAGATTTAAAGAATCTTCATATTTTCTGGAATTGGTAAGTTAGCGCCGCCTCCTGAAAAGCCAGGCCGTGGTCTGTGCGAACAGGCGATGCGTTTTTAGAGGCTCGATATCAGTCTTAGTATTTATCACTGATGGGTAGAAGTATGTTTGCAGAGTAGTTAAAACCTCTACAGTTTCTTTTTGAGAGAGTTTTCAAAGAAAACTTCATCAGGAGGAAGCTGTGTTGGCCTCTCCATCCATGATTCCATACTGGAGACTGAATAAGGACAAGCTGGAATTCCAACCCCTGACAGTGACCAGTGTCTGATCGCTATTACAGCAGAAATAAAATAACCTGCAAGCTGAAATTACAGTGACAATCGACCCACCTCTTGTCACTTATTTACCCTTAATTGTATAAACCAGGAAGAACACAGTTAAGAACGTTGCCAAGCTACTATCAGCACAACATATTCTTACCAAGTGTAATGTCGTTGGTGTTTCTCTATGATTGAGCCTCCCAGCGTCTGTCTGGAGTTTAATCTCTATTAAAAAAGGTCAGAAGATTTTATTTCCACTAAAGAAAATGGAAGAAGAAGAATTTATAGGACTTAAAAATCAGTGGCAAGGATGTGGGGGACAACAGGTGGAGGAAGCCCCATAAACGGCTTCTGTGTAAATGTTAAAGTGCGTAAACGTTAGACACGTTTTGCTGATGAGGAAGGGGGAAAGGAAATCTTGTTTTCTTCCAAAAAATAATCTGTTGAGATCTTCTGTGCGTTTTGGAAACTCTTCTGTTGAAAATACTCAAGAAATGGCCGAGTGCGACCGCGGCGCTGCCAGGGAGCCGGTTCCCACAATGAGGAGCTGTTCCTATAATGGAGCTCACACTCTTTTATATAGAATTGAGACAAGTCTGTTTTCTCTTGATCTGCGCAGCTGAGGTGGACGCCTCTCCTCCCGCTTGCAGCTCATCAGTATTAAATTCTATTTATTATAAATGTACTTATTAAAACGCAGAACGAGGCCGCCGGTGCCGGTTGCCGGTTCCCGTTTCGGGATGCAGCGCGTGTTGGGTTTGAGTTTCTCTCTTGGCTCCTTTCCCCCGGTTTTGTCTGCCTGGCACCCGGCCCCGGCAACTTTCTGCAACTGTGGAGCAATAGGACAAAGACTAAATTAGCCGTTTCAGCTTTAGCTGCCCAAAGGACTCGTTCCTCGCCCGGGGTGCTGCTGTAGCAAAGCCATTTCAAATGAATAAGCAGGCAGTCACTTCCGTAAACGTTAGGATGATATTTAAAACTGCAAGTTCAGCGTGAAGCTGAAGATTACGGGCTGAAGATCAATCTCAGTACGTTTGTGCGTAAAAATCGCTTTCTCAAATGACAGAACAATCGGTGTTTTTCGAAGCACTTTGTTTCTCTGCCCTGTTTGTGTGTCTGTAGTTCATTTGCTGGAGTCAGAAAGGACGACGCTGTTGCTGCGGGACTTTATTCTTAGTTGGGATGTTTATGGCCCCAGCCCTGCATCAGGAACCTTCCCAACGCACCGCGGAAGGTGGGAAGGAGCACACAGCGAGGACTGGAGCTTTTAAGCATAAGTGTGTGCAAGGTTGGGAGGCTCTTGCCTTTTCCGGCTGAACATTTCAAATACCAGAGTGATGGTGGTTTTATCTCATGTTCTCAAGCACCTGTTGGCTTGTTTGGCTCGTCGCTAGTGTTACGCTTTGCATATTTTATTTTTTTTGTTTTTATCTAGTGCTTAAAAATAAAGGAAAGAATGTTTTTAGCTCTGAATTACCAAATTGTGATTGCCTCTGGCTTGGACAAGTTATGTTACTAAAATGCTGCTGCATTCTGTTTGTAAATATAGGAGTTACTGCTGAAAGTAACTCTGGGTAACTATAGACCGGTCAGCCTCACCTCCATCCCTGGGCAGCTGATGGAACGACTTCTCCTTGGTGCCATCTCAAGGCGTATCAGGGATAAGAGGGTCATTAGGGACAGTCAACATGGCTTCACCAAGGGGAAGTCGTGCTTGACCAACCTCATTGACTTTTATGAGGACATAACAAGGTGGATGGATGGCAGAGCAGTGGACGTGATCTACCTTGACTTGAGTAAGGCATTGACACAGTCTCCCACAGCATCCTCACAGCTGAACTGAGGGAGTGTGGTCTGGATGAGCGGGGAGTGAGGTGACTGTGAACTGGCTGAAGGGAAGAAGCCAGAGAGTCGTGTTGTTGCTGGTCTCAGGAAAGGTGGAGGAGGTTTTCTGTGTACCCTAAAGACAGAGCCTTGGGGACAGGACTTGGCAAGTGAGTCCATGGCAGGGATTTTGATTATTTAAATGAACCCTGTGCTAACTAACAGGGTAAGTCTATGGCAGTGTTTGTCTTGTTACTTTTTAGGGGAGCCGTCTGTTAATTAATTGTGCAATTAGCAGGCAAACACCCTTTCATTTGTGATCCGCCATCCTTCTTCCCGACACATTTCCGTAGCTCATGTGTAACAGTTGCACAACTGTTGACAGCTTTGATTAATACGAGGGAAGTATTTAATGTGCTTTCGAATTCATTGAGTAATTTAATATCTAAGAACATGGTATATAACAAATAACGAATTAGGGAGCAGGTGGCGAGTGGAGCTGTCGTTTGGCCGCACCGGGGTGCAAGTGGTTTATCAAGGGCAGACCCCACGTCTTGTGTTTCCAGCCTTCACTGCTGTATTGTTCTTTTATTTTTATGGGTGTTTTTTTAATTGTGGAGGGCATCTGTTTGCGTTAGTGTGATTTTTTTGATCATCGTAAATCTTTCTTTTGCAGAAATGCTAGGTTCGAGTTTGTTTTGCAAACACGGCTCTGAGTAACGAAGGGATTTTGGTGGAGAATCGAGCAATGTTTAGTAGACACTTTAAGAAAAAGAATCCACCCTTTTTCACGGCCTGGTTTGTAGTAACTTAATAAAACTGGCTTTGAAGAACACTGACAAGTTCAAAGTGAAGCAGGTTTGTTTGTAGTAGCCGTGATTCAGTATTTAAGTGCCAGGACGTGCGGCTGTAACGTCCCAAGAATCTGCTCGGGGAGGCGACGGCCGCGGGACGGCCCGAGCCGGGAGGTGCCGGAGCTCACAGACACCTGCATTGATCCCTCCCAAATCCATAAATTGCTGACAGCACATTTCCCCTTGGAAACATTCAATATTTTGTTTCTGTATGTGCAAATGTGACGGCTGGGACAAGGGACATGTGGGTGATGAGCAAGCGCTGAGGAGGAGGATGTTGTTATCTTGTTCTTTTTTTCCCTAAAGCCGGGTGAGGGGTGTTCACTCCCGGCCCCTCTCCATGTCAGGGACACCACGGTGCACCTTTCCGGGAGCAGCAAAACCAAAATACACGTCAGGTGAACACGGGGCTGTGGAAGCTGCACCTCAAGGGGCCGTTTCGTGCTGTCTCTAGGAACCGGTGCTTGTGGTTTGGTTTGCGCGCGTTCGGGGCCTCTTTTCTTGTTTTTCTGTTCCTTTCCTCTGGCTGTTTTTTAAACCAGAGCTGTGCGCTGTGCTCCTTCAGTGAAAACGGTCCGCCTTGCTGAGCTGTCATCTGTCTTCAGCCCTGCAGCTGGCACTGTGTCAGCGCTATCACTAAAGCAAACGGCGCTGCTCGGCGGCAGAGGCACCACGTGGGCCTCTGCTCCTTACAACACAGAAATCTGGATGGATTCTATAAAATAATTTTACTTTCGAAGTGTTGCAGCAGTCACTGGCTGGCGATGCTGATTGGGAGCAGCTGAGTGATGGTTTCTTCCATTTGCGATCGCTCGGGGTCCCTGGGCTGCTCTAAACGGAGCCGCGTTCCTCCTGCATTCTTCATAGTAGAAAGTACAATGTTTCGTCTCTTACAGTGCATTGCAAACTTGCTACAGCCTCAGCAGGGTTAGCCTGACCTCGGTTTGTCTAAATGAAGTTTTGTGTCAAGGGAGAAAAAGTCCAATGGGAAGAGGGTGATTGGAAGTAATCAGCATCCATCCCTCCTGCAGAACCAAGTAGTAGGAAAAGCAAACTGAGAGAAGAGCCTGCAGAGCATGGGAAGCTCCCGAGCGCTTGGAGATCCACAGCAGCCGGTTTTCGCGTGAGGGTTTGATTAATCCCGTTTGTCAGAATGGATCAAGTTTATTAATCGCTTAAAAAGCACCCGTGTCGCATTTAAACCTGCCCAAGAACGCGGTGGAAACCCGGCCTGTGCCCTCGGTGCTCACTGCCATGTTCAAGACGCCTCCCCCTCGCCTCTCGGTCCAGCCGTGGCCTTCTGACTCATTTAGTACTGACTCACATCTTTAAATATCTTTGCCGATCTGCTCTCTGTAGCCTGTTGTTCAGCAGCACGTTTCCCCGGGTTTCTGGGGTAACGCTTTCCCATGATGTGCTGCAGGTGCGGACGCGGCGCCGGGGGGGTCCAGTAAGTTGTGGGAGCCCAGGTGCTGTTGGCTTTCAACAGGACTTGGTCATTGAACCGTTCTTTAAATTCCCACCTCTGGGTTAGCAATGAGTGGTCGGAAATCAAGAGAAGATAGCCATATATATATATATATATATATATATATATATATACACACACACATATATATATATACACATCTGTGGATCAAATCCATGGCATCAAGGTAGAAGGCGCTGCCAGAGGAAAGGGGAAAAGTGAGACTTTGGAAATGTATGTGATCTTTTTGCAAGTGTAGTCATCAAATAACAGGCGCAGGGGGTTGTGGACAGAAGTGGCAACTTCACTGAAGTGCAGTAAAAATGGTAAAGCAAACAGACAAGCGCTTTAGGTAATGATTTGGAAGCAGTGCGTAAGAAGATAGAAGTACCGTGATGGCAATTTTGTCTTCAGACTGTATTTTCTTGCTATCAAATCTGGTAGACGAGAATCAGGAACTTAAAATGGGTGCGAAAGGCGAGTTGGCTGAGCCGATGCTGCTCCAGGAGCTGTGGAGGAAAGGGACGAGTTTTGCTTCTCGCCTCCAAAAGCCAGTGTGGCCCCATGTTAAACAGAAATATGAACTTTACAGTTGTGTGCTTGATCTTTCTATCCTAAGACAGTTCAGTTTGTGTCGTCTTCCTGTGGTTTATCTTAACTGCGAGTTCAATTTTTAAAGTGTTTTTTGATGATGTGATCAAGTAGAAACTGTGTTTTGCCATTGGTTTGCACCTGAACCCCCTCCCTAATCTTTTACTGTCCCAGAGGCAAAGTTAAATTGTGCCAGAGTTCTTGTTTTTAAGGTAATTTGATTTGAGTATTCAGACGTTGCACAGAGCTCCATTGATAAAGCAAAGAGCAAATTTCGTAACAAGGATGTTTGGGTTTGAAACTGCAAAGAGAGAATCTGATGCTTACATACACTGTAACTGGAAAAATGATTAATCCTTCTCTTCCTTTTCAGTCCCTTGTAGGGAGCCCGGAATTACCTTCAGTAGGGCTGCTGACACTGATGAGAGGACTTTTATGCCAAGGTATGAGGTTTTTAATGTTCTCAATGTATTTAAAATGAAATTGTTAACTGTGAAAACATCGGCAGTTAGGGAATCTCAAGAATTTATAAGTGTATAATGCGTTGTTTAACATAAAAAGTTGTCTGAATCTTGTTTACTCCAGTGGGAAGAATAAACCCCGAGGTTTTGTGCTCCGTCTTTCCTAACATCCTGTGCTATTGTAGAAAACACAAATCTCTGACTACATCCCGCAGTTTCTTTTTAAGGCTGAGTCAAGAACGTGTCTGCTTTGATTTGTATTGTTTTTAAGTCTTTTGTTATCATCTTAATGGAGATGGTGTTGTCAGTTGTGGCCAGTGTTTCAGCAAGTTATGCAAAACCATCAGGCCGTGTGCTCTTGCCCATCTTCCTCATGCTGAGGAGCGTATTGTGCCTCCAGAGGTGTACGGAGAAGGAAGGAGAAACTAATACATACAAACTGCCCTCTTCAGGTGCATTAAATTGTACTTGGGCATCTGCATTTCACAGGGCGCATGTCACATTTCAGATCAGCGTGAAGTTCCCGCACGCACTTTGTTTCAGTGCTGTGTTTGCTTATCTTTGGGCTTTTCTCTCCCCACCACTTGAATGATAAACTTCTTGCTGAGCTGGTGAAACTTCTGTAACAGGAGCAGCTAATTTTTGCCTGGGGTTTGTCTGCTGAAGGGCCTCGGCTGCTTTCCCCGCAGCCTCTGCCCGGCTTCTGGCTGGGAAATACCCCCCGAGTTCTGCTTCTTTGTGCCCCGATTCGTGCGCTCGGTTGCGACGGGGTGAAAGATGATTCATGCGGTTAAGAGAGCGCGAGCGCTTGGCTGAACAAAGACGCAGGTGAGCGGGCGCTGGGAGCCACGTTTCAGGTTACGGCTTCATCCATTTGTGCATCCAAGCTGCTGGTGCCTCTCAAACATCCTTCTCCTGGCCCTGCCTTGCATTTTTGTATATTAAAACAAATATCCCGCATCTTTTCTTTATCTTTCCATCTGTCAACAGGCCAGGGCCCTTCGTTCTTCCTTCAGGGAGGAGCTGGGCGTTTTGATGCCCGAATATCCATTTTGGTCACTCCCCAAGCGGTGCTGGTGGCAGCAGCAAAGAGACGCCCCTGTCCAAGAATTAAGAAGGGGTTAATCCCGAGGTATTGGGTGTTTCACAGCGCAGAAGCGAAGTTTGTTCATGATTATAGGTGCAATCTGAACCCTGCTCGTTTATTACTCTGTATTTCAAGATATATTTTTACGCTCCTTCGTGATCGTTCTTTTCTTGAACCCAAAGAAACACTCAACACCCATAATTTCATTCCCTTGCAACTCCACTACGGAGAGCTCTGGATGGAAATGAATGCAACAGTGTCTGACTATTGAGGTGGGCATAAACAGTTGCCAAAGGAAAAGCTGGCGCGGCCGCAGCATAGTAATTCCTTGAGCACTCTATTCCTGTTGTATAAACAGATAATATTAACATACTCGTGAAAGAGCTACGAGATAATTAAGGCGTGTGGGGTTTACAGTAATAAGGCTCATGTGTTTCAGGATCTTGGTTTCCTGTTGCACCTGAAAAAAACCATAATCAGCAAATGCTACAGAGAAGAAATGAGAAGTTACTCTTGTTCTGCTCCGAGCTGAAACTTTCCCACAAGTATTTTTACTATAAATAAGAAGTGAAAGAGTTCACAGCTAAATTTAACCCTTAGCTTGATGGCTTTCTGGGTTTTCCAGGGTGGAACTGGAGGGAGATGAAGATGAACCGGATCAATAAGTTGCATTTATACTTTATAAAAATGCGTTGCCTTTTAATTTCTAAGGATTATCAAGTGGAAAATCATTGCGAATTGGAATTCCCCTCTCCTTCCCATCCAAAATCAGGATTTTTTGAGAGAAAGGAAGTGAATCTTACTTCTTGGGAAATTTTCAAGCGGAAGAGCTTACAGCTATCAGAATTTTAACCAAAGATAGCATCAACCTACTACAGTGCGTAGACATTGCTCTGCTTTTAAATATTCAAAGTTACCATTCTGGAAAATCCCTTTCAGTTTGACTTTGTTTCACAGTTTCTATGAAGCTAAGCAACTGCAGCTAATAGAGGCTTCAATTAAAACCAGCACAAGGTGCTTAAAACCAATAGCTTCAGCTTTAATTCCTCCTGTAAGGCTTGGCAACCTGAGTGCGGAGCGTCCTGGATTTCTGTCCTTTTGATTTGAATGAGCTTAAAGTTGAGTTAAACCGGCCACAGAGCTTGTACGCAGGATTTTTGAACTGTTTGTTTTAACCTATACTTGTGTCACATTTAGACCATAAAGCAGCCTGTGGTTTAGGGTTAAAAGGGGGGTGTTTGGGCACGGTCTCCGGTGTCACATTCAGCTGCTGGTCCCAGTACAGCTCTGGTGGGGACTGGCCGTGGGTGTGCGGCAGCACGTGGGTTCCTTCTTGACCCTGCGTGTTAGCAGCTTTCCCTTGGGAATTTAAATGATAGGAAAAAAGCCTGTCCTGATTTAATGATTACATAAACTTGAGACACAGATTGTCAGGGAGTCGTCCACAGTTACAAAGCTATAAATACGATCCCCGCTCTTCGCAGACGGTTGTTAACGGGAGTCGACAAGGTGAGACGTTTCTCGCTCAAACTGCTTCGAAGACGTTTTGATTTTTAAAGCGATCCTCAAACTGCAGCCGGCAAACCCATAAATGCTGTCGCAGGGTTCGTTTGAAATGCCTTGGAGAAATGCAGCTTGCCCAGCCTCATAGCGTTCGTGTTTCTGAAGCCTTACTTGGGAAGAAAGCGCTATCTTGCAGGGAAGAGGGGAAGATAATTCGCTGCTGAGATCATTGTTTGCTTGAGCTCCGTTGATAGGGACAGCCCAGCCTGGCTTCTATTGTAAACATAGTGTAAAATGTTTATCACCAGCTTTGTCATTTGCCTTATTTGTCGGGGAATCTCGGTGAGAATGAGAAGTTTTTCTGGTGCTGCGTAGCGAGTTAGAGGGAGTTGCAAGATTTCCATAAAAAGGCAGAGCCCTTGCTTGGGCGAGCAGTGAGGTTCTGCCTTGGCAGCTGTGAGTTAGGCCTGACCTTTTCCAGAGAGAAAATCCTGACTTAAATCCTTCCCTGCTAGGGGGGTGGGTGGGAGAAGTAAACCTCTCTCCTTGCATCTTGCTGATGTAATTTTCATGACCGAGCCTCGTTGTTTTGTGCTCTAAAATGCTGAGAATGCAGAAGATGGGTGGCTTGTGCTACGCGGTGCAGCCGGGTGCGTGTGCCACGGGGTTTCCATCCTCTTCCTCTCCCAGCACCAACAGGCTCACAGAGCATCCTGTATAAACTGGGGCTATCAGAGCAGCTGTCTAAATTTGAGTGCCCAGCTGGAAAAGTCAAAAACTTAGCTGTTATTAAAGAGATTTTTGCCCTCGGGAGTATTTGGAGAAGGGGAGTGCGTTGCTACTTTCAAAAGACAGCGTCGTGAATTTGTGTGTACGTGTATGCGTTTAACTGTTGGCTTTTTTCCTGCTTTCCAGATTGTCTCTATTTGAACAGACCACACCATGCGTGAGTACAAGCTAGTGGTCCTTGGCTCAGGAGGTGTGGGCAAGTCCGCGTTGGTGAGTTTTGGGAAGCGGTTCCGAAACCGATAACACAAACGTCAAACCCTGCCGATCTCATTGCAGACCGTGCTGATTAAATGCGTTGGGATATTTGTGTGGCTTTTAAAGCGTGTGGTGACTCCCACGCAGCCACTGTTACGCTGCAGAAATATCTATGTGTCGTGGTTTTGGAGCAGCAAGTGATTAATCACTGTTACAATAGTTCGCATTTAATTTCTGCATCCCGCATGGGTGTAATATTGTAAATGACCGAATGCCTAAGTGTTAAAAGCCCAGCCTGCGCTGGAACAGCGAATGCAGCTCTGCGTACCTCGACGGCTGTGTTGTCCATCCTGGATAGAACCCGAATGCACAGCCTGGACTGAAAATACGGGGCAGAACGAGAAGTGACCTCCAGCGTGCGCAGTGCGGAGGGACAAGCAGACTGATGACACTTTGCACTCATAAGTACTCGTGTTGTTTGCAGTAAGAGGTTTACATAGCAGGGTTGATAGGGAAGCATTGTAAGAGAGATTTCTGTCACCTGTTTATCACACGTCAGTCAAGCGGCTCGCTCCAACGAGGAGGGCAAAGAACTGGTCAAGTGTAAAGTTATCTGAAACGAGGAACTGCACCATGTTCCTGTTCACAGAAGGTGATAATAGCTGACCAGCTGTTCACCTCATAGATGCTGCTGCTTGCAGCGCTGATTATTTTGAAATGGGCTGCTAATAACCTTGGTGCATCACCTGCAGAATCCAGATTGAACAGGAGGAACGGTTATTCAATTATGTATCACATTTGCCGCACTATCTCAGAGATCCCATCCTGACCTTTACAAGATGTAGGTGTCTGATTTTTTTGATACACTATTCTTCCACAGCAACTGAAGCAATGTTTTACTTTTTCCACCAGCATCCCCTTGATTATCATGCTTTTGTTATGTAATACTGAAAGATTCACTAGGTAAAATAGGGCATGGATTCACGTGCTGTACATAAAAAGTATTCAGTGTCTGACACACTTGAATTTCCTTATTTGTGATGTGAAGTCTAAATCAGCATTCACCTCTGGCCTTTTTAAAAGCTGAAATGCAAATAGGCTGGTAAACAGAAATTATTTTTAATAGTCTAGGTGCTAAATAAGCATATATTCTAATTAATTTGCAACAATGATCCATATGCTTATAACAGGACACTATAAGTGCCAAATGTCAGCTAAGAGTGAATATATTTAGCTTTAAGATGACTACTTATTTACAGGTGTTAGAAAGGAGATGTTACAAGGTGAGATTTAAAATAATACGGGGGTCACTTTAAAATTTCTTTCTTCGAACTGTCTAAACGACGATGTCTAACAAAGGGGCTGGTGTTGCCTTGCAGTCTGTGTTTTCATTACAATATGGTGTTGTTTCACTGCAAATCCTCCCTGTTGGTTTAACTCTTCTGTGCCAACGTGATGCTGATCGCGCCTATTGGTCACAATGACAGCATAGCAGAAAAACCTTCGCGGTTATTAAGGCACAGGACTTTGTTACCTGTACAATAGTTTTCTCCCCATTTCTAATGAGAGTAAAAATCTTCTGGAGTATCAGTGAGTAGACAGAATTACCAAGAGGATCCAGTTGTGCATAGTCCTATATAAATCTCAAAGGTGCGATGCACAACCCTCAAAATAAGGAAGAGTTTAAAAAGCTTTGGATCCACCATAACATGAAAACAACCCCAGATTTGTATCATCTTTCCACCTGTAATCTATAAAAGCAAAGTGCATCAGCTTAAGAATACTACATAGTAGGACACGTTATGAATGAAGTTAAATATGATGATAATTAAGATGGTGTGTGATTGGTGTCTGTGTGAACACACGAGCGTCAGCTGAGAGAACAAATTAGAACAGTGATTTATTAGAAATCGAGCAATTTGACGAGAGAATACGGGGGTTATTTTTTTTCCTGAACAGTACTGTGTTTGTGGACATCAAATAAGACTCTGGGTGTTTAAAGGAGATAAAGTGTTGTGAGTGGTTTGTCAGGTTCTCACACCGAAGGCTGGTTCACATCTGTAACCTACAGTTCTTATCATTGTTTTCCATTGCTGGTGTAATGCTGCAATCCACATTATCTTATTATAATGATTTTGCTGAGACCCGTTATCTGAAAGGCAGACTGGGGCACGTTTCAGTGTGGCAAAAAACTACTGGAGAAGCAAAGACTTTGATCATTAGAGTATAAAATGAGTTTATTTAGTGATGTAGGATGATTTTAAAAAGATGTAGTGCTAGAAATCTTTTCTTCTTATAACAAAACAAAGCAAACCATGAGGAACTGCTCAGTTTCCAGCCTACAGTGAGTTGTTCTGCATGTGGTACTGAAAGTTTGCAAGTGTTGGTGTGACAAATGCGGACCCTCTTGCACAAAAATCTCAGCCTTCTGTCCGCACAAAATACAGCTTCTCGAAACAGGTAGTGACTTCGCAGCATTTGTGTTTAAAAAAGAGTCATAGAGAGTTCAGCTGGCCCGAGTTAGTCGGTGTGTTTGATTTTTAAAGAGACAAAATGAAATGCTGCAATCTCAGTTTTGCAACCAACCACCACCTTGTTCTACAAACCAAAGCGCGGCATGTGCGGAGTTTGGATGTCCAGGGATGGGTCGCGTCCAAACGACAGCTTGATGGGAAATATTTAGGGTAGATCTGCTTTGAATAATTATACAGGAGAGGAAGGACTTCCTCTGTGAAATGAGTGATGTCTCCTTTAATGGTTTAATACAAATTGAGTCACTGGAGACACTCCAGATTTAACTTGCTGCTTTGAAATACGTCTGTGCTCTGGGCATGTAATCCAGAGTAGCTCCACTGTAAATCTAATGTGATTTGAATTGAAATGTGGATTTTCCACAGGGTACAGGTTGCCAGTTCTTCTGATTAAATTTCAAGTCTTCCATATTTGGTGATTCTTGTTGTTCTTCCGAAGTCGCAGGCGCTGAAGTGAAGGCGTTTTTGAGGAGATCATCTTTGATGAAAAAGCAAGCAAGCAAACAGTTTACATTTCAAAAAAGTTTCAAAACCGTGCATGAATAAAGCGATTCTTAACATGACAGAAATGATGCACATTTTATTTTTAAAAATGGAAATTTATGTGTCTTCGTCTGTGCTTCCCACTGTTGAATTTTGTGGAGTAGTTTTTGAGTCATTACTTTTTCATAAAATGCTTCTTGGTAAACGTTACTGGTTGTGTTCAGTCCACTTAATTTTCTTGTTTCCTTTCTGCCTAGACTGTACAGTTTGTTCAGGGAATTTTTGTTGAAAAATATGACCCAACAATAGAAGATTCATACAGAAAGGTAAAATAACATTATTCTTATTTCTTTCAAGTCTCATAGAGCTTGCTTCTTTTTAATAGTGCAACAAAGAGATGGGAACAGCTCAACCGAACTAGGGTCTGTTCTGTTTGCTGTAATTTGACATATAATTATTACTTGAAAACACCAAGGTATCAATATTTGCTATGTGCATATGCAATTCTTTCCATCTGTTTTGGGTGCAGGCTTGTAATTGCTGAGCAAAAGTCCTTGTCAGGATCCCTGTTGCTGTCACGTTACGTAATTCTGTCCACAGAGCTGCTTTCTTCACGCCACTGATGTCAAGGAACCCATTGTTTTACAGATTACCATAAGTGTTCCCATCATTAAAGGCACCAAATGCCTTACTCAAGTCAAGGTAGATCACGTCCACCGCTCTGCCATCATCCATCCGTCTTGTTATGTCCTCATAAAAGTCAATGAGGTTGGTCAAGCACGACTTCCCTTTGGTGAAGCCATGTTGACTGCCCCTAATGACCCTCTTATCCCTGATATGCCTTGAGATGGTGCCAAGGAGAAGTCGTTCCATCAGTTTCCCAGGGACGGAGGTGAGGCTGACTGGTCTAGAGTTACCCCGGTCCTCCTTCTTGTCCCTTTTGAAGACTGGAGTGACATTTGCTTTCCTCCAGTCTTCAGGCACCTCTCCCATTTCCCGAGACTTGGCAAAGATGATGGAGAGCGGTCCAGCAATGACCTCAGCCAGCTCTCTCAGTGGGTGCATCCCATCCAGGCCCATGGATTTATGGATGTCCAGATTGCCTAACTGTCTGTAGAGGCCTCATCAACTTCCTCACCCTGATCTGGTGGCCTAGAATAGACACCCACAATAGTATCACCCTTGCCAGCCTGCCCCTTAACTTTCACCCATAGACTTTCAACTTGCTCCTCATCCGTGCCTGGACAATACTCAATATGTTGTAGTTGCTCTCTCACATAAAGAGCAACTCCACCACCATGCCTGGCTGGCCTGTCTTTCCTGAAAAGGACACGGCCATCCATGACCACATCCCAGCCATGTGTGCTGTCCCACCGTGTCTCCGTAATTGCCACCAGGTCATAATCTCCTGCCCTAACACAGGTTTCTGACTCCTCCTGCTTATTCCCCGTGCTGCACGCGTTGGTGTGCAGGCATTTCAGAGAGCGAGCTGAGCACACCCATTTCACCCCAGGGGTGTGGGACGCCTCCCAGCCTTCATGAACTCGAGTGATGCCCTACTGATGCAAGCCCAGCTACCACCACATCCCCCTTCGAGCCTAGTTTAAAGCTCTCCAAATGAGCCCTGCTAATTCCTTGCTAAGCCTGACTCTGAGGATCACTAAATATTTTGCTTTTCCTTTTCTTCCTTATTCCCTTCTTCCCTAGCAGCAAAACAAAATATAAAAAATAGAAGTTTAAGGTCGTTTGATTTTTAAGAGTGGATTTGATCTCGCTGAAGTTGAGAGGCCTCATTTAGGCTTCATTTACACCTTTATAATCAACAGGCCTGGAGCAGAAGTGAGCTGACCCGAATGCCTGGCTTGGGGCATAATTAATCCTCTAATCGTGGTGCACGTGGCCGCCTTGCTCACAGAGCTCTTTACACAGGAGTAAAAATGAAGCTGATATTCCTCTTGCCTGGCCCATTTTAGTTTCAATTGCATGTGTGTCTTCCCTTTTTTCCCCAGCAAGTGGAAGTAGACTGTCAACAGTGTATGCTTGAAATCCTCGATACAGCAGGGACGGTAAGTACAATTTTGAGTTGGAATGGGGTTTCTTTGTCCCGGTCTGTTGTCTGGTCCTATGGCAGACACGTGTTTAACACAAACGATCACTACAAAGTGTGTCAGCCAAATCTTAACACCGTGGGTTATGATTTGGGGCATAGAGCAGTTTGTTTGCAGATACATTTTTAGTGCTACTCCTGATTTTTTCCCCATTTCTTTTTTCCAGAAGCCTTTTTCTCTCTTAGGGGGGGGAAAGAAAAAGGGAAAGAAATGTGTTAATGCTTTTATTAAATTTGCATGCTTCAGTGGATCTCTGTAAGGGATAAAAATGTAAATGTGTGCTGCACAGTACCATATACTTGTCCATTATAATAAAAGTATTATTTTGTTCATTTGCCATATTCACCAGCTAATTACTTTTAAAAATATTTGATTACAGGAGCAATTTACAGCAATGAGGGATCTCTATATGAAGAACGGTCAAGGGTTTGCACTAGTATATTCTATAACAGCACAGTCCACGTTTAACGACTTACAGGACCTGCGGGAACAGATTTTACGGGTTAAGGACACTGAAGATGTAAGTGGAATATCTTTTTTCCTTTGCAGATGTTTAAAATGTCGCTCCCGTGTATGATCGGGGGGGTTCAGCTTTGTGCTGCGGGTGTCCCTGGGAATGGCTGGAGGAGTCTCAGCTACTGTCGCAAGGTTGTAATTTCGGGTGTTTAAATCCCTTTTTAAAACAAGGAAAAATCACATGGAGATACTTTGCATCCAGTCCTGCTTGACAGAAGAAAACTATTCACCATATTGCCAGTTCAGGCCCCAACTCCAGTCGCTGGGACTCCTTGGCAGGCTTTTAATGTCTCAATGCATGATGTAGGAGAGGTTGCCGGTGGCCACGTGGCTGTGCAGAAGTGTGGGAACTCTCTCCTCCACAGAAGCTGAAATTATATGTATTTTTTTTTCCCAACAGTCAATAACATATTCAAGGGTTCGCCCTGAGGAGTGTGAAAAAGGTGGCCCATTTTTTTCCACTGATGGCTTAGAAATAGCAGCTGCCTTTGCTGTTGGGTTGTGTCGGCCGCTGTGATGTGCCGGGAGGGGATGAGCCGTATCCCCATTACCTTGTTTTGAATGGCTTTGGTTCCCTTCTTGGTTTAACGAGCTGAACTGCTCTTTATGCAAAACTGGTTTTCATTTAGGTAGGGATTACACCCGGATAAATCCCTGGAAACACGAGTCCTCCCCCAGTCAGCCCCTCGGGCAGAGCCCAGCGCTTCGCTCGGCTCCAGGGGAATTTGCACCGTAAGCCGGTCAAGTTCATCGGACAATAGACACTGTTGCTTTCGTTTTGACTCCAGCGATTTGATTTAATTATTCAAATGCATGTATTTATTTTGCGGTAGGGGGATGTTACTTGTTGAATCCAAGCCTGAGAACTTATAGAACGCAGAGTTAGGAAAATGTGTTCTTTGCTGTGTTTAGGTTCAGAATGTGTCTTTCAAAATACCAATACGTAAACTATTAAATCATATATGTCTAACAAAGTCTTCTACATGAAATAGTTGATGGTCAGAAGATAGTTGTTCATCAAACCCTGGTTTTGGCTTTATCATAAACTATTACTACGTCTTCAAATAACCTTATATAGAGTTTCCTGTCTTTCAAACCTGTACTGTTTACCCATCTAAGTCACACTTTTTCTATCTTAATATACTTTGTTTTCTTGCTGAACATGTTCAAAACACATTTTCGTGTTTTGGTACGAGACAGTTTCTCTTAACTATCTAGAAAACTAAAGAATGGGATTAAGCTGATAGTTCTAAATATCCAGTTGGTCTCTGCTGTGAATAAGTTTTATTTGGATTTGCCTCATTTGTATTTGTGACGTTGGGTTTCTGATCTAATAAGTAAAACGTACTTCTCAAAAATAAGTGATCATTTCCTAATCAGTAGGGCTGTAAGTTTTAGACACAAAACCTAATCTTGAGTGTAGTCGAATTGGGAAGAGACTACAAATATTAACACCGAAGTAGATGAAAAACCTACAGTCTGTTGTGATTTACCAAAGGAAGTGGATAATGATTTATTTTCCAGCTGGAAAGTACTCATTTTCTGTTCAAAGAATTAAATGCTTCAGGAAACAGAGTGGGTGCACACCCATTATCAGCAGTTCTTTGGGTTTTTTTGCTGCTTTTACCCAGCATAAGGGAAACAGGATGCTGCTGTGTGCATGCCCAGCACCGCGCTCCTGGCCTTCAAAACCAACCTCAGCTCTGTCTGGATCGGCCCCTCAGATCTGTATGAGGTGCAGGTTGTAAAAGCAAATCGAAAATTACACGTAACCTGCAATTCTCAGGTGTAAAAAGTCCCGAACCGCGTATCTGTCTGCAAAGCGGCTGTGAAAACGTGTGGCTGGAGCACAGGCCTGTGCTGCCGTCTCATCAATGTGGAAATGACACCTGGCAGCGGGTAGTTTTGGTTTTGGGGGTTGTTGTGGAGTTTTCAAGGTGCTTGAGGTGTTTTTTCTTTGCTTCTCTAAGGTCTTTTCTACCTATTTATGACATCTCGCTGGGCTGCGGCCGTGGTAGAGACCGCCTGAGAAGCAGATAAAGCCTGACGTTACATATCAGGCCTTTATTTCCAAGATACTCCAGCCGCGGTCGTTTTCCTACAGTGTTAAATTTCTCTGTTGTTCTGTAGGAAATGTCACAAAGAATATGATTTCCCCAAGGCACTTTCTTCCTGGTGAAGGAGCGAGAAGGTGACTCGCCCAGACGCTTTTGAAAGCCATCGGCTTGATGAGAGGGGCAGATGCCCTTTTGTCATTGTCTTGGACAAACTCTGTGCCTTATGAATCTTTTGAACATATATCAAGCGCTTGTTTTAATATTGCATGAGGTTATTTATTGGAAGAGATGTCCAGGGCAGCGCTTTGCAAAGGTACTTCCATTTATTGTTGTGTGGCTCGACATCAGGTTGACAAGAGAGGTCAAAGGGGCTGAAACATATCATGGATGTCTTAAAACACGTGTGTTTTGTTCTCTAAAACAGGCGAAGTTGGCAGGCAATTTAGCCTCCGGTCACATGCAAGTCCTGAAATACATTTAGGTGGTAAATTAAGTTTTTTACTCGAATGGTGTTGGATGTAGAGAACAGAAAATAAATCTCTACTAACTTAAGATTGCGCTGAACTATTACCATTTAGTATTACAACGCCCGCCATGTGTTTAATTCTTAGGGAACCAGAGTGTCTATAGTACGGACTTTGTTCAGCCCTTTCCGGGCAGGCATCTAAATCCCAGTCTAGTCTGAGCTTTGCTGAACTCCTGTTTTTTATTGTTTTTCATGCTGTCTGTATTTCCACCCCTCCCCACATGCCTGTGTAAGCCGTGGCGTTAATGCTCCGTGTTGCATGTTAACTTGCTGATGCGTCTCTTGTTCGCGCTTCTCTGCAGGTTCCAATGATTCTGGTTGGCAATAAATGTGACCTGGAGGAAGAGCGTGTGGTCGGCAAAGAACAGGGACAAAACTTAGCAAGACAGTGGTGTAACTGTGCCTTTCTAGAATCGTCTGCAAAGTCGAAAATCAACGTTAATGAGGTAACTATCAGCTGTTCCTTGTCTTTCCTGCTTCAGCGTGAACGCTACGTTAAACCAGCGTGCAGTCCTTCATCTATTTCTTCATCAGGAAGATTCAGGCTGGTTCTGAGATCTTAGCCCAAGAGAAGCTTGAGATGCAGTGTATTTAGCTACTGCTTTCTGTTTGTTTTAAGGAGATCTGCTCCTTTTTCTCTGTAAAGTGTGGGTGACTTCTCCAGGTAAGTGCTTTCTATAGCCTGTGCCAGCGGCCACGAACAGCGGAGGGTCCTGAGCAAGCCCAGTGAGCTGGATGACTCTTAGATAAACCTGATCTGGAAAAGTTTACTTTTTCAAGATAACTTGCTGTTGCTATTCAGAACGTGGATTACGCCCCATTGTGTCAAGTTGCATGGCTTTGGCTGTTGTTTTTGAAGTATTTGCTTTTCGCATTCCTGCTACGTCTGGCTGCCCAAGCAGGCTGCCCATTGCAGCCCTCCTCTGCTAAGCCACCAACTTGGGCTGTGCCCAAACAGAAGTCTGTGTCAACGGTTCCCGTCTTTAAATGAGAAACACCTTTGCCATCGGTGTGCGTTTTCACAGAATTGACAGGGTTGGAAAAGCCCTCAGAGATCATCAAGTCCAACCCTTGGTCCAACTCCAGTCCGTTTACTAGATCATGGCACTAAGCGCCATGTCCAATCTCAGTTTAAAAACCTCCAGGGCCGGTGAGTCCAGCACCTCCCTGGGCAGCCATTCCAATGCCTGACCACTCTCTCTGCAAAGAATTGTTTTCTAATCTCCAGCCTAAATTTCCCCTGGCAGAGTTGAAGCCCATGCCCCCTTGTCCTATTGCTGATGCCTGGGAGAAGAGACCAATCCCACCTGGCTAGAACTGCCCTTCAGGTAGTTCTAGAGAGTGCTGAGCTCACCTCTAAGCCTCCTCTTCTCCAGACTAAACAAGCCCAGCTCCCTCAGCCTCTCCCCATAGGGCTTGTGCTCAAGTCCCTTCCCCAGTCTTGTTGCTCTTCTCTGGACCTGCTCCAGCACTTCAATCTCTTTCCTGACCTGAGGGGCCCAGAACTGAACACAATACTCCAGGTTTTCCTGCTGCCTGGGCTAGTGCAGCTCTGCTGAGGGAGCTCCGCTTGGCATCGGGCTCCGAGTTTTTATTCTCTGCCGTGAATTATCTGCCTGTGACAGAGGCCAGGCTTCCAGCCACAAAAGCTAAGGTGACCCTGTTGAGCGGAGCTGGTTTGGTTCCAGGTGATAAGCGGGACCGTTAAGGAGGCAGTGCGATAAGCAGGAGCAGTAGGAGCCTGGACCGGCCCTGGTGTTAATTTGGCAGCGGGTGGGACGTGCGCAGCCCCACATCCACCCAGCCCAACGGGACGGGAGCTCTGGGCGGCAGGAATCGCAGTTTCTAGGCTTGGGATTAGCTGGTTGGAGTGTGTGCTGATCTAACGCGGTAAATATAGCTCGCCAGGCCAGACTCCTGCCAGAAGGGATAGTTTTGTATGTGTGTGTCTGAGCTGTAGTAAAACTACGACTGTTAATGAAGGAACTAGCGGCTCAGTCGTTGAACAGATCGCCACGGGGTGTAACAAATTCTGGTTTATTTGTATTTGCGCAGTTTGTGGCAGAAACTGACCTCTCGTTAGCCAGAGGTGCCCTAAAGCTTTCCTGAGAGCAGGGAAGGGGATTTTCCAGGAGGCAGAACCCTGAGCTGTTGGGGTGAATACACACCCGTGGTTTACATAATATAACCACCCTGAACCTGTGAATCCTGGGTCTCCCTATTTCCCTGTCCTGTCTGCTGCCTCCAGCGAGACTCAGATCACAGAGGAGAAAACAACTACCTGGAAGATTCGTTTCTGATTTTATTGTGATCTTAATTTTCTGGTTTTCTGCCAGTTTATATTGTCTGGTGATGAAAAGCATGCAAGCTGAGGAAATCAAAGAGAAGAAACAAGTGAATCAAGCAAGTTATCGCACTGGTTATTTGTTTGTTCTGCTGGCTCACAGGCAGCAGAAGCATTTGCATTATTCTGGGTTTTGCTTTTTAGCTGCTTTTGGACCTTCTGAATTTCCTTGGAATCAAAAAGGATTTGTGAGCCGTCAGCCACTCCAGGAAGGGAAAAAATAAACAAGGACAAGGGTGGAGCTTGCTGAAGGTTTAAATATTTCTCCTCAATACCGTGACCCAGCTCCAAGCATTTTTGTAAAGCTCATTTTGCTATAAATGGGTTGAGTATTGCTGGGAAAACAACTTGCAGCAAAAGCCTTTGCAAGAAACTCGTCTCTGAAGCTGAAGGAGGCCCCTGTAATCGTCCCCTTCTGGAAATGGAGTTCAGGGCAGATGTTCTGCTTCTCCTTGCTAATTTGATTAATAAACTCGAAATATTAGACCAGGCAAAAAGGTGAAGCGATTAACAGCTCGAGTCTGTTTGGCAAAGAGGGAAATGAACAGCGTGTTGTCTCTTGTTCCATAAGCAGTTGCTTGAGAAACGTGGTTTAGTAAATGCAGGCACTTCAATTGAATTTAGAAGATTGCAGCCACAAGGAAAGAGCATCAGCTTGCCGACCTGCCTCATTTTTGACACTTGCGCAGTGTTTTATCACTTGGATTTTCTCAGTTTGTGCTTTTCATTTTCAGATCTTTTATGACCTGGTCAGACAGATAAATAGAAAAACACCAGTGGAAAAGAAGAAGCCTAAAAAGAAATCCTGTCTGCTGCTCTAGGCTCCCATCGCGCAGCAGCTCTGAGCCAGGTAAGAGGTGTCGGAATTCTATCTCCAGCCGCTCCCAAATACAAATATCCTTCCCATCCTGCTTGTGTTGGACTTTAAGAAGTCGCTTGTACTGACTGACCTGGCAGAGACATATTTCTCTCTCCCTTTCTCCTTTCGCTTGGGTCGATGAGTGCGACAGAGCAGGAACTCTTTGCTCTTGCAGCCGCCACAGCCAAGTTTTGCTTCCTTTTCATGCTCTGCTGAAATTCAGTAGCATCTGTGGAACTTGTGTTATTGCTGCAGCTGCTGTCACAGCCCTGGGTGCTATGGGGACAACTGCAAACTGGTTTGGGTGGGACACGGATTTTGAATGCCACAGAAATAAAAAGCTGCCAACCGAAAAACACGAGCAATGCAAACCAAAAATGAAAACAAAACGCCACCTCAAGGTTGGATGTAGCTATAAATAACCTTCCTGTGTATCTTGGCAGGGAACTCTGTGTGCTTACAGCTGTTCTGTCGCGCTCCTGAAGGAAAACAGCGTTTCTGTAGCTTGAGGTTTTGGGTAGGAACGTCACCCGGGCTGCCCCGTGAACTGCTGGGCTGTGTTGGCACACGAGTGATTCTGTTTGAGACAAACTCCTGCTCGCAGCAGGATTTCGGAGGTGAATTCCTGAAGACAAGTGGCTCTCTGCCTTCTGCTGGCTCTGAAGTTCGCCCTGTCAGTGGCCATTGATGTACCAAGGGGGATAAGCGGTTAAAATGGCTTCTAGTGACTTGCACATTATTGACTGATGAGTCTCTTATCCTGAGCTTTGAGTGCCAGAAAATAATAGCTCAGGGTTGCGGGGAAACAATAGCTTTAGGAAAAGGAATGGAGGAGCACGTCTTAAGTGGCTTTTCCTGTTCCTCAGGTGATAGATTTGAATGGATTTCTATTTTAGCTACTGTGGCGTCAGGCAGGGTGACTTCTCGGAGACGGGTGTCCCCAGCCCGAGGGGACGTGTCCGGGACCTTCTGCTTCCAGCCACTTGCTGATGAGGCTTCTCAGAACGTCGGCTTCTGTCCGTACCCCAAATCTGCTCTAGATGCTCAAAACCCTTCACGGTGTCTCCCCCATTCTTTGTAAATCTCTCCCCAATTCATTGCCTGTTGCTCCAGCTGGAATGGGGCTCAGGGAGGTTTCCAACTTGAGATTTAAAAGGATCTCAGAGATGTAAAATGAATCATTCACCCGGTGCTGAATTCAATATCCCCATCTCGTCAGGCAGATTAATGGGAAGGACACTCATTAATTATCGTGGCAGTGGTGGGGGCAGCCACGATAAAACTGAAACATGCTTTGTGTAGTTTCCAAAGTCTCTTTTCTCTCCGGACCCCTGAACTTGGATGGTTGGAACGAACCCCAGTAGAGGAGGAGAATAAATAAAGCTCCTCCTGCTGCGTGTTTTACAACCCTCGTTTGCGATCATCTCATGGTAGGATGAGAAACTTTCCCTCCGTCATCTTTATTTCTCCTCTTTCTAGATTGCAGGAATGAAGAACTGTTGCCTACATGGAAAGTGCCAGCATTCCCGACTTCAAAACCTTATGGAAATTGAACACATATCTGAAGAAGCTTCTCTTGTTTTTCTATACTACGAGAAGAATTTAGATCCTAAAATGGTTTGCACACGGTCCCTGGAAAAAGAAATCGCTCTGTGTATATCTCTTGGAAATTTAAGACAATAATACTCCTCCTTTGCAATAGCAGTTAACGGATGTGGAAATAAAGATAATTGACTCTAGTGTATGATTATACAAAGGAGCATGGATGCATTTCAAATGTTAGATATTGCTATTATAATTAAAAATTCATATTGACCCTTTTATCATCATTTCTCCCCATCAAGCACTAAAAATGTTCCGCCATTATATTTTATATCTATAACTATAGGTATATATTATCTGAAATTTCCCTTCGAACTCACTGCGACAAATAACTTTTTGAGTCATTGACTTCATTTTATATTTAAAAGTTACAGAATATCATTATTTTCATTCTACCATTATATTCTAATTAAAGATGTTTGTGCATAATGCTTTGGAAAAATGGGTCTTTTATAGGAAAAAAACTGGGATAACTGATTTCTATGGCTTTAAAAGCAAAAATATATAATATACTAAACCAACTCTAATATTGCTTCTTGTGTTTTACTGTCACAGATTAAATTACAGCTTTTATGAATGATTAAATTTTAGTACATTTTCAGTTTGTTTCTGTGTTTTTGTTACGGTTTCCAGGCTTTGGTTTTTATCCATGTTTTGCGAGTTCCATTCGGGTTGATCGAGTGTCCTGTTAGCACCAATTCCACCCGTCCATCCTCACACCGATGCGACGTCTTCCCGCACCCTCCCTGTTGGATGTATTTGATCATAACGCACTCAAGCATAGAAGGCTATTTGAATTAGTTTTGTATATTCTCTCGAATGTTTAAAGATTGTATTCTGCTGAAAAGATTTCCTCTGTACAATTATTTTTATATGTACAAATTCCGTTTAATACTGTATCAACGTCTGACTTTTACTATGATCTTTGGTTTCGCACGATCACGTATTTTGGGGGTAGAATCCCTGTTGTGATGAAACCCCATCCGGCCAGGAGCCTGTGATGGTCTCTTGCTCAACGCGAAGCTGTGGGATTGAAAGCTGGTTCTGCCTAAATTCAGTTTCACCAAAGCAAACAGCTGCTTTACATTTTTAGTCAAAATCTGGCTGACGTTGCCCCATCTGCACAGTCAGCCGAAGGGGCTTTTTGTTGCATTTTGCGTTCTTATTTTTTCTTGAATAACTATTGGTTTCGTAAAGTTTAAAAGAGCAGGATCTGAAGAGACCCGTGTGGGGCTGCACCTCGACCCGGTGGATGTGCAAGTAAAAGAGCCGCCTTTGGGACCCCAAACCCCACGCTGGGTGGGATCTGCTGGAATCCCCGTGGCGCTGGAGGCCTCGCTCCTGCTTTGCTTCTGCGTAAGTGAGAAGAGAAATGTATCTTCACAGTGGAGAAACCTCAGGACGGACCTTGTCCTGGTTGTTCAAATGGGAAATCTAAATGTAAGAGCTGGTGAACAGTTGTTCCTGGACCCGTTGGGTAGTTTTATTTGAAACCAGGGGGGGAGAAATTTCTATAAATAGGTTTTTCTATGACTGTGTTACCGATGCAGCTGTTGAATTATGCAGAGATCCCAGTTTCTAAATGCAGCCCAAACAAGACTGGATGAAAATATTTGGCTGACGATAATGTGAAAACATCTGCCTACTCACAAGCTACTAGGACAAACGTAGTTACTTAGCTGGTTGTCTTCAACCTACCCTCTGCGCTTCCTTTTTCAGGAGGAGCAGCAGCATGGTAATTGCAGGTTGGTTATCTTTACTAAATGTAAAAATATTTTAGTAATAAAGTAATTTTAATGTACATGCTGATGGCCAGACGCCTCTTCTATTAAAACAGAAACCTGACCTTCATTTTCGAGCGACAGGGTGGTGTGTAAGTTCATCAAACCTAGTTTCTCAAATGCCAAGTGTGTTTTGTATGAAGAGCCGACTCCGTTATCTCCTCCCCGCGGAGCTGGGGCTGCGGTGACGGGGACGCTCAACCTGCTGCTGCTTTTCCACGTCGCTTCTGGACTTTGTGACTCCGCAGCATCTCCTGCCTTGGACTGTTGGTCTGGAGAAGGCAAGTCCAGCTTCCTCAGGGGTGGTTTTGTCTGTGGTGGGATCTTGGGGGACATCAGGGCCTGGGGGGATACATCTGCTCCGTCCACCCCATCTCCTGCAAAAGCTGGAGCATGGGAGAGCTTTTTAGTCGCTGTTGGTGACCCAGGAAGGGCAGGTGGAGCCGGGGGTGCAAAATGAACAGTGAATTTGGTGTAAGAGATGGAGAAAGAGGTCGAGGCAGGGTGGAAATGCTTCCTGAGCCTGTTGGCTTTGCCACTAGATGGTGGTGTTGGAAAACATCAGAGGCCAAAGGAGCTGGGGCTGTGAATGACGTGACACCGAGGGGAAAAACGGTTTGGGGGGAGAAGGCCTGGTCCCCATCGGTGTCCGTGTTCCCATCGATGTCCCGGCCCGGGGGACAGTCCCGCTTTGGGACACCTCGCTGTGCTGCCCTTGGGCCTCACACCATGAATTTGTTCTCCCACTGGATAAGAGTTTTTTTATCTAATGGATTTTAGCACAATAGCCCGAATTCTGCCCTTGGATACGCTGCAGCAGACGGGGCGTAGTTTGATGTCCAAGCAGAACGTGTCCTGAAGTGCTTGGTGTTTAATGTTTCACTGGGCTAAAGATGAGTTGACTGAAGAATATCCTAACGAAGGGGTAAGATAAAAACCTTCCAGATGTGCTCACATGCTTCTGCTTTTGACCAGCATCCAATCAAGCAAAGTAACATTTTGCTCCGAGGAAAGGAGCACATTTAAAATTTCAATGCAGCCCCATGGTCCCCGAAGCCATCCAGCTCCTATTAGTGTCAATCTGAGCTGTGCACAAATCCAGCCCAAGTGATTCAGCGCTGTCCACATAGACTTTGCTGCCTGTATTTACCGATCTATTTCGGGTGTTATCTAAAGGTTATTTTAAATCTGTTTTTCCACCTGGTGTGGGTTGGATCAGGCGGTGGCTGCCCGGTGATGCCCTGCCTCGCTGGGGAGTCGTCATTGCAAGGTTTGATTTGGATCCCAATGCCAAAGCGAAGGGAGGGAAGGTCGTGTTGTGTTTAGGGGGAGCAGGTCTGCTGCGGCACATGGGATTTGCTTTGCTGTCATTCTCAATGCTGCAGCAACAATGTGCGACGTCTTACGTCCAGCAGCACCAAAATAAACTTAATGTGAGGTTCAGAGTTAATCTTTGCAAAATCACCCAAACTCATGGCTGTTTTCCTTATTTTGCCAGCACTAGGCACTGAAGAAACAAAACTGAATTTTATTGCGGACCCAGCTCCAGAAACAGCCCAATTAGAAGCCATGCCAGGGCTAATTAGCTGTGCCCCGAGCTGACAGTAGCCCTGGCGCAGCGCTGTGCTAATGTGGCCGGGCTCTTGTCTTTAGCTCAGTTACTCGCTAATCCCAGTGTTGGGAAACAGTGCTTGTATTATCCTGGGACCCACACAGGCCTTTTCTCCTTTGCTTTTTGCAGAGAGCTTGCACACAGGTAAGCTCAGCTCATTCCGTGTCTGTCGGCAGCAGGTAGAGCCCAGAGCGGTGAGTGACACCATTACCCACGATGTCCTTCGTCTCCAACGGGATGCTCTTTGGAGGCAGCGGCAGATTGAATCATTTGTCAAAAGATTTTGAGCAAACGAGTGACAGAGCTGGGATGACAGCCCCGTGCTGGAGTCCGCGGTGCCCGTCTTGCTGGCCTGGCCCTGCCACCTCTTGCCTAAATCCCAATTTCACCAGCCCTTTTGGGACAGGAATCGCTCAGACGAGCGCGTCTCCCCTGCAGCGCTGGCCCCAGCGCGGCCGCTCCCGCAGTCCCAGCCAGAAGCCCGGGTTCAAACATCTGTGGCATTTTCTTTGGGTGGTACCAACATTTCCTGGCACGCCGGCGCGGCTGGGAGTGCATAAGGAGCCCGTTGTGTGCGGAGGGGAGGATGCTCCGGTGCCGCATGTCCCCCAGATCCAGCAACAAAGGACAAATTCATGTGCCGGGAGAGGCTGAGCACCCTGGTGCGTTATGGAGCAGCTGCAGCCAGCAGTGGGTGACAGCCACCTCGTGCTGCACGGGACACTTTGCTCACAGGATGCTGCCCGAGGATCCTGGGATTCATTTCCACGGAGCACTTTTTTGCAGCCAAGAAGCCTGAAAAACCCATGGGCATCCTTCAGAACAACCCCATGTGGAGCAGCGTACGTCACGAGTTCAGCTCCCCAGCAAAATGCAAGTTAACAGTCATTTTGCCTTTTCTCCCCCACAAGTGTTTTAAATATATATGAAGTTTCTTGCAGCTCATTTTGAGTGAATGATGCTGGAACTGGAAAGCAAGGGGCGTTGCAGCTCGGCCGCTCTTCCCTACCCGAGCTGTTACAAATCGTCAGACAAACCAACTTCAGACAAGCTAAACCTCTACTCAGCCTCCCCCGTGCTCGGGTGTGGATATCACATTTTGAGGGCCACAGACATCCAGTATCCTACAACCATTTTTCATTTTGCTTTGGAAATAAGCAGTGTCAAGCTGCTGCATCAGTGCGGCTTAAATTCCCAGGAGAACTCATTTGATTTGAAGCCGTTTACTTTATTAAATATGACTGTACAGGCGTCCCCGCGGGGTAATCCTTTATGATAAATGATGTTTGAAATGAGGGAGACCCGATCCTGGCCGTCTTGTGCTCCAGTCTCAGTTAATCTGCAGGGACAGGGAGAGGCACAGCGCAATCGTGGAGCAAAGGGCAGAGGACTTGGACAAACCAGCAGCTAAACCTGCGAGGGGATCGGCCCCGGGAGTTACAGCCATGACAAACTGGACCGGAGCATCCTTCTGTAACACAGGGACACCAATGTGTCCGTACCCGTGGGTTTCACTCCTTGGTCAACCGACTCTTGATATTGCCTGGGGTGGAAGTAGCAGAAATCTAGCAAGACATCTAAATGGCAAACAGAAGCCTCTTGTTTTCTGAAATTCCATTAGAAACACACAAATTTCGATGGAAAGAAGAGGTAGCATCCGTAGCATTCTGCAGGACTCCAGTACAGGGAGATGTTTGTCACAGAATCACAGAATGGACTGGGTTGGAAAAGCCCTCAGAGATCATCCAGTCCAACCCTTGGTCCAACTCCAGTCCGTTTACTAGATCATGGCACTAAGTGCCATGTCCAATCTCAGTTTAAAAACCTCCAGGGCCGGTGAGTCCAGCACCTCCCTGGGCAGCCATTCCAATGCCTGACCACTCTCTCTGCAAAGAATTGCTTTCTAGTGTCCTGTTGGGATGTCACAGGCTATAATTGAGAAATGATAATAGATCTTGTGCTGGCCTTGGAGTGCAGTTTTCTGATCTGGACGGACTGATTTGATTCTGACATGAAAACCCACTAAGGCTCCTAATGTGTGGGGAGCATAAATGTCCCCGTTGGCTGCCATGGCATCTCCTCGCCCCTGGCCTGTGGGGGTTTATTAAAGAATTGCTCAGTCCCAGTGAACCGTGTGACTGTCACAGCCGGGTTGTCCCGCTGCAGATTTCACACCAGCTTTTGCAGGAGCAGGACCGGGACTCAGCGCACTCCTGAGCTCAGGGTGTTCCCCTTGATTCACTCCGTGATTAGCAGCTGCCAGGCAGCTTTTGGCCCTTTCCTGAAACAATCAGCATTTAGGGCTCGACCGAGAGGGATTTGGGGTGAGATAAACTTCCCACAGTGGGGCCAGGACTGAGGTAATAATTGAATAAGCGTGAGGTGGTGAGTAAGACACGTCAGGATGAGTCAGAGCAGCTGGAGGCAAAACCGCTGCCCTGGGGAAGGAGGAAAAAGGCTCCTCGGTGCCAGTGGTGGGACCCAACTCTTGGAGCAGCCACAAATGGGTTTTCTAGGGGGAAAAGGGCTTCCCTTGGGTTGTGTGGGGGTTCAGGTGACCCCAAACCCCGCTGCACCCAGCTCTGGGTACCTGCAGCTTCCCCTGGAAGACGTGAATTTATTTGCTGCTGTGTTATGTGAGTTGTACGTTCCTAATGTACTGGGGGTGTGCTGGTGCTGTCTCACTTCGCTTCTGTTGGATTTCCCGCTTCCTTTAATTTCTGTATCCATTCGTTTGGTTGCTGCTCTCAGCAGAGATGCCTCTATGGGAAGTAGAAGAAATCAAGCCTTTAATTTTAGAAACTGCCAGAAGAGTTCAACCCGAGGCAAACACAATTACTTCAGGTCGCACGCAGGCTTCTGAGAAGCAAAGACGACGTATTTTCTAAATAGCAAATGCCCTGAAAACCAATGCCGTGAAGCCACTGTGCAGTAAGAGCATCACTCAACCATTTGAAGAGTACATTTAATTGCCCTGGTGGTGCTGGCTGCTCCGGACCCCCTGCTGCTGGACCCAGCGCAGGATGTGTCCTGTGTCCTGTCCCCTTGCAGGGGGACCCGAGCGGCCGCTGCTGCTCCTGGCACAGCCCCTCCGCCTCTTCCAGCCTCTTCTCTGCCCTTTGGGGTGTTTTTCTGCTTGAAGGGGCCTCCCAGATGCTATTCCTGGACCAGTTTTAGGGCATTTGTTGCCCGAAGCTTCTGCTGGGTTGTTTCTGGAGTGCTCGTGGCTGGGGAAGAGGAGAAGGGGTGGGAGAGAGGCTGCTCGCTTGAAAGCTTTCACTCTATAATTAAGCTGAACAAGAGACTCTGAGCTAAATCTCTGTTTCTCTCGCAGTGCCTGAGCAAACACAAAGAGGAGGAAAGGACTGAACCAGACAATTAAAGCAAGCAATAAAATCGCACAGAGAGGTCCATGGAACGATCTTTTCCTCGCCCCCAACAAGTGCCACATGCCCTGTGTATAAATAGCAGCTGCCCAGACTTGCTTAATCATCCCATTGTTGCTCTATAATATTAATTAAACATTCCTCTGGGATTGTTTGCATCCTAATTAAGACGGGAACTTACAAAAGGGGGTGAAGAAACCAAACAAGTGTGTGCTGGGGGATGCACAACTCAATTTTGCTAAACTGCAACTGCGTTTTAAAAAAAAATATATATATATTCCAATCACGAGAAGAATGTGGTAAAAAGCATTTTTAATAGTAAACAATGATGGGGATTGTTTGGTTAACAGTTATTGGGGACCGAGCACGGCTGTTTGCTGCAGGGGTGTTTGGAGGGAGCTGTTGGGTGCTGGAAGGGATGAGCGTCCCCCCTGTCAGCAAGACATTGGGGAACCGTCCCTGGCAGAAACCCACCCATATCAAAGGGCCAATTAATCCGCAGCTGCTCGGCAAGGGGGGACGGGGACGGCGGGACACAAGGAGCTTCTTGAATGGCGTTCAGCCGCCCCACGCGAGCGGCAGCTGGGGCTGCGGCATCGCCGGAGGAGTCGGTAAATCCGGGCAGGTGGGAGCGCAGGGACGGCAGGAACATGTCTGCAGCAACATCCCTGTGTGAGAATATGTTATTGCAGCGAGATCTGGAATATTGTGTCCAGTTGTGGCCCCTCAGTTCCAGCAGGACAGGGAACTGCTGGAGAGAGTCCAGCGCAGCCACCAAGATGCTGAAGGGAGTGGAGCATCTCCCGTGTGAGGAAAGGCTGAGGGAGCTGGGGCTCTGGAGCTGGACAAGAGGAGACTGAGGGGGGACTCATTCATGTTTACAGATATCTAAAGGGTGAGTGTCAGGAGGATGGAGCCAGGCTCTTCTCGGTGACAGCCAATGATAGGACAAGGGGCAATGGGTTCAAACTGGAACACAGGAGGTTCCACTTAGATTTGAGAAGCAACTTGTTCCTGGTGAGGGTGGCAGAGCCTGGCCCAGGCTGCTCAGGGGGGTTGTGGAGTCTCCTTCTCTGCAGACATTCCAACCCGCCTGGACACCTTCCTGTGTAACCTCATCTGGGTGTTCCTTCTCCATGGGGGGATTGCACTGGGTGAGCTTTCCAGGTCCCTTCAACCCCTCACACACTGGGATTCTGTGATCCCGGTCTCTCTGACCTCTCCAGTGCTGGTGAAGGAACCATCCCAAGCCTCTGCCCGGCTGGAGGAATCTTGCCCAGCGTACAGAACCAGCGCAGTGCCGTCCCCCTGCCCGCCTGGGGCTCGTCCTCCCCGCTTCTCCTTTCCTGGAGCCAGGAAGACTCGAGCACATTGTTCCCAGCTCAGACTCATGCACCCTGCAGGGATGTACTGTGAATTACTTCCCAAATTATGTGAGTAATTAAAATCAATGAGAGGTTATCCTGTTAAATAACATAATTAGATGAGCGTAGCGAGCAAGATGAGTGCAATAGCGTTTTTGTTCTCCTGCCTGGAGACAGCTTTTAACTCTTTCCCTCTAGTCTCTTCCCTGGCAAAGGGCTCCTCGCTGTGCTGATGGCTGTGCAAAAATTCTGAGACCTGTTAGGTGTATTTTGGGATTTCCAAAGCCTCCCCCCGCTTCCTTCAGTGCTTCTTCCAGCCATGGGATTTTTCTTCCCGTCAGTCTCCATCCTTGTGTTATATGGGGGACACTGGCAATGCTGTAACTGAAGCCCGTGAGCATCTGAAACTCAGAGAAAATCGAGTTGATTATCCACTTTAATTGAAGGCCATGGCAAATGAAAATATGTCTCATGTGGTGCCGCACTCCAGCAAACTGAATTGTAAACACAGGGCCCCACGGAGCGGAAATGAGAATTGATCTCGGCGTGCATAATGGATTGTCTGGCGAGGTGCAGCCGCAGGTAACTCCGTTTCAGAGCAGCCTCCCAGCCCAGGCCTTTGTCCACCCCCTAAACCCAGATGTGGGGCAGGACAACCGGCACCAGCGCGAGCTGGGGCTGGACCAGCCGCCTGAACCCGAGGTCTCCGTGTACAAACATGTACATTCACACAGGCTCTGTGGGTTTAACACATTGTCTTGATTCCAGAGGCAACAAGGTGTCTCAGATCCAAGTGCTAAGAGTAATTTTTGTTCTATTTCTGCTCATTTCAGGGCAGGGACAGAAGCCTCAGGCCATTAAGAGATACAGGTCGCTCCAGTGCTATCAGCTCCAAGGAGGCTCCATAAGGGTAAAGGCATCTGGCCAGATGGCTCTCATTGCAGGGCTGGGATCTAAATAATTAATTTATAGTATTGTGTTCATGACTTTGCTGTCTCCCAAAGGAAGCGCTGAGAAGTCCTTAACTTGGCGCTTATTTTTTCCAGCTGCAATGTACAAAGAGATGCGAGCCCATGCATTCTGGTTTGTTTTTCCTTTTAAGCTTGTTTGTGATTTTTCCAAGGTAGTGAATTGTCGCAAAGACACGTCACATCTAATTACACTTGTCACATTAAATCATATTATAGCAAAAAACCTGAATCCCTGCTGGGAACATAATCCCCTGAGTAGGGATAGGAGGAGATGTACCTTCGACGTGCTGCAGGAGTGACAGGTTGTTCCAGAAGAGATTTAAACGCACACAAAAAGGGCAGGAGCATCGCCATTGAGCTATTGCCGTGTGTCCCTCCTGCCCGGGTGACACCAGCGCCCGCTCGGTGGGGAGGTCGGAGGAATCGCCCTCCGGGTGTTTGTAAAAAACGCTGTTTTGCTGTTTTACAGGCAGGGTGAGGGGGTCTTATCCTGTCCATCTTTAGAGTGATTTACAGGTCCCATAAAACCTCTGCAGAAGGGGGATTTTTGCTCGACTATTCCTGGCAATGCATCTTATCTCCAGTGAATTTCCCAAGACTCTGTAGCTGCAAGTAGTGTTTGTTTCCATTCATTTTATGAGACACCTTAAAAAGGCAAATCACATCTGTATTCAGTGAAAAGCTCAGTTACCGTTGCTAACATCAATGAAATATTTGAAAACCAGGTGAGCTGTAAATAGAAAGACCCTCTCTTTAGTTCTTTTAAATCCGGAGGACCCTATCTCTTCCTTTTTAGAAGCAGAGCTCAATTCAGGCTACAGGAAACTCGGTACAAAGCCGAGCACGAGCGGTTTGCACACAATTAGCATGAGCGCATGCAGATCAGGCAGCTGCGTGCACCAACGCCTGGCTGGCTGCCTTTGGGTGCAAACGCCCAGTAATTGGTCTGGAACAGAATGAAGAGATGAGGAGGGGGAGAGTTGGCGCGGGCAGCTCGGGAGAGCGGCAGCTGAGTCACCCGAATGGGACCCAACACGAGCAGCATCCTCGGAGCCGTGCGGGGTTATGTGATCTGGGCTCTGCAGGGACAGGGGTTGTGCTGGCTCTGGGGAGCTGAGCTGCTCTGTTTGTCCTCTCAAGGGTGAGGGAGAGACCATGTCCCCCAGGTCCCCGGACACTTTTCCCGGCTGCTCTTGGGCTGGATGTGTTTAGCAGGGTGGGTGTGCTCAGAGAGCTTGTTCTTTGCCATGTTACGCCACAGCCTCTGCCCACGCTGCTGGCAACGCTGCTACCAAATGATGAATTAACTGGGACCTCGTTTAATGCTGCCCATCAGAGGGACCTGGTGCTGCAAACCTTCAGTCCAGAGCAGAGGTGAAAGATACTCCGCAATGTTCCTGCTCTCTGGAGACACACGGTCACTCCCTTGAGAGGCTTTTTCAGCCCCAGAGGATTGTTACAGACCATAGATACAGACCATAGATACAGACCAAAATACAATGTGGGAGCCTGGAGGAGACCAGGGGAGACCTTCTGATCTCTGAACTGCCTGAAAGGAGCTTGGAGCCAGGGGGGTCGGGCTCTGCTCCCCAGGAACAAGCGCCAGGAGCAGAGGAAACGGCCTCAAGTTGCGCCAGGGGAGGTTGAGGTTGGATCTGGGGAACAATTTCTTCCCCAAAGGGCTGTGGGGCATTGGAACAGGCTGCCCAGGGCAGTGCTGGAGTCACCATCCCTGGAGGGTTGGACAGACGGACATGAGGTTCTCAGAACATGGGGCAGTGCCAGGGCTGGGGAATTGTTGGACTCTATCTTGAGGGTCTCTTGCAACCAAAACATTTCTGTGATTCAATTATACTAACCAGGCAAAGTGAGGTCGCTGTTAGCATATGCATTTAAGAATAAAGCAACCGCTTCATTGGGCAACAGCTTATCTGAGGCCCGGAGTCTCCTCCCGGTGTCCCCTGTGCCCCTGCCAGCCCTCAGCCAGGCTCTGCCTCCCCGCAGCCATCACAGCCCAGCAAAGGGACTAATTAAACCTGACAGAATGTCACGTTCGTTATCTCGAGGCTCGAAACGTCCCTCCCTCTGTTCCCGCGCCGAGGCTGCAGCCGCATCCAGCCCCGTTCTCCCCATGCCGGGACCGGGTGGACTTTGGTGTGAAGGATGGAGGAGGGTGAGCAGGGACCCCTCAGCCCCCCCGTCTGGGTCCTGGAGCTTATCCCGTGGGATTGAAGGCTGTTTATAGCACATCGGGAAGTGCTTTCTGTATTAACCTCCAGCCGGCCCAAGGTGGGACCGACACAGGATCAGGCGTTTCTTCTTTCTGAGATATTGATTTTCCCTCTTTTCGCTTTCCTGTTCAGTGAAAACCAAGAAATCTGAGCCCAGCTCAGAGACTTTGCTCGATACCGTTATTGCAGGAAACGCTCCCGAAAATCACCCAGATGAGAAGTGGTTGGAGAGGGCGAGTGCCCCCCAAACAGAACCACAGCCCGGCCTCGGTGGAGGCAAATTGTTGATTAAAACTGGTTTTTATTCATGCTTTAAAACCAGCGTACAAGACACCCCGCCAGCTGGAAGAAGGTACGATTTCTTGATTAGGAATGCCACGTGGATACAAATGATCTCGGACAAAAGAGAAAGAAAGCACAGCCTCAAAGAAAGCACAGCCTCATTCTGCAGAGATGCTAAAGGAAAGTGGCCCCGTTTTTAGAAGCGCTGCTTAAAGAAGTAGGAGAGATTCCGCTGCTGATTAATAATATGGTGAAGGTGATTGGGAATGTGCTGGAGTGAATAAATCAGTGCTGGGCTTTGAATAAAACAGATCTTATTTCAGCAAGGATGTGGCCGTTGGTTGCTTTCCTGCCGGACTCAGTTTGAGGGGAATTGAGGGGAAATGGCTCAATTTGCCCAGTCTCCAGTCAGAAAGCCTTTCGGGTTAGTTGGGGGCATCAGCGTGGGTGGTTAATGGGGACAGCTGAGCAGAGTTAAGGAAGACAAGCTCTGGCCCTGGGGAGCCTCAGCAAGGCACAAGCAGGTAAATAGTAAATATAACCCGTGTCAATGGGAAAAGCAAACAGCCAGCCTGTATTTTCCTTTCCTCTTGCCCAGCATTAGCCTAAGAAGCCCTATCCCATTGTCGGAAGAATAAGCTGTGAAATGGTTTTGAAAATAAAGGCTTTTTAATTACAGGCCCATTTGCGAGCCTTCTGGAGGCCATCTGGAAGAGTGGGGCATCCGGGTCCCTGTTGGTGGGGAAGGGAAAGCCCAGAGTCAGGAGCAGCTCCCGGAAAAGCGCTCTTAACGCTAAGAGCCAAATCCTCTCTATACATTAAGCTGTATGGGCCACATCCAGCACCCAGCACCACCTCCTGCCTCGGGCGCGCACCCCACGTGCACAGCGAGCAGCATCTCCCCTGGCACCAGGTGATTAATCCCTGGGGTTCGAATGAACATTATCGGTGTTAAATTAACTCTGGTGCACTTGATCCCATCTAGGCTTAACATACCCCAAGAACAGGGATTTCTAATAAATCCGGATGCCCGAGTTTCATTTGTCATCGCTGCCTTCCACAGGGCAAGTCCACGAGGGAACGTGTTTCTATAATTATTGTGCTGCGTTCAGTATTAACCATTCCTACCGCAGATGCAGAACACAGCCAGGGCCTCATTAAAGGCTGTCATTGTGCTAATTAGGTAGGTTTCATACTTAATAATGGGGAACTATTTCATGGCAGTTTCATGAAAAAAAAAGAGGAGAAAAAGCCATTATAATTTCTGCAAAAGTCCCCGGAGAGGTGAAATGGTAATTCACAAATCCTATCCTGATCTATTAGCAGATCCCGCTCTGGAGACGAAATTAGGTAGAATGTCTGGCTTGGCTGATACTCTTTATTATTTGAATACGTCTTAAGGAATATATATTAAATATTTTTTTATCTTAAGAACTTTGAGATGCAGCTCCATTTACTTGCAATTTTCAAGTGGCTGTTTGAAGCCTAAATCACACTGAATTTGTCACTGCAAACACCCTGGAAAATCCCATTTCGAAGCAAAACATTCTTTGAAAACACACTTAAGAGGCAGAGAGAACATTGAAGCTACATTGGGCATGTGGTCAGTGCACGGTGCCCTGGTAGGGATCTGTTCCTTTGGAAAAGGAAGAAATCAAGCAAACAGGCCGGTGTTCACCCATCGCGGTCCCCGAAGCGGAGGGAGGAGCGGTGCGTGCAGTGGGAGCGATTCTTTTGGGTGGGAAAGGAACACGTGGGTGGCAGCTGGGGCCAAGCACTGCCCTTTCCACGTGGAACTCCAAACAATAGCGGTTCCCCTGAGCAGGGACAGAAAGGCTGGCTTGGCAGCTGACGTGCGTGCATGGGCAGGACGACCCGGCAGCTGTCGGAGCGCGCGGGGCCAGAAGCGCATGTCCTCGGGACAAACTCCCCACCGGCTCCTTGCGAGGCCCCGTAGATGGGGGGGACGGCACCGCGACAGCTGCTGGGGTGGGGGATCCAGCGTTTGCAATGACCATGTGTGCTGAGAAAGCGGGTTGGGGTTTGCAAGCTGGGGTTTGCATGGGTTTTACAGGGGCAAATCCCCCAGAACTGCTTTACCCATGGAGCAGGTTTCCAAAGTGCATTTTACGCTCCAGGTGTCCCTGTGTCCTGTATCAACATGTTCTGTTTACTGGATAATACACGGCCTTGGAGAGGTAACCACCTGCGGAAATGTCCCTGTCACTTCTCAGCCAAAGTGTTGCTGTGTCCCTGTCCCCATAGCGCTCAGCCTGACCCCCTCCTGCCGCCCACCCCGCAGCCCGGCTGAGGGCTATCACAATTAGCATCAATGTTCCTGACAACCTTAAAAAGCCCCTGGTGTGGGTGCTCAGCTCCCTAGAGCTTCTCCCCACCCAGCATCCTGCTCTTCTGGTGCGTACGGCTGGGATGTGCTTGTGGGGGTGACACAGGGCACTGTCACGGTGCTGCTGTGCCGGCCCGGCTGGGTTCCCTGCGTGGGCAGCATGGACACCCTGGGGCGAGGACACGGTCTCCAGAGATTAAGACTGGTGCAGGAAAAGCTGTTGCTCTTACTATTGTGCTGCTGCTTATAGAAAACTCTTTCTTTGAGGAAAGGCTGGTGGGAGCTGGGAGGGTGTATTTGTAACAAACAGGATGAATTACTGATAAAAGAGGAAGAAAACCAAGTGCTTTAGAAAACAGCCTTTTGGCATTCAGAGAAATGAAGAAAGGGGGGAAAACAACCAGATCTAAAGCCCGTGAGGAGGAAAAACAAAAACTTGCTTGCAACTCGGGTTCCTGAAAAAGTGCTGAGCGCAGCTTGCAGATGCTGACCCACTCCTCTCCTTGTATGGGCAGAAACAGGGCTTGTCTTGTGCCTATATTTAATTTGCAAGGGGAAAAAAGCCTCTCCCTCCATGCCTGTGTTCCGCTGACCTCTCTGCCTTGGGAAGTTACAACAGGAATAGAATTGCATGTTTAAAAGAAAAAAATACTCCTGCTCGCACATCAACCCTTCCTAAACTTGGAGTGAGAGGAACAGGTTTTTGCAACATAACCCTGCGGCGCACACGGAGCATCTGGTGAGAGTCCCGGCTAATGGAAACGGGGCAGCAATGCGATTGCAATGTGCTGGGGCTCTGGGGACTCGGCTCCATCACAATTAACCCCTGGGGACAATGAGGAGGGGACTGTGGCAGGATCCCCTCCATGGGGTTGGGGCTGCACAGCTCCGAGCCCCTTCCCACTGTTTCTCCCCCAAAACATTTCTCCCTCTGCCTTTCCCCGTGCTGGGGGAAGAAGATGGACATGAAGTGACACCCAAAGGCTGTCGGGGTCGTGGTGGGACCCTGGCAGGGACCTCTGTCTGCAGCTGTGCTCTCTAATTTCTCCTGGAATGGAAACTCTCCTGGCCACTCCCCGGTCCCGGCTGGAACACAACCCACCCGCATTCCCAGCCCTGGCTCTGACCCCCCCAGCTGAGACTTTTGTTCTTGCTCGGCTGGGTTTTCATGATGGTGAAAAGCAGGACTGAGGGTGGCCCTGGCATGGAGACGGCCCCATGGCCTGTGGAGGCTGATGCCACTTTATTGGTAACTCTCAGAGTGCTGGACACTGAAGAACTTGGTTCTGTCAAGAGAAAGTTTGTACACAACAGCAATAGGGGAGAAAACAACAATAAACGTCTGTTGCAACTTTGTATCTCAGTGCGTCCTCAACAACGGGTTTTTGTGACATTGTATCTGGTGCGACCAGTGGGGAGAGAAGCAAAACCTGCTGAGAGCTTGAGGGTCAGGAACTTCTACAAAAGGAGCCTTTTGTCCTACTGGTTTAACTGGTGGGGGAAGGAGAGATGCTGGGAGCACGGTGGAGATGCAGTTCAGGGGGAAAACCCCACAGCTGAAATGTAACAAAGTTGGGGTTCAACACCCCCACTTAGCAATTGTTCAAGTCTTATAAATTCAAACTTCTTTCTTTCAATTTAAATAACAAGTGCTTCAGGTACAACACTTGAATTGCCTGGCTTTTAACCCAGCTGAAGTGCACACAAGCAGGAATAGATTTTTCTTAAAAAACTATATATTTGCACACTCATACACACACATGCACACAGTGAATTTTGTGCTGCAGCTGTCGCAATGGGCCTGGAGCGGCTGTTGTAAACCAGGCTCCAGGAGCTGGTGGCAACTCTAAAGCTGCTAAAGATTCTGATTATTTTTGCAAATATCGGTCCCTATAAAGCCTCCCCAGGTGGAAGATGCTCCTGGCAGGTGACCGAAGCCCACGACATATCTTGCACCTCAGTCCAGAGCTTAGAGGTCTCCTGAAAAGAAGGATACGGCCTCCAGCTCCTCTCTGGTGTGAGATGCTCGACAGAGCTGAGGACACAGAAACTCAGACCCAAACAGCTGTATTGATGTCAAATCCAGACTGGGTGTAGTCTATGGTCTCATGGACTTTCTTAGTGCCAGGTTTGGTTTTGTCGCTGTTGCTTTCCACCTTCGGGCACCTCTCTGCTTTGCTGTGATGGCTCTGGATGTTCCCGTGAAGTGGGAAGTAAAATGTCCCCTTGAATTTGTTCATCTTTTTGGGTCTCTTGGAAATTTCGGGCTGTTTGTCTTCAGGAGGAAGCCAGCAAGGTTTCTCCTTGAGGAGCCTGTCTCGGTCTGGCCGAACGCTCCTCAGGAACTTCTTGAAGATGTTGGCTGTGAGGGAGAACTTCCTGCAGAGCTCCTGGGATCTGCTCATGGACAGGGACCCCTCGCTCTTCTCCCCCTTCTTATCCAGCTCGGGCAGATCCAACCAGTTCCCAACCAAGTCTGCAAAGATGTTATCCCCCAGGACCAGCGGCTGCCGATTCCTGCTCTGGGACATGAGGGACGATGTCCAGTCGTGGCCATCGTCACACCCCGGGCACTCCTGGCACGACAGCCACCCCCCAGCCGTGCCCTGGCTGCTGGGCTCCAGTGTCCTCGGGCGGACGTGCTCCACTCTGGAAGCGGAGGAATGTCCTTTTGGGTGACAAACACCCTCACTGCAGAAGCTCCTGAAGGAGGACGGGGTGTCCCCAAGGTGGGAGCGCTCGGAGAGCGCAGCGGGATGGGATGAACCCACCGGCCGTGGCCCGGCACACAGGAGGGACGTGGGGCCGTGCTCCTCCAGCGATGCCTCGTCCTGCCGGCCCCCGGGCTCATCTCTGCCGCTTCGGCAGCACCGGTGCTGCCCAGTGCCAGGAATGGCGCCTCGGCTCCCCGAGATGTCCAACTGCTCCAAAGCTGTCTGCACCTGGAGGAGTTTCAGCTCCTGCAGGGCGCCCATCATGCAGTTCATCTGCTCGTGCAGCCCGTCCCCGACCTCCTTCATGGAGAGCTGTGGAGAAAGAGCCAGACATCGGGTCAGCATCCCCAAAGAGCAGGAGAGCTGGGCTGAGCAGCTTTCTGCAGCATCACCTCTTCCTCCTCACTACACATCAGATGCATCCTACCTGTGCTACATCCATTTCATGCAACAGCAATTGGGGATTGTCCTTAGATTGTTCTAGGAGTTTCCACCTAGGAATAAGAGGAGCTGACAGAAGGAGTGGAGGTTTTTTTTGACCTGACAACAAAAATAAGTAGTATGAGTTTCCTTTAATTGCTTGGCAGGAACCCAAGGTGCAGAACTATGAATGGTTTTGGCTGCTGCCAGTTCCAGCATTTTCTTCCGCTTTTGTCTTTTGTGCCCTGTAACTAACTGAAATCAGGAGTCAGAACAACGAACACAAGTGCCTTCCGTCTTCTTCCTTTACCTACAGTGCTAAAGTAAATTAAAAACAAACCCCAATAAGATCCGCATTGTTGCTATAGAACATGTCTCTAGATCTTAATACCCCCATTACAGACACCTCTCAGTAGAGGACAATCAAAGACATTTCAATGTGCTCGAAATTTTGTTCAAAGCAACCAAAAGTGCTAAAATTACTTACATTACACCAGCAGTCTCCTTGATTCCCAAGCTAACACCTTTAGTAGTCGTTCTGCTTTATCCCTGAACCTCGCTATGAAGATTTAACTTTCTATACTAGACTTAAAATAAGCAAGTTATTTTCCAGAGCTTCCAAACTCCCCCTTCTTCTCTTTTGCTCTGTTGCTTTCTCTCTAGGATCTGGATCATATTCCCAAAGCGGCATCATAAAACAAATGGGCTATACTTTCCAACAGCTGCCACTTGGTTTCTTTTCTAATAGCAGGGAGGGGGAGCAGGAATGGGAAGGAGAGGGCAGAACAGCAGGGGATGGCAGGGCTGGGGTGCAGACATGTCACATTGATGTAAGGTGGTTTGCAAAAGAGATTAACACTGTCTAGGAAAAGCTTCAGCCTACGCCGTCATAAACAGTTTTAAAGGCTCGTCCCAATTTTTGTGCAGCGACAGATCTCTCTCTTATGCTCAGCTTTACATTATCAAGCTTTAGTTTTTTACATCTCCCTCGTTTTTAACTACATCAGTTCAATTACTTGCTCTGTTTCCATTTCCGTCTGTGGATCTGCGCAGTGACAAAGAGCAGTCATTGAAAAATTGCATCCTCTAACAATCTGTCTCCATAAGTGGAAAACTCCTTAACAGTTTCTGACCGCAAATCTCCATTCCAAAACCAAGAACCTTAAACTAGCCAGCAGATTATGATGATTTTTCAGAGCTTCACTCGCAAGAAACTTATTTATCACCCGTAATGAGCACGCAAGCTATGAGAATCTGTGTTTATCTTCCTGAGTGCACTATCGAGTGTCTCCAGCTATCTAATTTTTTAACGCCAGCAAATAAACCTCTACTTCTGCAGACATGCAAATAACACCCCGCTTACAGACTAACCAAGCTCCTGCATTTCCCACACAAAACCCGGGGCCATATGCTCTACAAGCCTCAGACAAAACTATCACCTTACCTCTCCAGATTTGCTGTAATGCTTCTCGTCCTAACCTTTCTCGCCTTATTAATGGTAGTCTGCTTTATCTGGGGCTTTGCAAGAAGCTGGATTTGGAGTCAGCATGGCCCCTCATTGGCTACTTTGCACCAAATCCCCTGGCCGGCGCGGCACGGTGACCGCGGGGAGTGACCGCGGTCCGGCGGCACCGATTGTGCTGGGCAAACCCTCAGCGTCCACCTTGCTTCAATTAACTCCCCCGTGATGGGTGGGATGGTTACAGTGCATGCCTCATCCAGCACGGCTCTATTAAGCATTAATATGTCATTGTTGGTGGGGTTGTTTCTCACAGGCAGATCAGTCTCCTCCAGACAAGACCTGAGCGCCACGAGCTCACGCTCCAGCATTTTTCCTTCTGAATAAACGAGCTGCTTCTGCCAAATCCGGCGCTGGCACCAGCCCGAGCCACTGGAGAAGGAGCTGGAGATGTTTTCACCCATGGAAATGCTTTCCCATAAATGACAATGAGGTTTGGACACTTCTCCCCTGGGCTAAGCCGTCCCTGTCGCTGCAGAGGGGGAGAAATGGGCATTTTTGGGACGTGTTTGTCTGGTTTCAGCGACCTGCTCTGGGTAGGGACAAATCCTGCCCCAGTGTCCCTCTGCCAATGCGAATGCCACCATTGGCAAGAGAGTTTTCAAGATCCTGAAGCTTTTGGCTCTGCTTACAAACAGTGCTAAAATTTGGGGTTGTGCAAGTTAAACAAACAAAACCAACACAAAAAAACACCCCAAACCGAAGCAAACCAACCCCTCTGCTTTATCTCTTGTGCTTTGTGGTGTCTGTTTCACAGAACTGAGGAGTGGGTGAAACCCAGCCCAGAGTGAAGTCACCGACTGGTGACCCAACAGTCTGCAGGGGCTTGGATTTCATCCATTAGTAATTACCCTGTGGTAATTAAGAGGACTCACCCTGGAGAGAAAACTCTGCAGGAGGGAAAAAGACAAGCCACTCTCTCCTTTTTGCCAAGACGATCTCAGTGCTCTCGAGATCAGATTGGCTCCTCTGGGACTCTCCAGAAAAGGAACAATCTCCCGCAGAAGAGAGACCGTCACCCTGGCAAAGGTTCAGGATGGAACCGCGAGAGGGGAAATAAGAGTTTCTGCGAATAATCCAGCAGATTGGGCTGGGAGTCCAAAAGCTGCTGGGATTGCGAGGGGATGGGAACGTGAGGCTGAAGGGGCAGCCCTTGTAGCGCTGCTGGCTCCGCGGTCACACGCTTCATGTAGAAGGAACTGGAATTTGCGATGAACTAAAGTGCAATTTCAAACAGAGCGTGAATGTGACACAAAACCCCAGAGAGCCTGAATTTGGCACGGAGAAAGACCCTGACTGTCCTTGCTGGGCTTATGCAAGTGACATTATGTAAACCCGGCCACCACGGGGCATCAGGAGATGTTGTGTCTTGGGCATGTTCAGGAGCTCTAAATCCCAAACCCGCTGTTGAATCAGCCCCATGCTCGGTTATGCTGGCGAAACGGCATTCACGGCAAAACTGGCACAGACCTTGCACATCAGCATCTCCCCTTCCCGTACCTGCTGGTCTCTGCTTGGGGAGCACAAATCAGCATTTCAAGGGACTCTGGGTATCTAATTCGAGACATTTTGTGCTTCAATACAAGTGGTTGTTTGGCACCTCCGCTCCCAATAAAAACCACATTAGAACCGTGACAACTTGCAGATTATATCTCTGTAAAAGCTAAAAATCAGATGCCGCAAACTGCTTCTCATTATTATTCCTGAAACTTTTGCAGCCCCTAAAACTGGCATGAAAAGGTCTTAGTTTAATGCTGAACAAGCCAACACAAGATGCCTTTTATAGCAAGACAAGTACGCGCAGGGCTGAGCGCGGTTGAGACGCGTGTGGGATTCGGCGTGTGATGCTAAATGTTTATTTCTCCAGCAATAAGGTATTACCTCCAGATCAATGCTCCTGGGAGGCAAGAACAAGGCGGCTCTGGCTGAATGCTTCTCCAAAGCAAAGCTTGTTTAAACTACGGTAACACTGAAAATTGTAGTGCGAAATTCAAAAGCTTTTCAAGCACTTTCAAACGATCCTCAAGGAATATTCAGCGTAAGGCGTGAAAACAAACAGACAAACAAATGAATGACAAACAAATGAATGACAAACAAATCAATGACAAACACTGAGCGTCTTGCAAAACTGGCAGAGTTCAAGTATGGATTCTTTTTTCTTTACATTGTAAATCTACCGTTCTGAGTAGCAAAGGCATCAATCACTTTGTAAGCCATACCTTTTAATGATTTCCTCAAAATACTTATTTCCAGAACTAGAACCACAGTTGGTTTACACAGTTTATAAATCAATGATCTTCCACCGCTGATTAACACAGCAGGGGGACAACTTGCCCCAAGGAACATCCTCAGCAGCTACTGGCATTTTATCAAATTCAACACCAAATACCTGAGACGTACAAATAAAAGACGCTTTCCTCGTCACTTCACGGGTAAATAAGTAACTCTTTTAGCTCGCTTTGGGAACCGATGTTTTCCCATTAGCATCTCCCTTCACCGAGTTCTCGGAATTCCGCTCCCAGCCATCCCCTGAGGCACAGCTGGATTCCCAGCCCATCCGCACATCTGGCCAGCCCAGGGCTGCGGATGGGAGGAAAGGAAAAGCCCAGCGAACACCCCAGAGCTTTCAGCCAAGCACAGAGAACTGAAGAGCTCCGAGTGTGTCTGTCCTAACGAGGAGGAAGACAGATGTCCAGCTCTTGGGTAGAAGAAAGGCAACGAGAGGAAGTTATTGCAGAGAGGGCAGGAAAGAACAAATGGCAAATAGCAGCTCTTAATAATAGTGCTGATAGGCAACAGAACCAGCAGCAAACAATCGGTATTTAAAGAGGATGACATAATACAGACCTAAATTATTTTAGAACTGCTGAGCTGATCATATTGTTTCTCTGTTTTCCTTTGGGTCACTAACTAGATTAATCTTCAACATGCCAGCGATTGTGGCCGGGCACGACTCTTGGGAGCTCGCAGAGCTGCTCTCCAGCTTCATGTTGCACCTTCCTTTTCCTTCTCTTGATGGATGCCAAGGCTCGCAATCTTCTCTTTGCCCTTATTGGTTTTATCACAAGAATTTCAAGTCTCTTCTTTACCTCTTGTCTTTCCAGAGTATTTTAGGTGTAAATGAGGATGTTAACTGTGAGCTCACAATTTATCTGAAAGAGGAAGGATGCTGAAACTTTAACAAAGACTTTTTTCTTCCCCCCAATAGTTTGAATAGATTTTAAACAGGTGTTAACCATGAAAGACATGGTTCACATCACTCATTTAACCATCTTCCTTACTCAATTGCCTTACTTGCCATAGCGATGATATTGTTCTGTGCTTCCCAATCGCACTTGCTGGGTTTAAAGGCAAAGTAGGAAATCAATTCTCTACAACCAGGAAATAAATGGACCAAAAAGAGGTTCAACCTTCAGACTTTTACTCACAACCCACGGGTAAGAGAGACCACAAACCTCCATGTACAGACCAACCATTGAGCATGATGTGCTGGTTTTTAGCTCAGTGGTCTGGTTCACTGTGGGGAGTCTGGTCTTTAACATGTAGCTGGGAGTCTCAAACAATCCACCGTCATTTTTAGGAACGTTCTCTGGAAATAAGCAAGCGGACAAAGCCCATGGTGGCTTTTTCTCTCCGCAGGTTAGATGTGACAGGACATGCGCCATCAAGTTACCCCTTTGCACCTTCCCTTAAGGCAACACCAAGGAATGAGATTCTGCTACAACCACCCAAATTTCCAGTGTTATCTCACTTAAAGGCACCATTTTATCAGCAGAGGCGCAAATGGAGCTGTGTGTTCCACCCGTCAGAGCTGTGAGTGGTGACGTTATAGCCCTTGGGGTCTGTCATGTATGTTGACCCCACTGCAAATCACAAGAGCTGCTCCTTCAGAAATAACGGTAATGAAAATGCAGCGGGCTTCTCTTCGAGCATGACACGGTTACTGGTATAGGATCCAGTGGGAGACAAAGAATAAAAATAATTGGTTGTATTTATCACTCAGACCAAATGTTCTATTCCTGCAAGATATTCATAGCAAGAAACATTGTCTACCAGGACATGAATTAATGTAAGAAGCGAGTCAGACTCTATCAAACTCAATAATGTGATGCGTGTATGATGAATGTGCAGGGAGAACATTCAAAAGTTCAAGCCGGAGCAGTGGGGTTTGCTTTAAATATCTACTTTAATACTTTTCCTACTAGAAGAAAAAGCAACAGAAAGCCCAGAAATATCCTGGATTCCTCAAGAAAGACCAAAACATGCAAAGCAAAGCTACAACCGCAGCTAACTTGAGTGTGACCCCTCGCCTGTTCCAGCCATGCAAACCCCAAGTGCAAGATAAATCTGCCCCGTGAACCCCTTGGTCCCTAGCTAGATATTAGGTGATTTATTCTTATTGCAGAAGAGCCTTGAAACCCCAGTCCCATGGTAGGTAGGGTGATGTTACTCTGTATAAACGCAAACAATCCCTGTGTCAGAAATTTTCCGGAGGTAAAGCCATCTGCGGCGTGAGACACGGAAATGAAATTTCTCTCCGCTAATCCCCAAGCAAGACAATTCTTGTTAAATCTGATCTTTCAGCTGAGATAACATTCTGTAACTCGGAAAGCAGACGTCGTATTTCTGTGCCTAAGAATGATGTTTGCAGGCTCCGAATCCAGCTGATAAAGTCAAGAGGACTTTTAGCACCGGGATTAATTGCATTAACGGAAGATTCGCAAGCATATTTCACAATGGAAGGAGTGGAGAAACACAACTTACTCCAACACCAGCCCTGCATATTCTTACAAACCACATTGCGTCCACAAATATCCAGAGCCTTTCCAGAGGAGGTGAACAAGGTCTTCTGTATTTCCTGCACGCAGAGGTTGAGCTGCAGAGAGCTGGCCCAGCTTGTCCAAAACTGCTCCCCAGGCTGGGGATGAGGGCGATGGATCTGAGATCCGAGCGGCCCTGGGTGGGATGAGTGGCTGTGTCAGCTGGGGCTGTCCCAGCTCTGAAACATTTGCATGTGGAAGCTTCTGAATGAATTCCAATCAAAGGGACACCACACATGCCAGAAGCTATCGGCTTACGGTGGAAAACACGCGACTGGAACGGGAGAGCTCTCATGGAGTGAAACGGGTCGGATTCGTGTTTGGGAGCCACGGCAGAGCTTTCCCAGGGAAACGGGTGCGAGCACGCCCGGCCCCACGCTCATCGGGGACTTGTCTGGCAAAGCCCGGTGTGATCTCAGCGCACAAGATGCTGGGGCACAGCAGCAGCCCAAACCAAGCACAGAATTATTTAAATACGTTTTTAACACACAAAGCAGGAGAAACAATCCGCGAATCTCACGCTGGTGGGGGATAGAGTTGCACCTTTCCTTGGGAACTGGGAGCTGTGCCAACATCGGCTCTTTTTGGAGAAAATTCCCTCCTCAGAACCAGCCAAAGGCTACTACAGTCACATTGAAGGTGACAACTGCCCCTTCCCAGATCTACAGAAATCTTTGCCAGCCCATGTGTTTCTAAATTCACAACAATGCCCTGGAACTGGGGCTCCTGTTCAGCTATACACAAGGTGGCTCATTGTCTCCATCTGGCCAAGTCCTTCCCACCATTCCTCCCGCATGATTCTTGGTTATGGTGCATTTAACATCTGGAGGCATGACCTGCCCGGTAATGAAGAAAGTGGTAAAGAAGCAGGGCCAAGAGGTTCAGTTCCCACTCACCATTCAATGCAGATGGTCCCAGCTGTCTATCGCACTGCTCTTTAGAGAAACATTCCTCTATTTTAATTCCAGGCTATCTTGACAATACTGATTTTTAAAAGCTGTTATTGCCCAGGATAATCATTAATGGTTATTTTAATTAATACCGTCCTCCTACCTTTGCTAAACACAATCTGCAGCTCGCTTAAGTCGCTGATGAAAGGAATTGTTTCCAATGGTGTGTGTCCCTCCAGCTGTCATTGTCACCCTGCGGGCAGTCCTGGCACGGCTGTGCTCACAACAGCCCCAAGGCTGCGCCCTGATACCCCAAGAATCTGTTGTCCATGTAAGTTTTAAGTAACAAAAATTGGGGGTTTGAGGGGAAAGAAAGGGACTAGTAAAACCCAAATGTGTGAAGATCTAGGCTACTTTTGGTTGGGTCACAAGTTAGTCCTATTGAAGGTGACAACTGCCCTTTCCCAGGTTTTTAAGCCAAGCATATACAGAAATATTCGCCAGGCTAAGGTCTTGATGTATTAATACAACAAAATTGTTGCATTTTTACAATTAACAAAAAGAATCTATTACTGCATTATAGCAAGGGTATGAACAAAGCCAGAATTTTCTCATTTTAAGTATATTTTGCTTTTCATATTAAGTGTGACGGATCTGCATTCCTGTTGAATACATTCACATTCTTCAGAAGTTCTGTTGTGTGCTACAAGATAAGCACTTTTCTGACTCACAAATAAAGGTGCAATGTTTAGGCTTCTATAAAAAAATACTGCTCAGATAATGAAACTGATTTGTCTAGGAGATAAAATACAGATTTAGGAACCTTACTCTAAGCACGCTCTTCTGAAGTTACTCTTTTACCCATCTCACCTTCCAATTTATTCAGATTTTAAAGATCTTCTAGATTACACTGTACGTGTCCCGGTTTACACTTTGCATTTCATTCATCACACCCAGTGTGCAGAACACCAGTGACTCTCGTTTTCCTTTGTTTTAGTTTGTCTTGCAGCTCCTCTGTTTACAAGGGCAACACGGGTAACGCCAGCGGGTTAAATGTCACCGTTTGCTGCCAGATGTGCTCAGGGCACCGCGCTGCTGCCCAAGCCCGTGTTTCCCAACCCGTGTCCCATCTGCAGGACCCACTGTCCCCACGCCACCGCGAGGCCCTGGGTACAGCTGGAACTTTGCGTGTTTGACTCCAATGGTGTCGCTTACATGCGAAACGCTTCCCGTAACCCGGGCAGGAAAGCGGTACTGTCTAGAAGCCCATTTTGCAGAACTTCAGCTTGCACAAATATCAGCTGAAATCAACATCCTAGAAGTCCAAAACGGTGAAGCTTTTGTGCATTTGGAAACTTCACCCACCCATTTTTGCTCTGCCTTGTCTTCCCCTTTTGTTCTCATTATCTATTTATTTGAACAATGCTCAACTTCCCAGCCAGAACTACCCAGCACGGGAGCCCAATTTTGGAAAGTATCGGTTCTTGCCACCAACCCAGCCCTAGCAAGCCGTGCTGTACCAACAGCACCTTCAGGCTTGCAGACAAGCCCAAGCAAGTTCAGGGAGTGAGGTTACATCTGAACAGGAGCGGGAGCGGGGAGAAAACAGCGGTGATTTACGACAAAGGGTTTCCTATTAAAGAAGAAGTATTTTCAGAGAGGATTGGAGGTGGCGAGCGCACGCTCCCTTGATTCCTGTAAACTTATTCTTAACAGAGATTTGTACAAATGTTTCTCTGTTTCCTGATCTGTGTTTCTTTGCTTTCTGCTCTGTTATCTTTTCTTTAAAGCCTCTGCACGCCCCCAGATCACCCCGTGCGCTGCGTTTCACTCTCGCAGACCGAAGCACCAGCGGCATCCGACCCGCCGGCATCCCAGTGATGCACAAGGAGCGTGGGGACCCCGAGTTTCCCGGGCCGGCTGCAGGCTGCCGGTAACTGCCCCCCCGAGTCCCGCGGGCTCCCCCGCCGCCTTTACCCGCGGCTGCTCCCCCCCACAAAAGCGCCGAGCCCCGCGGAGCTCCGGCTCCGCGCCCCGCGCAGCCACCGCGGGTCGAGCCCCGGGTGGGGGTGAGGGGACCCCAGCCTGACCCTCCGACCCCCTCCCCATCCCCTCCGAGCCCTTACCAGCTCCTGCTTGAGGCGGCGCAGGTGCTGGTCCATGGCCCCGCTCAGCGCGGCCCCGCCATGCGAGCGCCCCACCCGCGGGGCGGGGAGCGGAGCGGAGCCGGGCGGGGGCGACCGGGGGGCGGCACCGGGGGCGGCGGCTGCTGCCCGGACACAGCCCGGCCCGAGCTGCCCGGCCGGGAAAGCGCTTTGAGAGGCGGGTCTGGGAACGATGGGGAGGGGATGGGGAGGGTCCCATGTTCCCCCCCTACGCGCGGCTCCGGGATTTGGTAGTCCCGGTCTAAACGGTCAGAGGCTTCTTGCATGGAAGCCAAACCGAAGGCAAACACTCGGTAGCGCTGGAGCTTGGGTTGGATGGTCCCTTCTCTCATCAGAGAAGTTTGGCGGTTGAGTTTGTTGCGGGCTGGATTCTGCAAATTGCTCTCCAGGGGCAGACCACCCCAACAAAAGCATGGATTAACCTACATGGCTTTAATCACCACGAACTGCAAAGCCACCCGCTTGTGGATTTTCCCGTTTTGTTCTCACTGGGTTGCAGCATAAAGCACATCCCTCCCGGGTCAAACTGGGCTTTGCCACCGTGGGGGATGCTCCACGTGTCCCTGGGCAGTGGCAGTGCCGCAAGCGTTGACTTTGCACATGACCGCGACCCCATCAAAATGCCCTTTGTCAGGAATAGCACATGTTTACAGAGCTGCAAGAAACAGGTGTTGAAAATTCCTCATGCGGATTTATTTTCAGGACATCCCTTTTTTCTTTTTTCCTTAACTGTGTTTTACAAGCAGCGTTTCGGCTGAGGCTGCAAACTGGAAACTTCCTGGATATGAGGGATATTGTTGGTGCTACGGATGTGTCCCTCTAAGTGCAGGGGTTTTACCTCAAATCAGCAGCCTCTGATATTGTTTGTCACCATGGCAAATCAGATGGACAGATCAGCCTGGAAAACATACATGCACTTTTACATCATCACACTTTATAACCGCGTTGAATTGGAAGCGTTTGAAAAATTCAGTGTTCCTCATATAAGCATATATAGGTGTTATTCTCAGCTTATGTGTAAAATGCATTGTTTAGATAAGAAATGCCGAGTCCCCTGTAGTTGGTTAGCAAGGCTTGTCTGAATCAGTCTGCAATGGTAAAGAACTTGATTGGATGAGAAACACTGCTTTGTGTTTTCAAATTTGGGGTGAAAAAGGTAATTACTTGCTTTTTCCTATAAATCTGAGTATTGACAAAGAGTGGCTGAAATTTTGGCCTTCTCGGGTCTTTAATTTTTTGAAGGAACGCATTTGTTATAGCTGGCGGTAGGATTTTGTGTGTTTGTAGAAATCGGCCTTCGTGTTTTTGAAAGCTGACTTTTGTGTCAAAACCCAATTTAAATAAGACATTTGCGATCTGCCCTTTCATGCATGTTTGGGAAACACTCCGGACTTAACATTTATTGATCCTTCCAGTGCCTCTTGTACTATTGGTCAAAATTTCCTGTCTTTTTGCTCATTTCAGGGTTTCCATTTCCTGTCCGTGAAAACTGTGTCTCTCTTCAAGGATCTGTAGAACGCGGGGCAGTAAACACATTAATGTATGAAAGAAATGACCTTATAAAGAAGTTAATCACTTCCAACAGGGTACGCTATGCTGTGAGTGGGATACCTGCCAGCCCTGAGTGTGTCTTAAAGTCTAAGCCAACTAGCCCAGCTATTTTTTAACTCTTTTTGCTTGAAATCTGGCTGGGTTTGTTGGCCAGCTGGTTGTTCCCCACGGCCCAGGGTCGGGGTGCGTATGTCCCCAGCCTACCCAAGCGTATCAAGTGTCATATGGCAGGTTCGAACAGCCAGTTGGTGGTAAAAAGAAATCAAAATGATGGCAGCATGTGGAGAAGAGAAGCTGAAACGCCTGTGTCTGCCGATTATTAATAGCAGAACGAATGACCCAACTTCCCTTTCCTCTTTCTGTGGATCAGACAAGGATCTGTGTTCGAGAAGAGCCGCAGAGTCCAGGTTTCTGTGTTGCTTGGGTGGCTCACGGCCTTTTTTCCTTGTTTTCATCAATTATTTCATTATCTCAGTTCTGTAAATCAATATATAAATGCTACTTCTTCCCCATGGCATAGCACCATTGCTAAAACACGACGGCATTTTCTCTTTGCATTTGTAATACATGGCCCTAGGTTCTGCTGGCTTGAGCTGAAAACTGACCATAAGCTTAATTTATCGAAACCAGCTTTGAACAGTGGTATTTTTAGGTGTTCTTTTACATTCCGTGGGGAGCAGACTGAGATCAGGCATTGGGGGAATGAGTTCTGTTCTCCTGGGGTTACCGTGTCTAGTAGGCTGCTGATGAGCACCATGGTTTTGGCACCTTTAATAACTGCATTAAATCTGACCAGGGATTATTCCAGACACAGCATGCTCTCCACAGTGTTTTCTTTAATATATATATATATATATAAAATCATATCATTCCTGAATTGAACTGATGCCTTTTTTACAGCACTTTGATTATTCCAGTACAAAAGAGATGCAAAAGATTCACGCAGCTATTTGAAGCATCAAATCTAAGTTAAACACTATTATACCTGAGCATTCAGGAGCCCATCTGCACAGGTACATAGCAATTGGCAGACACTGTGTTCCAGAAAGCTCCTGTAACACTTGCAAGACACTGAACTGTGTGATCTGCCGGTAGATGATCAGGGAAGAGTTTTTAGCCCCTGTTAAGTTTGCCTTTTTGATCCATTTTTCAGCCTCCGGGGCTGCTCGTGTCCCATGAGGCTGATAAAGGAGTTGATGAGCCTAGAATAAAGAAAAGACCAGAATATTCATGTGCTGCAAACTCCTGGGAACTTGCAAGAGAACAGAAATATCAGAAACATTTTCGGAGCAAGATTTCCCTACTAAGCAACATTTCTTCTCTTCTGTGCAGGCAACTGGTTCAAAGCAACATTGGCGCTTCACCTTCCTCTCCGCCGCGGTGCAAACCGCGAGCAGATGGTGCAGTGCGGTGAAAAATCAGGTCTCCAAGAAAAGCTGAGAATAAAACACCCGCCAGCAGAAAGTTCCGCGGCTTATTTCAGGAGGAAGCGAAAAACTGAGGTCCTTGGGCAAAAAATATACAATACATCTTCAGCGCGGTGGATTCCACTTAGACGAGCTGCCTCATCCCTCCCTTCACAGCTGAAGGCTCAGCTCATTTGTTGTCTTTCAGTTCATTGATCTGGTTTCTCAGGGCTGTTCTTTGCTGAACTAACGAGCGTGGTTATCGCTGGATTTTCCTTCAGTTTTTACTTTCTTGCACACTGGAGGCAAACCTCTCAGAATTTCTTCCCGCTTAAGCCGCAGCATGACCCGAATTGCATCCATCTTTGTTTAAACCCACTGGGGCATAAACATGCAGCCAAAATAGGTACTGTAATGTCAAAACTTTCATCCTGACTTTATATTTGTGCATGAAGAGATAAATTACCCCTGAAAATTTGACCCTTTCTTCCATTAGGCCTAATTTACTGTATGCAGCACTCTTGGCCTTTAAAGTTCCTGATGTGCCCCCACCTCATCATGCCCCCCATCCCAGAAGTAAAACTTTGAATCCCATCTCCTGACATTGCTCTGCTTGCACTGGAGCACCAGGAAGATGTTCCAGGCCAGGGAAATCCTCGTCCATCCTCTGTGCTGTCTTGTGTTAAAGAATGATTGCATTACATCTCGGCTGGCTGCATTTTGGTGACCTAGATCCTGTTCGTGCTACTATAGCTGAAAAATAATATAGCAAACCTTGGTATAAGTGAGTATCTAAGATGAAAATGGGCTGATATTTAGCTGGAGAAAACAGGAGTGAACTACTGGCACTTCTCACTTGTATAGTTGAAATATCTATTTTAAACTGATAACCTGACGTCTGTAGCTGCATCTGTACCTGCACCCCACGTACTTTAGATTTCATCTGGAATTTGTGGAGTTCTGGATCCTTCTGAAGGACGTGCCTGACAAGGAACCAAATCTATTCACCAGAAGGGCACTGAAGTGAACTTTAGGTGGATGTAAAACCCCATCATCACTATTTATAGCAACTCCATGCACTGGGCTTGCTGGAAATTTTTGCTGATTACTAAAGCAACAAAGAAGATTCCACTGCCCCCAAAACTTGCTACTCACTGGTAACTAGCCATCCAGCTTTTTTTTTCAAAGGGAAAATGAATGCGCAGGGTGCTCGGAGTCAATTTTTGGTGGTGAATATGAAGTCACTGTCTATGCTGATATAAATGGCTCTTTCACTGTAATGTGCTTTACTGTACAGAGAACAAACACGGTTTCCATGGCAGTGTAAACACAAACACATACCACACTGAAAAGTGAGTCACACGTGCTGCGGAGCACGGGGAAAGTTCACTGTCTTCATCTGAACACAGCTGGGAGACGAGATTATTTAACTTTAAAAATATTTAATACATATCGTGCAAACCAAGATTTTCTCTGAATAATTTCATATCTTGGCAGATATGAAAGACAAATCCTTTGAAGCTAAAGGAATAAGACAAGGTGCTTTTTTACAGTAGCAATGTTCAAATCTGTAATGACTGTATTCTCAAAAGATATACACAACCTGATGGTTCTGGAAGCCAATACACAATGCACAATGAACGTGTGATATGGACCTTTGCCTTGCTGCTGGGAGTTTGAATACAAGTGCTTTATCATCTGAAATACTGAGAACCTGACCTTGAGCCTCAGCAGCAAATGATCTTGTAAGATAGTTTATTGAAAGCTGATATATTGATATACAGATTCAGAGGAAAATGAATCTTGGATGGAATTAAAATCAAATATGTAATATGCACTTCATAACAGAGACCAAAAAAGTGGTAAGCCCTGTATTGGGGGAATAAAACATGCACTCAGTAGATATGGAAGAAAGAGTGTTTTCTAGCAAAAGTTTTCTTCTAAGTTCCAAAAACTAGAGGTTGGTTTATGACCCTTCATAAGAACCAGTTGTTTTTTTAATAATACAGCTCAGAAGGAGGTCTTATCTACTTCCTTTACTCATCTAAATCCTTTCCCAGGACCTATTCTGCTTGCAGAGTATTGAGATTAATTGTCAAGATTTCCAAAGGCTGCTTGGAGCAGGAATCCTTCCTTTGGATCTTCCTGCAAGCGAAAGCAAAGCGATTCCGCAGCAAAACTGCAGATTCCACATGAACGTGACAATGTGAATTCAGAGCTTGAGGGTCACTGAGGTAAAACGAGGCCTGAAGGCTGAGGATTGCTATTTATACACTGACTCATGGCACAGTACACAACACACAGAGTTTAAAACAAAGTTAAGATCTATGGGAATAAGGGTTAAGGGAGAAACAAAATCTTTCATTGGATCCACTGACAGAGCTGCAGGGGCACGACCTAAATCTGGCACAGGCCCATCACAGGGACCAAAACCAAAGGCAGAGGGACAATAAATCTGCCAGTCCTGGTGCTGAAGGGCTTCTCAGCATCCAGACATCGAGATGAGTTGGAATCTGTCCCTCCAGCATCCCGCGGGAAATTAAGTAAACACCTACAACAGGAGCATCTTTCTGAATTAAGGTGATGTGTCTGAATGTCTCATTAACAAGGCGAATAATGTCTGTCTCCAAATCACCTCATCGTATTGCAAGGGGCAGGAAACCTCAGGGGAGAAAAGGAATGGGTGTGGAAAATAGAGAGGGGATTCATCGCAATGGCTGTTTTGGGCTGTTTTATCACCTCTTCTCTGCCCTTCCCCCATGGGAACAGTCACTTCTGGCTGCTCTTCGCTGTCTGTTTAAATCACATCAATTTAAAAGGGTTACAAGAGGCTGTATTTAATCAAATGTTTGTTATGTCCAGGTGTCTTTGTCTGTCTTCTTTCCCAGATTTATCCAGAGATAATTATCTCATGTTGGAGAGATGTCCCCCTTGAGGACCAACAAGAATATCCACTTAAAAATTAAAAAACCAATTGGAACTAACAGAATGCATGTAGATCGCTATCCTGTTACCTCTGCTGCAGGGCACAGCTCTCGCCTCTGCCATCTGGTCTGTCCCAAATCAGCAGAGGTAAGTTCTCCAAGCTGAAACTGTCCCTCTCTATCCTGTGGGGCCCCACTCTTGTTCACACATTTGTATGAAAATATCATAATACTAAAGAATAACAACTGCATAGAGTCTGCCAGACTTTTTCTTCCCCATCAGGGATATAGTTGTGAGGGATTTCAAAGGCGTGACAAAGCCTGTGGTACAGCAAAGCCATTAAAATTCATTTAGGCTGCCTAGCACTGTAAGAATAATGACACAGTGTATGTGCTTGTACAGTAGAAGCCACTGTTGAGATTTTTCAAACCCCACTGCAATGAAGGGAAGCTGCATGTCCAGTGCCTCTGAACTGCCGTGGCAGTAAAAGTTGATATGCATAAAACCACCCACGATTTAAAATAAGTGGTCTGCAGAGGGTGGTAAGTAATGCACATACAACAGATTAACATGTTTGGCCTTTGAGTGCTGTACTATGCATTTTTCGCACTGCACTGGCTTTTAAATCTCGCTTCTGTGTGCGGTACAGCTGCATCCCAGCCACAGAAACTCATTCCTGTTGCCAGGATGGTGGAAGGAGGGCTGAAAATAGAGGGGTCAGAACAAATACCTCCGCTATTCCACCACAGTGGGACGACGGAGAGACAAGCAGCGACTGCTTTCTCTCTAAACTAACAGAGATACTTTGGGCACTGACTGCCAGCAAGCTTGTTAACGCCGTTCTGCCAATACACTCCAATTTGTCCTTTTTGTCTTCCTCCTCCTCTTTTGCAGCTTTCTCCATCATTTCTTTGCTGATCCCTCCTTTCCTCTCCTGACCCCCTCTTGCTCATCCCTCCTCCTGACCGTCCCCTCCAGGCTCCTGGCTGCCCCTGCCCTGGGCTCCCCCATGCCAGGCACTTTGCTCCTCTTTGTCCTGCACATTTATTTTATGGTTAAAGTTCGTGGTTTTGGAGCTTGGTGCAAGCTCTCCAGCTCTCACCGTGTTATTTCCACTCCCATAACACAGAGGCTTTGTCCTCTGTAATATTTATAAGTTTAAACTTTCGTGCTCTTCATAAAACCAATGACCCAGGGATGTGCAAAAGCTGTTTTTGCCTCAAAGGCTTCTCTTTCTCCATATAAAGGATTTATGTTCCATAACCACCGCCATTAATTGCTTCTGTGTAGATAAATGCACCCGTTGAGACACACAGCGTGGAGTCGCAGCCTCAGTTATTGGCATAAACAGGAAATAATTGCTAATGTTGAGAGAAAAATACAAAAACGCCCCTACAAAACAGTAACGCGGGAACAGCCCGCCCGCTCCCCCCGCGCCCCGACACGGGGCGCCGCGAGCCCCGCCCCAGCCAATCAGCGCCCTCTGGCGACACCGCGCGCTGAGCGGGTCCACCCCGTACGCATGCGCGGCGCGGGTGAAAAGCGCCTCTCGCGAGGCGCCGCGCTACGTCACTTCCTGCCCCAAGATGGCGGCGCCCTCGGCGGCACCGACTGAGGGCCCGTTCCGTACACGGGACGTGCTGGTGCCCGGCGGCCCGTCCGACTTCGGGTCGCTGCTGCTGTCGGCGCCGGTGCTGGCGGGGTTGGAGGCGGCCGGGTTCCACAGGCCGTCGCCGGTGCAGCTGAAGGCGATCCCGCTGGGGCGCTGCGGGCTTGGTGAGCGGGCGGGCCGGGTGAGGGGCGGGGGATACCCCGGGGGTTCCCCGGTGACCTCTGTGGCGGCTCTCTGCAGATCTCATCGTGCAGGCCAAGTCCGGCACTGGCAAAACCTGCGTGTTCTCCACCATCGCCCTGGACGCGGTGTTGCTGGAGTGCCCGGCCACGCAGGTGAGACCCGGCCCGGCCCGCCCGGTGCTTTGTGAGGGGGAATCGCTCTTTTCCTCGGGAAAACGGGGTTGTCTCCCGTGAGAGGGGTCCGGGTTGTTGGGCTGAGGCCGATTGTCTGAGTGCTGGGTCCTGCGTTTGGGTCACAACAACCCCATGAACGCTGCAGACTCAGTGAAAAGTGTCTGGAAAAGGACCTGGGGGTGTCGACTGACAATGGCTGAATATGAGACAGTGTGTGCCCAGGTGGCCAAAAAGGCCACCAGCATCCTGGCTGGTACCAGCATTGGTGTGGCCAGTAGAACTAGTGCAGTGACCGTCCGCTTGTGCTGGGCATTGGGGAGGCCAAAGCTTGAATCCTGGGATCAGTTTGGAAAGACCTTAAGGGTCTTGAGGCAGAGGGTTCAGAGGAGGGAACGGAGCTGGTGAGGGGCTGGAGCACAAGTGTGATGGAGCAGCTGAGGGACCTGGGGGTTCAGCTGGAGAACAGGAGCTGAGGGGAGACCTTCTGATCTCTGAACTGCCTGAAAGGAGCTTGGAGCCAGGGGGGTCGGGCTCTGCTCCCCAGGAACAAGCGCCAGGAGCAGAGGAAACGGCCTCAAGTTGCGCCAGGGGAGGTTGAGGTTGGATTTAGGAACAATTTCTTCCCCAAAGGGCTGTGGGGCATTGGAACAGGCTGCCCAGGGCAGTGCTGGAGTCGCCATCCCTGGGGGGCTGGACAGACTCAGAGGTGAGGTTTTCAGGGACATGGGATAGTGCTGGGGTGGGGGAACAGTTGGACTCTATCATCTTGAGGGTCTCTTGCAACCAAAATGCTTCTGTGATTTGTAATCCCCACACCTCACCGCTGGGCTTTAATCTCTGGACCCTTTCAAATTTAACCCTTGGCCCTTACAGATTCTGATCTTGGCTCCTACGCGCGAGATTGCTGTGCAGATTCATGCCGTGATCACAACTATTGGAATCAAAATGGAAGGCTTGGAATGCCACGTCTTCATTGGCGGGACTCCTTTGAACCAGGACAAAATCAGACTAAAGAAGTGCCACATAGCAGTTGGCTCCCCAGGTATGGATGAGCTTCGTCGTGCTTCACATACCTTGTGATACTGCACAAGACAATAGTTGGTGCTTTTGAAACCTGGGTTGTTTTTTCTTATTTTAGTAGTAGGGGATAGTCTCAAATGCCAGTGCCAGAGACTTTTAGACCAAGTATTTTTAGTAAGAGATTGTTCCAAATATGCTCTTTTTTAAAGGCTATTAAAATTAAATTTTTAAAAATGTACAAAATTAATCATTAGAACCTTTCAGTTAATGTTTTTGAATTTCTTTTTACATTTTTCTTCGTATGCAGGTCGAATAAAACAGCTCATAGAGCTGGACTACTTGAACACAGCCAGTATCCGGCTTTTCATTCTGGATGAAGCAGACAAGCTGTTGGAAGAAGGCAGCTTTCAGGAACAAATCAAGTATGAAAAGCATTTATTTCATGTATTTACCCGTAGATTAGATACATATTTGTTCCTCATTCACATTTCTTTGTCTCTCAGTTGGATTTACTCTTCACTACCAGCCAACAAACAGATGCTTGCTGTTTCAGCCACTTACCCGGAATCATTAGCGAACGCTTTGACCAGGTACATGAGAGATCCAACATTTGTGAGGTTGAACCCTACTGACCCAAGTCTCATTGGTGAGTAGAAGTTCATTTATAGTGATATTGTTATTGATAGATTGAGAAGAGTGAGCTAAAACCAGAACATGACCTGTACTTTTTGTGTAATTTCCCTCCACAGGTCAGTTGATTAGTTTATGAAGTATTCATTCCCAGTGTTGACCTATTTCAAACATCAGTGATGAATGCAACTTTATGGGGTTTTTCTTCTATCTGTTCAAAAAATATATAAGAAAAACCTGTCCTGTAGGTTCTTATTTGGCACATGTTTGTGCTCGATTAAATTTCAAGTCTTTGTTTTAGCTGGGGTCACGCATGTTGACAGCAGCATAGTGTGGTGTGTGTTCTTATGGAAATCCTTAAATCTGATAGTTTTTTGTTTCATCCTCAGGGCTGAAGCAGTATTACAAAATCGTGACTTCCCATCCGCTTCCGCATAAAACGTTTGAGGAAAAAACCCAGCATCTACAGGACTTGTTCAGCAAGATTCCATTTAATCAAGCCTTAGTCTTCTCAAATTTGCATAGCAGGTAATAAATTTGAAATAAAATCTGCAAAAAGCCTGTTTGAAAGCTGAGGTTGTGATGTCCAGTCACGGTTGAAGTTACATGGGCCTTCTGTAAAGTGTGGAAGCAGAATGCAGCCTTCAGATCTGAAATACAGCTGGAGAAATGCAGCGTGAAATACTGAAATTAAAAGAATGTTTAAGACAACAGTACCTCATAGGCTGTTCAGAGAACAGCGAGACCTGATCCCCTGGTGCCCTTTTCTGTCTGTGAGGTGACTGTTTTAGACACAAAGATGAAAGGGACGGTTCTGGAATGTTGGCCTTAGCTGCAAAAAAAAGCTTATGGACAAGAAATGTGCAGGGCTTGGTAGGTCTGCGGTTTTGTTGACGGCTTTAATTCTGTTTGTTCTCAGGGCTCAACATCTGGCTGAAATCCTGACGTCCAGAGGTTTTCCTGCCGAGTGCATCTCAGGTCAGTCCCTCAAAACTTTGAGGCTGTGGAAGCTGCGTGGTTATTCAACCAAAGAACAGCACTTGGATCTTCCTAGGTGTTCAGCGCTTAAATATTATTTAATCATTACATTGATTAACTTTCCTGTTTTCAAATCTGTTTGAGAGTCATTTTTCTGAATGTCCAGCTGGGTGCACTGGCTTCTTTGTAAAGAGAAAGTTTTACTTTGCAGGTGTTGCTTGGGAATGCACAGGTCAGACATAAATCTTTTCTATTTCAAGCTTCTCTATAAAAAGTTGATGACTGGCACCTAATGGTGATTAGAAACTTTGCATTTTTATTTCAATGGTGTTTTCCATGGCTTACATGTTTTAAGTAAAATTTGTCCAAAAAGTCGGTGTTGTTCAAGAGGGTTAAGTATCTACATAGTTGGTTTCTCTTTAAAAACAAGAAAAAGGGTTATTTTTTTAATTAATTTCCTTATTTTCAGGGTGTTTTTCATTCCTTGTTTACTCATCTGAAACTGATGTTTGAGGAAATTTCCCTCAACCTCATTTCTGATCTCATTTACAGTTTTACATATTGATGTTTTTAGAATCAGAGGCGCATGAAACTGAAGAATATCCGTTCCTAATTTCTGTCTTTTTAGGCAGCATGAATCAAAATCAGCGTCTTGATGCTATGGCTAAATTAAAGCAATTCCACTGCAGAGTTCTGATTTCCACAGACTTGGTGAGTGAGTGTTTTATAGCATGCATGAGTATTGTCCATAAAGTTACTTCAGGGAATTAGATTTGACTTGGAGTTGAATAGAGCACAGTTGGACTGATAAGGCGTGAGACTTGAGCACTGTGAAACTTAGAAATTGTCCTTTATTCCTCATCTGTTTCAAAAAAACCAAATGTTTTGCTTTGCAGAAGCTTACGGATATTTCAGAGCAGTAGAGCTGTGTGCCAAAGCTATGGTAGGAGCTATGGGAAGAAATAGTTTGTTTCTCTAGTACAAAATAGGAACATCCCAAACAACTTTAAGTAGTTTTGAAGCGCTCTGGTTGATGTATTTCTCTCTGCAGTTGATTGTTTGAGGTCCCATCATGAAAAGATGACTGCTATCAGGTTGAATTCTTTGGTGCTGGGAGAAAAACATGCTTGCTTGTATTTGATGCACAGAAGGTGTAAGAAAAATGATCCGTAATTTTCCTGGTGCCAATGCAATATTTTACATGCAATACTGTGAACTGGCTGGAAAATTGTAGGTGCCCTGTGGTGTATTGTAACAGCTAGAAGTTACTACATGAGCAGTTACTCCGAAAATGTGCCGTATTTGTTTCAAAATCTGTTCAGCATATTCCGTTACCTGTCTCCTTCTCTCGTCGCTGTTCTCAAGACGTCTCGTGGAATCGATGCTGAGAAAGTGAATCTGGTTATCAACCTGGACGTCCCTGTGGACTGGGAGACGTACATGCACCGCATCGGCAGAGCCGGCCGCTTCGGTAAAGACAGCCATGTGGATTTCTTGAGCTTGCTCTCCCTTTGCTGGCTCTGCTTCAGTAATCACACTTTCTCTTGTGTACCGCAGGAACTTTAGGCTTAGCTGTGACGTACTGCTGCCGCGGAGAGGAAGAAAACATGATGATGAAAATTGCTCAGAAGTGTAACCTTCAGCTCCTTCCTTTACCAGGTATGCTCTGTCCTATGAATGCAACAGTTTTTTTTTTTGTTGTTTGCTGTTTTATTCAAAGCTTCAGACAAGTCTGCAGGGAACTGACGTGTATCTTCTCTGCTGAATTTGCATTAATTTTGGTACAAGTTTTTCATGCTCTGTGTTAATGGCTACTTGTGTAACTGCTGCAGTCATGTGAAGCCATGGAAGGTGAACTTGGTGACAGAAGATACAGAGAAGGCAGAGTTACTGAGTGCCTTCTTTATCTCTGTCTGCTCTGCCGGGGGCTGTCCTGAGGAGCCCCGTACCGCTGAGGCCCCAGAGGAAGGCAGGACAATGGAGGAGTTTGCCTGGGTTGATAAGGACTGGGTTAGGGAGCAGTTAGGCAATCTGGACATCCATCAATCCATGGGTCTGGATGGGATGCACCTGCGGGTACTGAGGGAGCTGGCTGAGGTCATTGCTGGACCACATTCCGTCATCTTTGCAAAGTCTTGGGAAACGGCAGAGGTGCCTGAGGACTGGAGGAAAGCAAATGTCACTCCAGTCTTCAAGAAGGGCAAGAAGGAGGACGTGGGTAACTACAGATCGGTCAGCCTCACCTCCATCCCTGGGAAACTGATGGAACAGTATTAGGCCTTTCTCAGGTTGTAAGATACAGTAGGAGATGGAAAGAATAACTGAAACAGCAGAACATTTGGTACCGTTGCTCTGCCAGAAACTGTTCTGCTAGAAATATAGCGTTTGCCTTCTTATGTAAGTTCTACTTTTTAGTCTGGTGAAGCAGGATATGAAAAATAAGTGACAAGTAATGCAGTGCTACTTGTCTTGATCAACTTTCTGATCCCTTCCATGAAGTAAATAAATGTTCTGGCTATTTGAGCTCTTTCAAGTGTTGAAGGGGTCAGTTTGTAGCCCTAACTTAACATGTCGTAACATCTTATCTGCGATTTTGCAGAGCTTTACTTTGGTACTCGTTTGAGTTCTAGAGGGAAGGATGCACTTAACCAAGCCCCTGCTTGTTTCCCTTCTGCGCAGAGCCTATACCCCCTGGAATGATGGATCAGTTTGAAGATGGGGAGGTAGAAATCAAACCTGTTACGCATACTTCAGTGAATTCTGACACTGTATGTCTGAGACCAGAGGAACCAGGACTGCAGTCTGTCCGAAACACTTTTCCAGAGGTACCTGAGCCTCATTCTAATCTTCCAGCTGATAATTCTTCTGTAGAAAGACCAAAAAAGGCTCTGAAGCAAAAGCAGATGAAGAAGTGCACAGATTCTGCAAATAGAGCAAAAGGTTGCAGAAACCCCCAAACTTCCAGTTGCCACACAGAACAGAGGAGTCGAGTCAAAACTGTCTCTAGACTGGATGGACAACATAAAGAACATAACACTCAGTCTCCAGAAGAGGAGGCCTTGAAAAAAGATCTCCCCAGAATTCCATGCTTGTCTTCTTTCAAAAACCACCAGAACAATCCCTGGAGCTTCTCGGACTTTGTTGAAGACTATGAGTATTTCATTAAAGAAGGGTCGGAGAGAGAGGTTGAAATTTTAAGAAGCTATTCAGGCCCAGGAGAACAACACGAGCTCCCCAAAAATGGTGGTGTAGAGTGGAAAGAGGTGGAATGTAATACCGAGATGATCGCAAGCGGTGGTGTGTCCAGTGACAATGATGGTTCGTACAGTTCCCGGGCTTCTTCCAAGAGCAGGGAGGATAACTCGTGCTTTGAAATGTTTTCGGATACACAGGAGAAGAATGCTGTTCCCACAGCATGTCGGGGCCACGCAGACTTCAGTTCGACACCAGAGGAGCCTCAGGAGCCGTCACGAGTCCCAAAGCAAAATCAAGCGAAAAAGAAAGTTGTGAAACAAAACGCTAAACAAAAGAAAAGCCGTTGCCGTCAGTCCCCTAGTCCTTCCACGAGAAAACCAGAAGATGACTGTTCCTGCAGCTCGTGGGATGACGGTGTTCCAAATGAGGCTTGGAGTTACAAAAACTACTGGAAATCATATTATCAGGCATGGCAAAACTACTACGCTGCGGTGTCTCAATACAGGAGAAGTTACAGACAGTTTAACTGGGTGAACGCCTATCACGTCAACTCAGTCTATCTTCAGGAGCTGCTGAAAAGCGGGGATTGATGCGGTGACCCCGCTCTTAGGGACAGGCAGGTCGGGACAGAACTGCTGGTTTACAAGGACGTTGCCAAAAAACGTAAACAGACTTTAAGATTGAAGAGAAATGTTGTCTTTTTCTAAGGAGCTGTGTCGGCATAAATGTTCCAGTGCTGGTGTTACGAGTTGTTAATAAAAGGAAATGAAAGACAGCTGGATGTTCAGTTGCAGTCCTTACAACCCAGAGCCAAGGAAGGAAAAGGCAGCCACTTACAAGTAAGAAATGTTAGTAAGGAGGAAATACAAACCAAGCCCCGTTTTGTTTGCTTTTACTTGTCTTCCCTGTGACTTTTTGGTGCAGATGAATTCACTCTGAGACCACGTAGTCTGTTTATAGTTGGAGATCCTTCCATTTTCTGTAGTTCTCTTATTAAACACCAGGCACTGATGATATACTAGTTAAGTGGTGGAGGGAAGCCTGCATCTCAATGCCTGTATCGCTAATTTAAATCCAGTTAATTAACATGGTATAAATAACATTTCTATAGCTAGGTGTACGGCAAGCTGTGCAGTAGAGGATGGTTTAATTATGTAGAAAACGTGCAGCAATCATAATTGCTCTGTCCCTCTGGGTGCAGCAATATCAGACTTGCCACACATAGATGAAAGCTTTAATTAGAAATGAAATCACCTGTTAGTACTAAAACTAATTGGTTTTTCCTGTTTGGGTTGCACTGCTCTGTGTGCAGCTGTCCTGACGCAGGAAAAGATGAGAGTGGCTTAGGGTATTGACTCTAGATTGACTCTGTGGTAATTTTGTAACTTCATCCTCCAGCTTTCGTATGTTTGGGATCTTAAAGAGATTTCTTCAGCTGGTTTCTTTGATTTCTCAAAGTTGACCAGAGCAGGTACAGTTTGGGTGTGGGGGGGTGTGTGTTTGGGTGGGTGGTTTTGGCTTTTTGAGCAAAGTAAAAGCTTCCTAACTGCTATGAACTGTCCTTGCAAGGAGAGCTACTTTAACTTGCTGAAATGCATTCATTGCTCACCTTCAACTTCCAAACTCATTTTGAGAAATACTGCATGTTTTCACTCCGCTCACATGAACCCCTTGCTGCCCGAGCATTCCTGATGTTCTCGCAGAGTTCCCTGTGCAAATCCTAGAACCACTTACGGCTTTTTTGTGCAGCGGTGGCTCTAAATGTTATACCGTGCCATTCAGACTCTCTTCACCGTGCAGGAGAACCGTGAGATGGATTTAGCTCATGAAATTTTGCCGATGCTGTCCTGCCTTGAGGGGTTTGTGGTTTCCTGCAGCTGGGCCAGTGGTGGCCTCTAGTGTGTGTTGGACTTTACTGCAGGAGACAAGAGCTCTGAGCTGTTCCGCTCTAACTCGGGAGGTGTTAGAGTTCCCCTAAGGAGTCATTTTAATTTCTGCGTAAAGATTTTTGAAAATTTTAAATAATGCTTTTAAGCAACACTTGGTGACTTAGATGAGACCAGTGCTACTTGTTTAGCGGTTGAAACAAGTCAACCCTGCCTGCAATATAGAATGCAAGACTTGGACCTAAAGGCACTTGCCAAGATGATATTGCCTTTTAAAATAAAGGCATTAAGATGTGCTCCTTGTCAGGAGAAGTATTTTTCTTCCTGTACTTATATTTTTAATTCCCTTTGTGTCAAAACAAATCACCCCAGGGAGGGGCCTCTCCTAGGTTTTATCTGCATAGTTTGAAAAGGCCAAGATGAGGTGATAGTTTCCAAGATGAATTTTGTTGGATAGGAGGATACTGTAAGAGATGCGCTTGGGTATCTGCATTATTGTTCTAAAACATCGTGGTCACCTTGATGTTTTCCTTAACGGTCGCTTAAGTAAGAGTTATTAGTATTTAAATGCAACTCGAGTGGCTTAGGCCACCACCTCAAGTTCTCCAAAAGAACCTCCCAAAATATTTTGAGAAGAAATCTACAGCATCGTTTGGGTATTTGTGGCACATACTCTGTTTAATCCAGATTGGATACATCAGGTACAGCAGTGGCACAAGACTCAATACTGTAAATGATATACAAGTTTCAACATATGCACTACAATTCCAAAAGAAGACAACAGGAAACTTGGTTCTTCTAGAAAGTTGTTCTCAAATGAAGCTACCTGCAGTTGTATACAGTACATTTTGTATCTGTCCTCTGATGTTCGTAAGCAAAGCCCATTTATAGTACGAAAATAGAAAATAATAAGGTTGAGAGCTTCTCATAACATAAAACTCCTAAAGAAAACACAATTGCATTGGAATGCCTTACTGATTTATCAAAAATAGACCATCACACGCCTTTCGTAAGATACTTTGTTGGTTGGAGGAGCCTGTGGGATCTCCCGGTCGTAGTCACAACAGAACGGAGAAGAATATTGGAGATGGTTGTTGCTTCTCACCCACCAGCCGTGTGACTCCTGTGAGTAGCGCTAGTTTAAACCAAAATGGAAAGAAACACGTGCACACATACACACACACAAAGTAACGGACTATTGACCGAGAACAAAACTCAGGAAGGAATTCCCACAAGCTCTTTGTCACCTGGTCTTTCGACTGATCCACCTGAAGTTTTCCTGGCACGGGTTTTGCGTTTGGAACGTAAGTAGCGGTACTTTTCTGGGGCGCTTTCTCAAGGAAAGCGTATTGGAGGTGTTCATGAATTGAAAGGAGGAGGTATTAAATTCTATACAGCTTGTGTAATCGGCAAAGAGAGGCGAAACGACTTCTCCGAGGTCACTTAGTGATTAATCAAGATAATTGGGAGGAGCACGGGGGCTCGTGCCGCTGCCTCTCCTGCCTGTCCTCACCTTCTGCTCGCTTCGGAAGCTTTAGAAAGATAAAACATCGTCAAATGTGAACCCTAGAAACTGGAGCTCTGGAGTAATTTGATCCAGTGCAGTTGCTTAGTGTTGGAGGAAAAATAAGTGGTTTTGCTTAAAAATCAGTTATATTTGGTTGGTGAATTATGTGGGGAAGGCGTATTATCCACCTGACTTTAAAAGCAGAATAAAGTCTTCAGTTCAAAGCTGCTGATGTTCACAAGCCATCCATGAATGCTGACTTGGTAACTGCCATAGTCCGACATAGGAAATGCCTTACAGGATCCAAGGGAAGTTTGCAACCCATAAATTACATGTGATCTTTAATACACTGAATTTGCTGTATAATAGGGGTAAGATACAGCATGTTTACAACCTCTTCACTTAAAAAAGCAAAATATTTGAGGGGACATTGCTTCCTTTAATCTGATTTTCCTGCGCACCCCTTAAGCTGTCTAAACTAGGATGAGAAATGCTGGTTTGCAGTACTTGTATATTATCAACTGTTTCAGGTTAAGCAAGTAGCATTGATTTAAATTTTAGTGTTTCTGGCAACTGCAAAGAAGGAGGTATTTGGAATTACCTATTAACTTGATTTCACACCAAAGCCACGTGTGTTGCTTAGTTTCCCTTTTCCCCAGTTCGCTTTTCACAACGATAATTATTTGACAGGCAAAAGTAGTCTCGGGGATGAGAATTTGCTGTAGAAGGTTTTATATCCCTCTTGTGCTTGTAGGCAGCTCATGTGCAACATGGAGAGTAATTTAACATGGTGCGAGGGAGAATAATGCAGCAAGAGGGGGGAAAAAAATAAGCAGAGATTTATGGCTGAACAGCAGGGGGAAAATCCTTGACATTGAGATCTAATAGTCTGGAATCAGCTCCCCAGGGAAGCAGTGGGAGCCTTTTCCTTGGGGAATTGAGTATCTAACCCAAAGGAAGCAACGCAGGATGTTGCAGGGAAGGATCTTATGCTAGCGGAGGGTGGATTACATTGTGTAATGCTTTAATTTTTATAGGCCAAGGTGTGCTATCAATAGCCTGTTCTTTATGGACGTCCTTAAGATTTTTAAGGAGAAAGAAAGGTGGTTTTTAGAAAGAGTAGATGGAAGTCGAAGCCTAGATGTGAAAGATCATCATTCTTTGCCAATTGGGTGCGATTCCTTCAATTAGCAGCCCAATGCCAGGTGAGAAGAGACTCAATCTATTAACAGAATATGCTGAAAATCTGTGAAAATATTTTTCCCTTGGAAGAGGCTTTGGAAACAAAACAAAATGCTTGGAAAAAGGTGTTGCTGCTTTGATATTTTTAATATTGCTTTATGAAAGACTGAAAAAATAATCCCACTCCACTTGCATTTTGTACAAAGAATCTTTTTTAACGTACGTTTCTAAAAGTATAAGAAGTCCTATAGAGTTAGGGGGTGGGGGAAGGCTTTGGAAATGAACTGCCAACATACTCCCGATGTTTTGTTGGACTGTCTTGCTAATCAGGCTGTTTTGTACCCCCTGCCTTTCAGAAAGGTGTCGGGACTGGAACCTGCCGCTGTTTCTGGAAGCTTCTCCTCCCAGAGGTCGCCCCTGCCTGAAGAAACCCCTTCCACGTGCCTCGGGAATGCCCAGGATCGCAGGGGTGCGTGCTGGTTTTTGTCTCCATGTCGGTGTGTGTGTGTGGCCCTGGGCAGAGGGATGCTGGTCAGAATGGAGACAACGCTCCAAATCCTTCAGGTCAAGTTCTGGCTCTAAGAATTTTCAGGGTTGACTTTTGGCTTTTTCTCGCTATATAAAGATTAGTGAGAGCAGTTTAGTAAAGCTAATCGCCTCCCTTTATCGTAGCGAGAAGCGGCTGCGGTGCAGCGGCCCCCCTTTTGCCATCGCTCTCCCTTCCTCCCCGCGTTCCGGTTGAAGGGCGCGATGTTCTGATTCTCGCCTGTGCTGTTCCGCTGAACGCACTGCGCTCTCGTAATGAGGCTGTAGCTGCGTCCGGCGATCCAGGGAGGTTTTGTACAAGCACGTTTTCAGGCGCTTTCAGAAGCATTACTCAGTCTGCTTCCAATCAGTGCGTAAAGGGAGTTAATGCCACCATTAAAAATATTTTTAGCCCTGTTCCTCTAGGCTCAGACTTTGTTAATTTTGTCTGGCTTTATCCTCTGAAAGTCTGTGTCGATGTACTGACCGCGTGGGGCAGCACCTGCTAAGCTCATGGTAGAAGAGACAGGTTGTGTACTTTTGAGAAAGGATAATAATGATTCCTCTTCCGTGGAAGAGAATGGAGGCAGCAGCTGCCTTGATAATCTGAGTGCAACCAGCCAGAAACTCCATGCACTTGCTTTCCTCCTTGTTTATTTTTTCCTCTTAAAAATGTTCTTTTTTTTTCCGAAAAGCGTTTTGATTGAAAGCAATTAAATGCACCAATAGTGCTTTAGACAAGGGCTGCCATGATTGCTGTTTACAGATAAAGAAATGAATGAGAGCTGGAGTGGCTTGTTCACCACTCCCCAGTAAATCAGGACTAAGAAAAGCAGCACCAAGAACCCATGGGGAGTCCCTTGCTCTTAGTAGTCGTTTACTCCTGGAAGGGACACTGTACCCTGTCAGCACTGCAGCATTTAACCCTCGTTCTGTGCCAGCGTAAATGAGGTTGCAAGGTGGTAGGTGGTGGAGAGCAAGGCCTCTGATCTACAGGGGTGAGGGTGTTCCGATGGGGAGAGGATGATGGCAAATAATGACATTAAAGCAAAGGGAAATGAAATTAAAACATCAAGAAAAAACTCAATAATGGTAAGATTAACTGCAGTATAACCTCCTACAGGAAGCAGCAAAGGCAGAGCATTTTAATCATTTAAAACAGGACTAAACATAGTTTTTGGGTAACATATTACAGCACTGGAATAAATGGCTATAAGCTGGTGCAGCTGCTGAAGGTTTAGCCGTAGCCTGAATATTCCTAGAATGGTGTCGGTTTCTGAGGAGGGTGTTAATGCATCAGCTGAGTCCAGTCTAAGCCTAACAGGTTAGGAGTGCTAACAAAGCTAGCTCATATGTTTAAGTCAGCATGTAGGTCTATTTATCTATCTATACATGTATGTGTCTGTATTTATTTATATGTGTATGCATGTATATGTGTATATAAATATTACACCAGGATAGATTCTGACAGATGTTAAAAAAGAAAAAGTCATCCCTTTGCTGAATCAGCCTCAAACCTGCTTTGAGGAGTTCTTTGGACTCTGATGTTGGTAAAAATCACTGTTCAGAAACAGGACGCTTGAAATGTTTCCTTATCATCTGCAGGCTGCTGGGGGCCGGGTGTGTACGGGGCCTCGAGGCGTCTGTGCGGGATCACAAACATTAGCCAAACAGTGTTATGACAAGTGAGAAGGTGGGTGACGTTGCTCCTCACTCTGCCCTTCACGGGTCACACCTGTGGTGAAAAAGGGACTTGAGAAAGGCAGAATGGAAGAAAAAAGTTACTCTTCTTAGCAGGGGGAAAATTGGTTACGTTTCAGGACCTTGTATTGCCTTACAAGAAATCATTCCTAGAAAGATCTCAGCCAGAGGCGCTAGGACTGACCACAGCTTAGTCTCGGCAGTACCACAGTGTAACTTCCGTTTTTGGTTGACTAGAAATGTGTGACTGTTCCCAAACTGAGTGTAGACCTGCAAATAGAAGGCGCTGTCTGGAACACACTCAATGTTTTCCCAGCTCCAGTACTGCTGCCCCTTCTCATGCGGCCGCCTGGGCCTGGAGAACTAAAACTGCGAACCTGGTCTATCCCCAAATCAGTGCAACCCAGAAGCCTTTGATGAGACATCTGGAGCCCTAAGACTGTGAAAAAGCCAAATACCTCTCTGTCCATGCAAGATATTTAGCTATGGGGTTAATTATTATCAAGTATAGATCCAGACAAGATTTGGCTACTATTTACAATGGGTTGTATGTCCAGTACTAGCAAAGAAATTTAAATATAGAAAACCAAAATGAAAAAGCGTGGGCATACACTACAAGAAACCTCTGTTAGACTTATGAACGCTTGATGCAGTTGAGTTCAGTGCTTTCTCATTCTTTGCCATTTGTGTGTACAGTATTAAAACAAAAGAATCCTACCTTTTTATTTTCCTTTTTAAAAATACAGAACTGATAGTCTAGTCACACTCTTACATGTAAGTGATAACAAAAATAGAAAGCAGATACCCATGTGGGACTAAAACTCTACTTAAGCCTGTCTCTTTTTTTTTTTGTCTTTTTTTTTTTCCACAAATATGTTTTCACGACAATAATTAGCAGACAAACACGCTGTTTGCAATTGCACTGTATTGACTTAAAAGGCGGATACAAAATTGTCTAAATAAAGAATGCCATCCAGGGTGGAATCGGTGTGTGTGTGTGCGTGTGTGCACAGGGATGTGCTGACACATGCGTGTGTTTTCCTACTGTGCACCCAATGGTGGACACATGCTCTGCTCTTTGTAACTCGGTGCCGCTCGGATGAGGTTCTGCTGCACACACACGCACACACAGAGGAATGGAAATAGGTTTCTGTGACAGGTGGCTTCTTTGTCTAAATCTTTTCCTATAAAAGAAAAAAAACCAAACGAACAAAACGTGACATTTTGTTGGTCTGAAGGTTCTGCTCCATGAAGAAAAAAAAAATCACAAAATCCATTGTTTTTCACCTTTTCAGTCATTTCCTCATGAATAAATATTATCCATTAAAAACCTTTAAAAAGGTGCTGCGATACACAGTGTTATATTTCCGTTTTCTTTATTGACTCTCTCGTTGCCATGATGATTCTTTCCCTCCAGCCTCCATGGGTGAATTCGCCCTGTTCCATGGCACAACATGCTCCCCGCGCGGCTTTTTCCTTTCACCAGCCTCTTCCTCCCTCTCCTCATCCTTCCTGGCGTGAACGCCAGTCTGAAGAAGCCGCCTCGGCCGCTCTCCGGTGCTAATTTGGTGACAAAAAAATGTCAGGTTGGTCCATCCAGGCACGATTTGCAGCAAGAAAGGAACGTGGAGGTGTGGAGGGAGAGGGCCACTGGGCTTCCAGCCTCCTTCTGCGCGTGAGACGTCTTACAAGGCAGAGACCTTGACGATGTTGCTCGTGGTGGTGGAGGAAATGTTCGTGGAGTGGCCGGGGCTGCCGGGGGGGGGTTGGCTCTCGCCTTCTGGCGTGAGCGCGGGCGGCGTGGGGATGCTGATGATGGCTGTCGTGATCTGGGCAGTTTTGCAGTTCGGTCTGAGCCCATCATCTGATTTCATGTTGAGACTGGAACGACTAGAAAACAAATTTAGTCTTTGGTTTGTGTTTGGTTTTGTTGGTTTTTCTTTTTTTTGTTTTAAACAGACAGTAGAAAGTATGGGAATGGTGGTTGATCTTAGTCAGCATCTTATTCCTCTGAGCTAAGGGCACCAGAATATTCACAAGATTCCACTTAAATCATAGAATCACGGGATGGTTTAGGTTGGAGCGACCTTCCCAGCACCCCCAGTGCCCCCCCTGCCATGAGCAGGGACATCTTCACCAGCTCAGGTTGCTCAGAGCCCCGTCCAGCCTGGCCTGGGATGTCTCCAGGGATGGTTCATCTACCACCTCTCTGGCCAACCTGGGCCAGGCTCTCACCACCCTCACTGCAAAAACATATTCCCCCCAGTTCCTGCAAGGCATCATTTATTTCTATGCAGATTACACTAAGCTTTTTTAATGTTTCCTCTGGTTCAGTTTTCACAGGGCCAATCTTTCTATGCTTCCATTTCATTCTTGCATAGTTCTAGTTTAATTAAGATGGCATCTAAATCTACTGTCCCATGGACTGCATCTTACAGCACAGGTAGTTCTTTTTGAGAAAGAGATGTTGTCTTCCTTGTGCTTCAAATACCCCTTTCAAATTCACTGTCCCTTGATCTTTTCTATTTTATTTCTTCTCTCTGCAGTAGTTCCAAGGATCTGGCAGCTGGGAGCATTCTTATTAGATCTGCATCAATTGCATCCTATAATTAATTACAGAGGGAAAATGATAGGTTGATTTCTGTGCATCTGCACAGCTACAGGAGTCTGCTATTACCAGCCCAACATGTTCATTTGAAACACAAGGCCTGTCCTTTGAAAATGGAAAGCTCCCAGTTGGAAAACGATTGCTGCTGTTATCTCGGGGTGACTCACCAAGAAGATGTTTCTTGATCGCTCAAGCGTCCCACGAACACGGCAGAACCCGTTTCTGCTCCCCGGTGCCTCAGTCCCAAGCTGAGACTGGGGCAAGCTTAGAGACTGGGTGGTTCTACCAGTGGGAACCAGTACACCCAGTTAGTTGCATTCCATATGAAAATCATCTTAAAAGTTTGGTAAACAAGTGGGATAACAAAGCGTTGACATTACAAATCTCACTGGCATCTGATCTAACACCCACCGAAATAGGCAGAATAGTTGACAACTCCCTGAATGACTGTTTCAGGTGCTGCTTTGAACAGTTGTTATCATGAAACTGCAATAGCTAGAGGCTTGTTTTGTGCTCATTCATTCATATTTCATTCTCTGAAGTGCCCTTCCGACTTCACCTTGACATAAAGTAATCGCTTACTGCCTTAAAAGCATCTTTGTTGCAGTTTCTAGATCCCTTTGATAGGAGTGGGGAGAAGAAGATCGCTGAGTTAAAAGACAGCCCAGTGCATAAGAAGCTTAATAGGCTGAGAGGGATTTAGAGAGTAATTTAATATTAGCAAGAAAGATATGGTGAAGAAATGATTTTTTTTCAGCAAGTTATGTATAAAACGCAAATTTCAAAACTTTCTATTAAGAACCACTTCTTCACCTGTGTCACTAATGGCTTTTTAGGTGAGAACTACTCCGACACCATTGTGAAATTCCTCCTTATTTGTTTCCTGGTGATGGCTGGTGCTTAACAGCTGCGGTTTAGACTTTAGACAATGAACATCAGTGGAGCGTGTCAGTGTGTACAGCTCTCCGGCTGCTGGTGCTGACAGATATTGCTTAGCAAGCTGTGTTTGCCTGTTCCCAGTACGGGCTGTCTGGGAGGTGGGCTGTGAACTGGTCCTGTGCCAGCTCACAGCTGGGAACCGCCGGCTCCTGCCTCTGATGAGCATTTCATAGGTGGTTTTAAGCTGGAATTCATTCTTCTATGTCCAGTGTGGCCCGAGAAGAGCTGGACTAAGGTCTAACTTTGACCTGGTTCAGCTCAGAGCCACTTTCCTTGGCTTATCGTTTGCAGGAAGGACACAGAGATGCCCGCAGACCCCTCACCCTGGCTGGAGAACAGGCCTGCAAGAACATCCTGTTAGATAACGCGCCTCGGGGGTTTGGCATGCGATAATTAGCAACAAGAGCCTACTTACTGTACCTTGTGGTGAGAGAGGGCTGCTCGCTGCACTGGATGTGGATGGTGCTGAGCTCCTGCATGCTGCGGAGCCGGGTGGCGGGCACACTGGAGTTGGGGAGGTGCGTGGTCTTCTTGTTGCGGCGAGAACAGCAGGAGGTGGTCAGGCCATGGTGGCTCGACAAGGACGGGCTCCGAGAAGAAGGGTAGTTCTGCATCGAGCTCTCCATGCAGTTCTGCTCGAACAGCTGCTCGTCGATGAACTCGTGGTTCTGGCAGGGGGACAAAAAACAGCGCCGTGACTCTGGTGACACCAACAGCTTTGGCCCAAGAGCGGTTTGTTTCCAACAGCAGCTTTTGCTGTATCGGTGGGATGTGTCAGCCCCTTGTCTGTGTAAGGTGCTTTCTGCCTTTGTGTCTGAGAATACTTGCACTAGGCAGATCTTAAAAAGAAATGATTCTGCCCTTCCACTCACTGCAACCAAAGAGATTTTGCTCTCCTGCATCAGTAGGGGAATAAGCAGCAGTTGCAGTGACAAAAGCGTGACGGTCTAGCCACGCTGCTTTGGTTATATACTCTGAGATGGCTAATACGTTGTGTTCAGATTTCATTTTTGTGTCTAGATTCCAGAAATGGCTTCAGAAAATCTGCAATGCCACATGGTCATGAAGCCCAAGGGGAGACTCATGCTCTTTTTCCCTTTGTGCCTGGGGACAGGGTTGTATTTTATTTGCATGACCATCTTGGCGTGTAACTTAATGGCAGGATGCTGCTTGTATTGGTTCAATGCAGGCCTGCGGTTCACGGGGTCCTATTAGCTGAGTGGAAATATTAATAAATTTGAGGGTGTATAGGGGAAGGCAATTCAGGAAGCTGAATCTGTAGAGAGTTTTTGTGCGAAGGAACAGGAAATTCTGAAAGAAAGAACCTGTATGTGTGTATATGAACCCTCAGGTGGTTCTAGGGAACGTATTTTATCCAGTCTCTGTCTGCAGCAGAAAGGATGGGAAACAAAAGCAACCATGGTGAAGGCAGCCATGGGTTTTCACTGGAACAGCTCACAACTCTCACGGGGAACAAGAGCACGGGGGGGCCAAGAGGAGCCACGTGCACAAACTCCCAAAGACAAGACCAGGAAGGAGGACGGAAGCAAACACTCTCCAGACACGTCACAGAGCCCACAGAGAGAACGATTGAATTAAAAAGGAAATACCTTGATGGTGGAAGTTCGTACAGATAACAGGGGATCATCCACAAGATAGGACAATCCCTACGGGACAACATGCCAACAAAAGATAAAAACACAATTGATTGTCCATTCCGGCATTCAGAAATTTAGTCCCAGCTTTGCGTCTGTTGCCTCAGCATTCCAGCCGGCTCGCAAGTTTGAATGGGCAACCGGACCTTCTCTGCACCAAACCTTGCCTGAATCAGACCCCTTTGTTCCTTCCTTCTCCCTCTGAAGCTTTTTAATGTTGTGTTCTTGGAAACAGAACAAAACTGGTAACAACTTTATTAGGTTGATCTTTTGAGAGCCGGAGGTAAAGGAAAACAAAGTTTCAGCTGCTGATTCACAAATAACGAATTAGAATTGTGTTGCCATTAGGTCATCAATGGAGTATTTTTTCTGTGAAAACACAGCAGAAAGGTTTGGGTTGAAGGACTGGGTTCGGTGCACTCAGCATTTGGAGAAAACATGGCCTGTGAATGTCCATACTCAATCTGGGAGTTGGAATGAGTGGAAAACCCCCTCATTTTGTTTGAACAAACTCCATCTGTGGTGTTAGTACGACAAAGTAACTTCTATTATGGCAGCTAGAAGTACTTTAGGGTCACTTTGTCACCCGACACACCAGATTTGTGAGCCATTCACAGCCATTCAGCTGTAGGTCTGTATGCTAGTGACAACTGCAGATACCATGACAATAAATCACGTACTTTGAGAATCCTTCTGCCTAGTTGGAGGAAAGGTGAATTGCCCATTGAAACAAGTTTGCAGCCACGGTACATTCCTCATTCCATTCCCGCAACTTGGTCACAAAATGACTCTTCAGTGCTTCAAAATTCGTTTACGATTTAAATTTCAGGGAGGAGAACTGCTGCGTAATGTTTCAATAGTTTATGTGGACGATAGGATTTCCGCGCAAGCTGGTTGAACTATTTTGAGTGATAATTTCAGACCAACATCCAAACTCACTATGTGATGTGGTGCCGCATCGTGGTAATAACTGGCTGAAAAACATGGGGGAAATGCATTAAATATTGTGCAGAAATTCTTTCTAGGTGTTAATGAAAATTCAAAGTTATTGCCATTCTTTGCTGAAAAGAGCAACAGGTGGAACATTTTCAACCACTGCGACTCGCTGGCTGAGCAGCTGTGTGTGTTATTGGGGTGGACAGATAAATGCAGAAATGAGGATCTGCTTTGGCCACGTTACTTCCCGCACCCATTGCAGAGGTCAGAATTTCTCCAGGGCTTTACAAAGTCAGCGCCTTACAAGGGCAGACCCTGGAGGCGGGTTCGGCAGCTTTTGTTTGCTTCAGCCCATTTGTTTTCGAACAAAAGCATTATTGTGAAATATGGGTCACAGCAGTGAAGGTTTTAAAGCGTAAAGGTCTAAACTGAAGAGTCAGATTGTGCGATATCTGCTTGTTATGTAACATCCAAAAATTGCTAGAAATAAAGGCAAGATGAGTCTTAGAAAATAAATTTGCTAGTCATTGATACAGGAAGAATCAGTTCAGTGTCCTGGAATGGTGACCTTTATTGTGATAAAGCAGCAGGTCACTGTAAAGAACCAGTCCTCTTCTTCCAGTGTATCGCTGAGGCCCTGACTGGTGTTATTCCAGCATAAGCCAAACTATGGAAGTGAAGGTGATTTATCTAGAAGAAAGCTCTTGCAAGTCAGAAATCAAAAGTACATTTGATGATGGATGCAGATAGAAAAAGGCACAAATATTTCAAGTGTTAACCTCTCTTCATTTTTTCTAGAATTAATCATGGTATAGATAATATGTTCCTTTACTGCTTTTATATAAACCTGGAAGTAAAACATATGGATAAATACCTGAAACATTCCCTGAGACTTCTGCATACAGAATCACTTCATAATGAACAACAAAATCCTCACTCCCAACACCTTGCATGACATGAACAGAAAAGTCACGTTATAGAAACTGCTTGACTGGCTTGGAGCTAAATGACCTGCTCTTACACGTGCAACCTTTAAACCCATTAAGAAGGTTCATCTGCTCTGGGCCATATAAAGGGCTAAAGGTTATTTTTGCCAGCCTCTTGGCACTGGTGACCAGGCTGCAGTTTGGACTCGCTGCCAGCTGCTTCTTCCCCTTAAGGCAGCAGAAATGTCCTTTATCACTAGTTAGCACAAGCGATGAGTATATATAATGTGTGACTGACAGCACCAGGCAAATGCAGTTTAGCTCTCTTCCAGAAGCACTGAAGAAATTAAGCTTAGTGTGCACCATGTTTATAGGATCCCCCTAACCCCACACTGAAAAGTTATTTACGTTTGAGTGAACCTGACTGAGCAACCCGCACTTTGTACCGGTGGAGTAGCAGATAATCACATCTTCATCCCTTTGCACAGGAATTATGTTTTTAAAAAAGGCAATGAAATAGAAATGCATTTAATCCATTGCAGAATATTCTTGGGGGCTCGAGTGTCAGCCCCGTCTGGGATAGTTTGTAGGTGTGCTGAGGATCTTTGCCATGCAAAACCCAGCCCAAGCACACAGACCCAGTGAGACGTAAGAGGATGGCGTTGCTACTTACGGTTGTTTTTTCCAGGCAGTGCAGCAGGTGGTGATGTTGGCTTTCGATTAAGGAGGTACCTTTAGTCATATGCTGTTCATCTTCAGTGGATCCCTGAATAGCCGGGAAAGGGAGGGGAAAAAAACCCAACAAACCAGGTGTAAAACCATGAACACAAAGCAAACTATCAGCATTAGCTTTCGCAGTTGTAAAGATAATTTCAGTGTGGCCAGCTTGCAGGTTTTTCTCATGACTTATGGGGTTACCTCTTTTTTTTCCATAGTGATTCAGCTTGTAAACTCAAGTGAGGAGCTCAGCTCTGATTCCAAACCAGGGTGTTTCTAACCATTTTGTAGCTGTGGAGGAAACCTGAGAAATATTGTTGACATATAATGTCAAGGCTCAGGAACCAGAAGATAAAGAAAACAACTAAACGAAGAAGCTTTGGGCAGCAGTGGCAAAGGGTTTCTGTTCACATGAAATGTGCCAGCAGTTCTCTAGAAGGAAGGTCCCATCTTCATTAGTTGCTTGTGGATGATTTACTGTGATTTAATTTTAGTACCCAGGGGCCCCATAAAGTGACCAAGAACCCTCTGTGCATCATAGCACAACAATCGAACAAGGTGAATGTGTTTCAGAGACCTCACAACCCAGGTACTTGACTCATTGTACAGCAGCACCTGGACAATTGGGGACCAGCTTTCCCCTGTTTTCCTTGTGTGCTCAAACAGCTGAAATGTAGGGGGCAAATTTGCAAACTAATTCAGAGAGCAGGGAGTGCCCTCTGGGGAGGGATTGGGTACAGCTTAGAGTATTTAGGGGAAAAAAAGCCCCTATTAATAGGAGTGGTGCCTCCTGGGAAGATATAGGAAGAGTTGATGGGGATGAGGAGCTTGTGGCATTTCTGCTTAAGGACTCTGCATTGGAAGGACTTACTGGGTCACTTTTGCTGGTCTGTTCTCAGCTTCTACATCAGCTAAGTGTGCATGTGGTGATTTTGGGAAGAAACTGCTCAGTTTTGCTCAGAAACTTGCTAGTTTTGTTAGTGGTTGGGATTAGCTATGGATCTCAAACCAATCTCTGTGCTTTTGCTTGATCTGCTTGAAATAGCTGTGATAGAAGTGGATAAGAGGTTGGGGTGGCGAGTCCAGTATGTGTGTAGTGTTTTGCTCCTGCAGAATGCTTGGTATCAGTGTTCATCCAAATTGTAATGGGTTAACTTAGTTAACTTGGGTGTGGAGGGAAGAAATGCGCTCTGTATTTTTGATCTCTGTGCTGTATCAGTGAATCAGATGCTCGCATTCCTCAAGCATAGTGTGTCACCGACCCGATGAGCAGATGCACCTCAGGAACAGAAGGAAAAGAAGCAACAGGAGTTGTTTAGGGAGTTTCTGTGCTATTTGAGGGCCAGGCTTATTTTTCTCGCTTTCTCTGTTCTGTGGTGGCGGATTTAAGATCTGGGTTGTTAAAGATGTTGTCTTACTACTAATACTCAAGTTCCTGATCTTGAAATTTACTGTGATTTCATGACACGTTAGTCTGCATGTGGCTCTCACGACTAGCATCTTCAAAGGCAATTGCACGTATTAAAATAGCAATTAAGTGTTGTAAAATGTTTCCCTGTGCTCCATAAGGAAGGGGTGTTTGGTGTCTTCTGTAATGCCTAAATCTGAAAGCCAAAAATGGATGTGCATGGTTTGAATCTCTTCTTAAAACAGGAAACAGCAGTATCTTAACTGTTCAGGAGAGAAAATAGGTGGGATAGGAGACACCATTAAACATCTCAGCAGAAGTGCCAACGTGTTGTCTGTTGCTTGTGATGGGGTCAAGTTCAACTCTGCCTAAAGCTTTGCTTTTACATAACCCCGTGTGCCCCAGCGACTCGCTGCAAATGCATCATCTGGATGCCTTTTCTAGGATGGTTCTGTGATCCTTAACTGAAGGAATAACTCTGTCTCTGACAGATGCCTGAACAGAGCTGAACTGGTACGTTAAGAAAGCTGACTGATGGTATACAGAATTAATAGATTCCTATGGGAATGCTTCTTAGGCAGGTTATGGATTTTGTTGTTGTTGTTTTGGAAGATGAAGCATTCCCAGAAGTATTTTTAGAAGTGGCCTAAAAAAAACCCAACAATCAGTTCTTTTTTCTTATTAACAATCCTCCTGGTGAGCTAAGGCATCAAGCAGGGCTTGTTGGTACCCTGCTGAGATTACGGACTGAAGGCTGTGTTGGAATATTTCCCATGGAGGTCCTTGCAAGCCCTAAAGCAGATATGATACTGCACTAAAACACTGGAGAGAGAGAAAGAGCACAAACAGTATATTTTTAATGAGGGTTTGCTTGAGAGAGATCTAAATGGAATCTGAAAGCAAAGACAGAGCTTCTGTACTTCTGGCAGGAGATCGAAGCCAATTGTTTAATGTCGACAGCACAAACTTAGTCTCTGCCTTGCATCCCAAGGCTGGGCTTGCTGCTGATGGAAAAGGATTGAGGGATGGCAGTGATCAGGAATAAAGTGTGCAACAGTGAGTACGACTTGTACCTTATCTTCCTTTCTTCAGTCAGCTCAGTGCTCTTAGAAACAAAGAGCGTGTAACCACCAAGAACATCCTGGTGTGCAAATTGAGACCTATGGGAACTGCTGCCCGAGGACAGCGAGAGCGCCGACGTGGCACAAATGCCTGGCGTTTTGATAGGACTGTTGCATGTGTACCTATAGAGATTGCGGCAGCGGTACCTACGCTACTGCAGGCAAACAAAATCTGTGTCTTCATTAGGAGAGTCTGGCTGGAATGAAAAAGCTGGCGGGGGGGAGGAGAGGAGATGGTTTGCTTTTGGAGCGGAGATGCCAGTTTCGCAAGGGTTTGATGCCAGCTCCCATTCAGTTTGTTCTTGGAAGTCATTCAGTGAACTGCTGGTTTCTTGGAGGGAGACTGAAACACGCTGGAGTGTCAGTTCCGAAATCCAAAATACTTCCACTTTACCTCTTAGTGCTTCAGCGGGTGCAGCTGGAGTGAGATGAACTGATTTGATGGTGAGACCGTCCCTTCCCGTGAGAATGGTGATACTGCTTATCTATGGCTAAGCAGATTCTGCTTGTGAAAAGGCACAAGACCTCGCAACCCACTGTTCCTAGGCTCTACACCTCCGAGCATTTTAGCTAAAAGGGAATTTCGGCTAGCTGTACAAGGAGATTAACGCTAAGAGGATATGTAGGCTGCTGCCATGGGAAGAAAAGCTCACCATCCCTTGAGCACTTCTGACATAAAACCCACTAAAAATCTCTCTAAATGAGAAGAAAAAGGTCTGAGTACTTCATGTCTAGATAGGAAATGCAAAATACCACAAATCTACTGGTTTCTCAAGCAAGAGTCTGTATTCTTGCTAGGAGCAGATCTCCTTCCTGCTGCTGTCCTTGGATAAATGCTTTTCTTCACTTTGATACGAGGCTACAGGCTCAAGACATGCTGTTCCCTTGAAAGATGGTGTCAGTGTATTCATTCTGGTGCTAATGAAAGGACATTCTGGCACATGTTCCGGAATTTTGAGCAGTCGTTATTTCTCAGTTCAGCCACAGCCGGGATGGGTTCTGGGGCAGTTTCCTTGAGTCCACCCTCAAGGTGCCAGACTGCAGGGCAATCTGCTGGGCACTTGTAAAACAATTACGCATTGATCACAGTGCTGCACGATGCTAATGATGAGAGTGATAATATCTAGTTGTGGCCAATTGTAGTTGAAATTACTGCTGGGTAACAAACCAACCCTATGGCAATCTGGCCACGTGAAGCCCATAAACATCAGCATGAGTCCTGGGCAAGGTATCAAAATGGGACGTGTACCTGACCCGTGAAGCAGTTTGATACTAATTTAACTGATGGATATGCACAGTATGTAAATAATATTTTGGTCCTTAAAAAGCAACTACAGGAATCACATTCCTCCATATTTCTACAGCTGAAAAAAATTTGGCTGGCTAGACTGCACTGTCATTCACATTTTGTACTCTTAGGAAGAGTTTGTTCTCCTGCCATAAAATGAAAGGACATAAAATCTTGCCTTGTGGAGTTAAAATGGACAATGCATACGTCTACAACAAAGGATGCTCTGCAGTTTTGTAATTAATTAATGCCACTACCTGTGGATGGTTCTTGATTCAGTGTGAGGCTTGTCCTTGGGTACTCAAAGGTGGTGGAGATATTTTAGGATTTGTGAATCTTGGGGGGGTCATTTAGAACTGTAAGTCCAACAGAAAGCGAGCTGCACCCAGGAAACTTGGGAAAACCTGCTCTAAGTGCTACTCTGTGTCTAGATTTAATTATTAACGGGTTAAAAAATCCTCTAGAACCTCTCTAGAAGTGTTGTTTTGCTTCCTGTCTCTACAGTAGTTTTGTAGCCAACAAAATGACCCTTCTTCACTTATTTTTAGGCAAGTGCCAGGGAATGAGCCCATTCGGCCAAATATTTTTCTCAACCTCCTGCGTGTTGGACTTGAGCATCGGTGCGTCAGCCGCTGTTCCGTGCGTGGTCTTGGCAGGGAGGTTTGCTTGACAGGAGAAGTGAGGAGGTTCTTGATGGGAAGATCAAGTGCAAACTGAGTGTCCCTGCTAAGCTCTTCTGGTGGTTTTAAAAGACTAGAAACCTAAAGCTCAAAAGGAAGTTTTAAATTTACAGTATCCTTTTTTTGCATGTTCCTGGGTAATGCAGCATCCCAGCTGAGCTACATCCCCGTCCCGAGCCTTTCCTTGGTGGGGATAAGGCTCTGGACTAAGTATGATCAGTTTTTCTGGGCTCTCATATTCTTGATATAAAAAAAACCAAATCCACAACTTTTGCTTGAACTGCTCAACAGCAACATATGGCTCAAGAAACAGATTTTCTGAGTGTCGCTGCCATTCGCAGAGCAGGAGACGACGTTAGATGTGTAGTCAGAAGGATCAAACTTGTTTTGGAGGGGAGAACAGGAACTGATCTGGGCGTCCTGTGCTCCAAATCTGTACTTTGTGTGAAGTGCTTTTGTAGAATCAGTTTAAAACTATTCCAATTGTAAAGGGCTGGATTCCTGTCCTCTGAGTAGTATCCTATGTGCAAAATAAGGTGCTGCACCCACTGAGCTTGGGTAGGAGTGGGCTCCGCTCCTAGCGAGCGGCTTTCACCATGAGCTGAAAAGGTTTTTCAGCTCTGATTTTACAAATGCAAGGATGTGTGCCAGGGAAAATAGTAGATACTGAAGGATTAGACCGCAAATAAGGATGCATGAACAAGTGCTAGAGGGCCGCGGTGGCTCAGTTAAGCATCCTGCATCTCGCTCTTTGCTCCCTATGTGCGCGAAAGGCTGATTTGTTTGAAACGAAATCCGTGAAATGTGCTAATACCTGCTCTGGTGTTGATCAGGCTTAATGTAATAACCTCTCACTTCCACTGATTCTGCTGAGCAATCTGACGCACTTGAAACTTTTCTTCTCATGAATAACTCGTATTAGCCTCCGGAGGCCTTTCTGGTAAAAATAAACCCACCACCAAACTGCCTGAAACAGGAGCTAGGGAATATTTTCCTGTCGGGCATGATCATATAATCCATATTAGAGAGATTCTCTTAAAAAGAAATAACTATATGTTGGCTGAGAGTGGATATTTGTGGTATGGGCTGTATAAATCAGTACAGCTCCATTGCACTGAGGGACTTGAGGGAACTGTCACCCTGGTCATTGCTGGAAGGTCCAATCCTTTCAGAGCTCAAGGAGGAACCCAAGGAAGCTTTTTTTCCTCCCACCCAATCTTGCAGCTGGATTCCAGCTGTGCCTCCACACAGAATAATTGTAGCGTTCCATGTGCGAGGCTGCCACGCTGCATAACGAGCAATTAGGTGGCAAGGAACAGGGAGTGGGAGCAGGGAGCTGCTCAAACACTGTGCAAGGAGCTGTTGTCTCTGCACTCACCGTCAGCTCGAGGGCTTCGTTCAGGAGGCCGTTGCGCTTGCTTTGAAGGTAAGCGTTGGAGCTGCCTGTTTTGGCCACTCGGATCCTGGCCAGCCGGGCTTTCTGTGGAGAAGGCAAACAAGCTGGAGTTAGAGCTTGGCACAGCGAGTGAGTCGTCCTGCGCTGCAGTGCCAGGAGGGAGGACGCTGCAGGTTCTCCCTGTACCTGAATAGCCTGGGGGTGAAATACAAGCGGTGTGTGGACAGGACAAATGCTGTTGAGAACAGCTAGCACAGCTAGGAGTCAGAGAAGTTCATATATCAGAAGAACGTGATCCGCTACAGAGCGCTAATGGCCTTTCCAGAGATAAGCAATGGAGTCCTGCGGGTTTTTTCTGTCCTTTCAAAAGTTAACAGTAATTTTTTGGAGGATGAGATGCACAGCATCTTGGGCACATTCCTGGCATAGGAGCATCGTATAACTGTATGTGACTGAGCGGTGTGGACGTGCTCTGTGCCTGTGCTGCTTTTGTGGCTCATCCTTTGTCTAAGGTGCTTGGTGGTTTAATTCTCTGTCTGTTTAATGCTCTGTGGTGTCACCTGCCCTGCTTGTCCTGCAGCCAGCACGGTGACACCCGCAGCACAGTGACACCCGCAGCACGGTGACACCCGCTCCCCGGCGATGGTGGAGACGCTGCTGCAGGACAAGGGGCTGGTAATGGGCATGCGGAGGGAGCTTTGGTATAATAATTTGCTCTCCTTACCAAACAAGTAGTATAGGTTGTTAATTTAATATTGGAAAATGCAAACGTTCATCATCCTGCGATAGGGAAAGACATTGTATTTGTTCCTTCTGTCCCCTGCTAGTTTATTAACTTTGGTACCTGACAATGTAAGGTCTGAAAATATGCATCTCTTGACAAACTGACAGCATTTACTCTGCAACAACACAGACATTCACCTCTTCTTAATTTTACTTATCCATGAGATTCTTGGCTTCCAGGGGGGCAAGTTAAAGGATGAAAACCAGTTCAGAATGAAGCAAGCAAGTAAAACTTATAAGGCGCTCTTGCTTTTTAATCACACAGTTTTTAGCGTTTTGGTTTTTCTTTTCAGTTGTTGCCTGCTCCTTTGTCAAGAGCTGATTTGCCTTTTTCTTTTCTACTGTTAATTTATGACTCAAACACCATTAAAAGTAAATACACGAAATAGCTGAGGCCATTAAAAAATAATTGTATTGTGCTGTATTTTAAAATGCTGCATAATCTTTTAAATAACATGGAGCTTGTGATTTTCCTTTCTAATTAGAGGTGCTAATGGGTATACGCTGTAGGAAGAGTAAAGCCAAGAGGCAAATATCTGCAGTGGGTCCAGAGAGTGTTATAATTCCAGGAGCTCTATTACTGTACATGCGTGAGTGACTCCGGCCCTCAATATTTGAAGGATTTGTTTAACCTTAAGAGCTCCTGCTTAAGCAGATGATTTCTCAGGCAGAGACACGTACAGGATGCTCGTTAGCAGCTTTAATTAGGTGACACAGACTATGGCGGTGTGAAAAATAGGTCTTCTTTTGACACCCCAAAATGAGGACATCCAAAATTGACTTTCTGTTCTATACTTCACCTAGGTTTCATTGTCCCATTTTAACATTAAGACTCCAGGTCGGGATATGAGGGTGAAATCTGGTTGTGTTTGCGAGACTTAGGGTACAACAGGAAAATGAAACTGGATCTTCAGGTTTTTTTGAAGACTTTCCCAAACTGCTTTATTGTTCTGGGCCTCGAATAAGACCGTCATCTGGAACAAGAATTGCAGAGACTGCTGCTATTGAAGACGAGTGATGGGGAGAGAGCGGGGGATAAGGGACTGAGGGATGCCCTGTTTCCAGTTATATGGCATTGTCTCTCTGTTCCTGCTAATTACATTTCTGTTAGATTACTTCTCCCATTTGTAAGTATGTGACTTTGTGTCTCCTTTCTCTTTTGCAATGATCTTATCTCTTCCATAGTCAGGACTGGCCATAGGATCCAGTGATCACAGAACCACAGAATGTGAGGGGTTGGAAGGGCCCTGGAAAGCTCATCCAGTGCAATCCCCCCATGGAGCAGGAACACCCAGATGAGGTTACACAGGAAGGTGTCCAGGCGGGTTGGAATGTCTGCACAGAAGGAGACTCCACAACCCCCCTGGGCAGCCTGGGCCAGGCTCTGCCACCCTCACCAGGAAGAAGTTTCTTCTCAAATTTAAGTGGAACCTCCTGTGTTCCAGTTTGCACCCATTACCCCTTGTCCTGTCACTGGTTGTCACCGAGAAGAGCCTGGCTCCATCCTCCTGACACTCCCCCTTTAGATATCTGTAAACGTGAATGAGTCCCCCCTCAGTGTCCTCTTGTCCAGCTCCAGAGCCCCAGCTCCCTCAGCCTTTCCTCACACGGGAGATGCTCCACTCCCTTCAGCATCTTGGTGGCTGCGCTGGACTCTCTCCAGCAGTTCCCTGTCCTGCTGGAACTGAGGGGCCACAGCTGGACACAATATTCCAGGTGTGGTCTCCCCAGGGCAGAGCAGAGGGGCAGGAGAACCTCTCTGACCTACTGACCACCCCCTTCTAACCCACCCCAGGTACCATTGGCTTCCTGGCCACAAGGGCCCAGTGCTGGCTCATAGCCTCTACAATAAGGCTCTGATGGTGACCACAGAGAACTTGCATTTCTTATCTGTGCCCCACAAAACATTGTCCCTTTTGCTGCAGGAATTATGAGAGTGCTCCATCTTACCTAGAGCAAGGAAGGTTTCATCCTCATCTCCAGTTCAATCAGTCGTTAAAGTGGATTCAGTCTTAGGCTCTTGTAATGAATGTTATTCCCTTTGCCCCCAGGCTAGCCAGGAATCAAATATTAATAGCTGTACTCCACGTGGGCTGGAGATGGTTAATTTCTGAGGTCTGTTCCCTTTTCTTCCTTGAAACAGGGCCACTAGCTATCTAAATAATTAAGCCCCATAGCTTTTGTAGTTTAGAACAGACATTGTTATTTTAAAAAATGTCAGTGGGGCAGGACAGAAGTTAATCCTATTCTCGTTACACAAAAGACTGTCTGGGATAGTCACATCGCCTAACTCTGTGCCCCCATCGTGATTAAATTTGGTAGAGATCTTGATTAACTCAGCTGGAGAAGTTAATTAAAATTGGGGGCCTAAAATTGGTTTAGCCCTGCAGACAGTTTCCCGCATTGGACTAGAAACAACTCTATAACCATAGTTTGTATTTTTATGTGAAAGTCTATGTGTGAACGTGCGTTGTTTGGAAGTGCATCTATCAAGTGACACGAGCTTTACATGATGTTTGGGTCCATGTTGTATGTTAGTGTGGGATGCGGTACATCAGCCATGCCCGACGTGTACTGTCGCATATTTTGCTGTCAGAAACCTACAGAATGAGGCTGATGGGGTCTTCCAAATTCTACCAGTTTTTAACATTGTGTGGCTTTGCTTTTGTCATCCCTGTCCTGCACTTCTGATCTGCAGGGCACAAGCCAGACAAGTGGAGGACCATGTCTTTTGAGGGCATGGGGGGGTAGTTGTGTTCTGCATCTTATCCCACAAACGCGACAGACTAAAGGTCATTAGGGCCAGGCCTGAGATCACTGTTACTGAATATAACCCCTGCATGGAGAGTCTAAAAAAGGAAGAGAAAACGGCACACTGTGTCTGCATGAAGGGTGGTAAGAGGAGTTGCTAGGAAACCACAGCATCTCAAAATGCATATGACCTAATCTGGAAGATAATTTATATGATGAAAATAATAACACTAATGACAGCCACTTACAGGTTAGAATGATTAATTTGGTTATCTTGGAGCCCACGTGTTTCTGAGAGCAGGATGGAAGGCAGGTCTCAATAACTTCTGGCTCTTTACTGCTTTTTAAGACACTGGAGGCTCGGAATAAGCAGGAAGGGCAGCGAAGCCCTGGACACATGTGGTGGGGAGCGTGATGGAAGTGGCTGTCAGCATCCTGAGTATCTACATTTCCCAAAGGGACTGACAAAGGAGGAAGAATAGCCTGTGTTCATCTTTAGCTGCTTTGGAGAAGTGCAAGGAGCAGGTTTTGCTGGCTAGGAAACATGCTTACCAGATGGCAGGCCCAGGAAACAGCTAATTATTACTTATTAATGATTTTTCATCTAGTTCTTATGGAGAATAATGTTCGCTCTTGATTTATGTGATATAATAAACTCTTAAGTTACAACCGATGGCATCACTTCATATTTGCCAAACATCTTCAGCTTTCCAGATCTTCTGAACTTGAACAAGGGGGTGGCTGAAGTACGTGTGCGTTGGGTGCTATGTGTGCAGGTCCTGTGTCCGCTCCTCCTTCGTTGGACTGGAGCCGTTATTGGAATTGGTGCTGGAAGGGACCTCCTGAGGGCATCTTGTCCAACCCCTGCTCAAGCAGGGCCACCAGTTGCCCAGGTCTGTGTCCAGGTGGCTTTTGAATATCTCCAAGGATGGAAACTCCAAGTCCCTGGGCAACCTCGGTCACTCTCACACTGAAAAAGTGTTTTCCTGATGTTTCAGTCTGTGCCCATCACCTCTGGTCCCATCACTGGGTACCACTCAAGAGGACCTGGCTCCATCCTCTTTGTATCCTCCTTTCAGATATTTCTATACATTAATAAGATCCCTCAAGCCTTCTGTTCTTTAGGCTGAACAGTCCCAGCTCTTGCTGTCTTTTCTTATATACTCTGCTCCGTATCCTATCTAACTTTATCTGCTAAAGCTACACTAAGAACATTCCTGGCAGAAAATGCAGCTACACTCAATAATTAACAGTGTCATGTTTTTCTTCCTATACAATTAGTAGTTTGAATATGAGTAGAGCTCTTGCTGGCTGCTGCAGTGATGGTGCGGTAGGTACATAGCACTGGTCTTTTTAAGGCTGAAATGAAGCTCTTCTCCAAATATTCAACAGAATATTTTGATCTGATTTGTATTTCCAAGGTGAAATGTCCCAGCCATCCAGTACATGCTCAATTTTTCTTTCATTTGTCTGTATCTGTTGCCAGTTTGGGTCTGAACTTAAATTCTAGATGGAAAAAACATGGTTGATTTTAAGGCTATAGAAAAGATAACAAGCAGATTGAACAACAGGGCTTAGAGTACGGGATGCCGAGAAAGTATTTTCTTATAGTTATGTTCTCACCTTCCTAAAATGATCTCGTCTGTGGTACCTTTGACTAATTTTAGCATAAAATTCAGAAAGGAATCCAGCAAAGCCTTCAATTTGTACTTCCGAGTGGGAACTCGGTGCACATATGTAGCTTGGAAAGGGAATGGATGTAACCTTCATCTGGTGGAAAACAGCTCAGCTCCTCAGTTATTGTGGGAGTTTTTCCTTGCCAAGCAGAAAATGGAAGGTTCTTAATTTTTTTTTTTTTAGAAAAACATTCCAATATAATAGAGTGGACAAGCAACTAAATGGATCCGCTGTCTGTGGAGCGCTCAGTGTAATCGGCGACACCGATCATCTGTCCTGCGTAGGGCTCCGGGAGCTGCTGTGCCGTCCTTAACCGAGCCTGGGAAGAGGCTGGGCTGCCAAACGAGGCCTCGGTTATTACGTGTGTTTGAACGCTGAGGGAAATAATGGCTGTTTAAAAAGCAAATGGCCCATAGAAAAAGTGCTGGTTGTTATTCTGCTGGCCGTGCTTCCATCTGGCTATTGTAATGGACAGCGGCTTTGGAAGAGTTAGTTCGTGCAGATCATCTTTCTGTTGTTTTAAGCTTATTTCCTAAGACACAAATTATGCATGTTTGGACTTTGCTTCCTCTCAAATCTTTACACTAAACAGCTTTTGAGCCAAGTTTAAGTACTCCGTCATTTTTTTGCTTTTGGGGGGGGATGTTGTAGACCTGCATATGGAAATTAGGTAGTGTAGAACTCATTATATCCCTTTATAATTTGACAGAACCACTTAGAGTCAGACCTTGATCTTATTTTGGGCCTCTTCATTACTTTCCAGAGATGAAAGATTCCCCTCCCCTCCGCTGTGACTCTCCTTTTAATCCTACCTTACCCTTGGCACCATTAAAGCAACAGAACATCATTTCAAATGCACTATATCGTTTAATCTTTTCCAACACTGAGGAACATGATGTTCGATCTATTTATAGAACAATGCACAGAATATGGAGTTTAATGGATCTTGGCTTCTCTACTAGTCATAGATATCCTGGCTGATTAAACACACAACTTTGAAAAAGAGTGTCAGAAGATGCAAGATTTGCAGAGGGAAACACAGGATGGTCAGGAAGCCCCTGGAGCACCAAGACCAGTCCCCTCCTATTGCAAATGTCCTTCTGTACGTTTTCATCTTGAACTTCACATGCTCTGGCTTGAACTAATAGAAACTCTTGCTCCTACTGGGTATTTCTCTTAGAACTTCATTCTCCTATTGAGAAAATATCTTCTTTTTTTCTAGCCTGCATGTATTTGTTGCTGGTTTTACTCAGTTGCCATTGCACCGATATTTTCTTTTTACATAAGACCATTTTTGGAGGCCATTTCGTATTTTTATCCTCTGTAGGTGCCTTGCTTACTTCTAATACCTCTTTTTGAGTTATCCAGATATCCATCCACCCAGTAAGAGTGATCTCTGTAAGAAATGACCTTGTGGATGGTTTTTCCTTGATTGAAAAACGTGTTATACGCAGTTGTGGCATCTCAGCTGAAATTTAAAGCTTCCCTTAGTTCGTTAGAGTTAGAAGTGAAGCATTTTTATGGTGTAAATTGGGGTGTCAGTTTGTCTAGAAACATATTACTTATTAAATATCTTCTCAACATGCTTTTTCTGCATCGTTAATAGAAAGGTTGCTGTTCTTCATTATTATAAAATAAGGTCCTGTGTTTCACTGAAAGCAAAGTGTGCTAAGCATCTGTCTGCCTGTGATTTATCTGCCTGTGTTTCCAGATCTCACTTTTAGAACAGCTTTCACACAGCTCACACCCCTAATTAATAGCTGTAAAGCATTCAGGGGACAGAGAATTTAACGGAATTTGATCTAGTGTCACATGCCAACTTACTAGACTTGATGTATGAACGCTAATTAATGGCACGGAGGCCTGTGCTGCGGAAAATGAAGGTAATCGCTTCACATAGCGCTGCTCACACCTTCCCAGGAAGATGGTGAAAATGTGGGGGGAGATGGGGACAGTTGCACAAAGTCATCAGGTGACAATAAGAGCTGCACAATGAGCTTTCTTACTGAACCTGTTCCCGGTTGTTCCTCTCGCTTTTGGGGTCACTGGGGACAAATCTCTTGTATTAAGCTTCTGGGGAAAAACAATCCATCACAAACCCATCCCATGGTTGGAACCTGTGGTTGTGCATTCCAGCATCACCTCACGTTCCAACTAGAATGGCTCCTAATTGTCTCAGCGTGGTCGCTAACAAAGCTGATGCTTCATACGTGGACAGAAAGGCGCCGGGATAGCAGAGCTGGTGGACAATGTGTGGAATTGCTCTTTGTTGTTGTATTTGTTCGGAGTTAATGCCGCGCTCACACGGAGAACAGGTGGCTGGAGTTGCTGTCAGGCAGCAGGCTGCATCACAAACACAGGAGTTCTGCTGCGCCGCCACAAAGAGGAGGAACGACGAACCGCTTCCTATGGAGCAAATTGTCTGGTGGATGGAACTGCTTCTTCTTCCAGCACAGCGCTTGCAGGCAGACTGTGATTTCCCAATATAGATATCTTTTTGGAAATTATCTGTTAAGTTTTATGCATGCTCTTGATTCCCTTGCCTGCTCTTGAATAATTCTCTGCCAGCGTTTACTGTTGCTCTGCTTGCTACCCGTGACTGGCCAGGAAAGCGCCTGCTGTCGTTCTTGCTGACTCACCGAACAAGGCAGCAGAAATTGCTCGTGCAAAAGCTCAGGCAAATTTAAAATCCTGGCTGTGAGTAGTATTGCTAGAAGACAGTTTCATTTTGTAGCCTTGTGCATGAAATAACTCCGCAAGAGGCCACTGAGCCAGGAAAACGAGTGGATTTATCCTAGTTCTAGGGGTGAAAAACCTGAGTCGCACAGAGGGAAGTGTGGAACAGGGATGCTGCTGCAGCATCGCTTTGTCAAAACAGACTGGTTGTGGTGGGGAGACAAAAGAGGGTGGCAGGCTCCTGTTTGTGCTGCTTTAGGGCCTGATATGATGCTGAAGTTACCAGCAGTTACCGTGTGATTTTCATGACCTTCAAACAACAAAGGCTTGTTCTGAGTCAGACTTTGCAGACCAGTGCTGCTGGGTGGAGTGGGAGGACTGGAGTAATGAGATTCTAGGGCTTCTCAGGTTGGGCTGTGTGAGACATCTGGCGTGTGTGAGCGGGGAAGTTGTGCAGCGGCCCCTGAGGGATGTGCTGGTGGAGTGCAGAGCGTTCCTGTCCCTCTGACACGGGGGATTCGGGGTCTCAGGGGCTGGTGTTGCTGTCCCAGCGCCACGTGTGTCAGCAACAAATGTTCCTCATCTGCTTACTGCTGTCATGGTACAAATGAGTAACTTCAATAAGCTTTACAACCATTTACACCCACTTGTAGTTCTCTCTCCAGTGGATATATCCATGTTGATTAATCTAGATGTGACCACATATTGGCACGGGGGGTTTGAGCTGCATCAAGCGCTTAGACTGGGAGCTAAACTGCCCCCAGCCCTCTCCATTCTTTGGGCAGCGTGGTGAAACAACTACTTAATAAAGGCAACAGCAAAGAATCTGATCGCTAGAACCCAGTTCCAACGTAAGACAGAGCTTCCCAACTTTTTTTGGCAGAAGATTTTGCACGCAGGTCTTCTTGCCGAGGCGATTTCAGCTCGCGTTTGTTCAGACATCTGGGATGGAGCGGGCAAGGGCAGCCTTCAGAAATCCTCCCGACTGTGCTACATAATGGAGCCATCTGGACAGAGGCTGGAACACACAACCTGGAGTTCCAACAGGTGGGGAAAGGGGCCACCCGCTTGCTGAGGTGACCAAGGAGACATCCCGAGGATGGATCAGTCGGGTTCTTGCTCACTGCAGGCTGTTGTCGGACTGAGATGTGATGTGAAAGGGCCTCAAGGCATGAAATAAATGTTGAGTGGTTTCTGGATGGAGATGGGAATTATTTCACCTGGGCATCAGGCCACTTTTTACAACAGGCTTAATATTTAGCTGCCTGGGCTTTGGAGCCTGAACCTATAAGCTCCAGTTCACCGATTTCAATCGAGATATCGAGTTGTCTTATGCAGCTTGGGACCCAAGGAATTTGAACTAAGTGGACTGATGGAAAACACCATTTTACTTTCCTGGATGCTATGAAAGAAAAGAGGAAGGATTCCTGGTTGGTTTATTTGTTTTGTTGCTTTTTTCCCCCCAAGCTGTATGAGGGGATGTGACAAACACCAAACAGGAGAGGAAGAGGAACCTACCGCAGCAAAAATATCTTTTTTAAAAAAAATAATTTGAAAAGCTGCTTTCCCTGTCAAAAAACTGTTAAATATCAACAACAACATATTCCACACAGACTCACTGTGCTTGAGAGAAGAAAAACCCATGTTTTTTTTTTTTAAATGTCAGCCAGCTCCAGTTTTAACCTTATTGTTTCTCTCTCTCCTGAAGTTCCCAGCCCCATCCCCTGCTGGGAGCTGAGTCATGTTCTGTCGCTGGGCTCCGCTTTGCTCGCAGCTTTGCTCAAGTTGCTTTTGCTGCCCTTTCTGCTCCACGCTCTGAAGTTCACTAACCCACCTCCAAAATTTCGGGTGTCAGCTGAAAACCAGAACGTAGCAAATCAATTATGATAATGGCCTCATTATTGACAGGTGTGTGGGCCATCTTTCTCATGGGTATGATGATGTCATAAATCCAGTATTAAGCGTTCTCCTCATCACCATCTTCCCTCTAGGTCCTGGTTTCTGTGCCTCTGGGTCTGGAACACGCTGTTTCTAACGAGCCTCTTAAGGAACAACCAGAAAGATGGTTGTGTCCTTACTCTTCGTTCCTTTTGGCTTAAGCCCCTTTGAAGCATCTCCATAGTTACCTCTTCATCAGCTGCCTGTGTTCACCCGGGGAGCTCTCGCTGGCTGGAATTATCTTTATCCATCTACTTCCCCTTGTCAACTCCCATCTGAAAAGATGTGGCTTCTCCCTCACCCCTTCATCCTTTTAATTAATCTACCAGACAATGTGTCCACTTCCCCGTGTCACCTAATGTCTACCATCTACTCTTTGATAGCCTCTATTATAATTTTCAGTTCTATGTTATCATTTTATGTGACAGCGCAAAATGATTTTTGCCCTGAGTAGTCCTTTCCTTGCCGAAATCTGGGTGTTTGGTTCTTTCCTGGAAACTTACTCTAAAGGATGAAATGAGAATTCTGTTTCAAGCCTTTTGCGGTGTGTTGCTTGTTTGAATAGAGGCCACCGGATAATAAATGAAATGAACTGAACAGACTAAGAAGCTGTAGTCCTCAAAAGCATATTTACTGGGGACCTGAAACCAAGCGCTGTGATTACTGAAGTTTTATATTCGCAGCTGACACTTTCAGTTTAGTCCCTGTGAAATGCACCACTAAACCCATGCTAATCCCTCTGAGATTATCAGCCGTTTCAGTATCTTGGCGCTTTTAGCAAATCTAACCATTAAATGATAAATGTACTTTAAATGGTTTTGTTTTTTCAGAGCATCTGAGCATTTAGAGTTCTCCATCCTCTGTTGTATAAATGTGAAATTCATTGTGTAAGAGGCCCCTTTTTGAACATTTGTTTTCCCCCAAATGGAAAGATCTAGACCAACTCGGTCGGCTACATTTGAACCCTAAAGAGGGCTGATTTTTTGTTATTGTTTGTGCAAAGACAGGACCTTTGATTTGCGCTTTGGTTCTCTGCTTAAAGACGGGAATAAATTTGCCTCTCAGCAGCTGGAGTTCACCCAAGAAGGATCATTCTTGGAGGATTTTTGACCAGTTTCAGAGTCCAGAGCTCCACAACCTTTCTATAAAGCTTGGGAGAGCGATCTGCACTTCTGGCATCTGCTTTCCTTTTACTACTGTTGCTAAAGGAGCAGCATTTCAGTAGCTGCCTCTGCTTTCTCTTTCTAGGGCTGAAAAGTGGGTGGTGTGGTCCTCAAACCAGCACCGGAGACTTGTCTCCTTTGTTGCATCCATGCTGCAAACTGAACCCAGCAAGGGAGAGACTCCAGCGGTATCTGGATTACAAAGTCATTCTCTCGTCAAGCCTTTTAAGTGTCAAATTCTCGTTTAAAACCAAAGGCTGTGACATTCATTAAAGAACAGCATCGTTTCAAAGTCAGGAAGGTCTATTCTTAGCACATCAGTCAAAAAGAAAAAGTCATTGGGAAAAAAAAAAACAACCCAACAACCAACAGTTTTACCAAAATGAACCTTGTCAAAAATGATCAATTCGTCATCCGTTCGGATTGACCTGGTCCTTGCTGCATGCCAGAGGACAAAATTTGATGACACAGCACAATAAATGAAGATTGCCAGATCTCCTTGTAATTAATTCTCTTGCAGTGCAGCTTTGGCAAAGAATAATTTATCATCAAGGTGATTAAATCATGGGTCGTTTGGGTTTGTTTGCTTGTTTCTCTTTATTTCCCCCATGGTGCTGGAGAGCCCAGTTTGCTCGTGCCCTGACCTTCCAATCTGCGATTGTCACATCCAGCCAATGTGACTCTAGGACAATACTTTTGCCTTTATTATTTCTCATTGGAAAACTTCACTCTGAGCTCATACAAATAAATGGTCTATAGCCTAATCTGGAAACCTACTGGTGCATTGTAAAAGTTACGATTCTTAAGCTAAATAGAGCTTCTTCTCAAGCATTCGTACTAATACCCAACAAATAATTTCCTCCTCAATTAGAAGATTAAAATAAATTATTTGGCACACTAGAAACTTAGGAAAGATGTCTGTGTTATTTCTTCAAAGCTGGGTCTGCTAAACTCTGTTTATAGGGAGATTCTACTCTTCATATTCAAGGACTGAGAGACTGCAAAGAGCTTTTTCCAGCCTTCTTGAAAACGCCGTGCAAATGTCCTGGTGTCTTTAATTAGATGGGGACAGAGTTTTAACTATTTACTAACATTTTGCTCTTTCTGAAGAAAGGATTCGATTCACTGGAGGGTGATGCTGGGACAAGTCTGCTACCCAAGCAGATTCTGACCTGCCCTGTGTACGTCCTGACCATCTCAAGAGAGACCGTCATTAATGTGCTTCTGCCTCTCTCCTCCTCGTTAGTATTCATGCAGTGATGATCATGTGAAAATTACTCACGCTTCTGACTTGGGAAAACTTTCTTAGCCCAGAAATTCATCCAGTATCAAGGGAATTAGAAATTCAAATGGGGGGAAATTATACACTGCGCGTGTCGATACGGCAAACCTCATAAAAGCTGCAATCAATCACATCGGCATCAAAGGTGGTGGCACATCTCCTTGTCACCGAGTGGATCACAGGCCGACAAATAAAGGCAAAGGTGAATCAGAACAAGAAACTTCAGTATTCAGCCTGGAGAGGAGAGGAGGGCAGCCCTGTGAAAGCACAGCCCTGGGTTCTGTTCTCCAGCTTCTTTGTACCCATAGCCATGCACAAATCTTGTTGTTTAATTTGTCTCACCTATTTTTTTTTTGCTTCCCAGGCTATATTATATGATAAAATATATATAGATATAATATTACAGTATTATCTATATTATATGGTATGACTGATCAGATAAACAACCCTTCCAAAATTATTGCAGCCTTATATTTTCTATGCACGATGTCCAACTAATGCAGGCATAAGTACAACCCAGTGATGACTTATGAAGACTGCAACTCACTCGTGCATGATTCTGCCTCTGCACTTCTCCTTATGTGTTTTGACTGCCAGAATGTGTGGTTTTGTAGGTCTTGTATCTCAGCTCTCTGCTGTCAGCTCCGTGCGATGCAAGAAGCAGAAATAGCACATCTTTCTACTACAGTTCTCCATCAGGTCCCCCAAGTCTTGAATTTCTGGCAGACACTATTCCACAGGGAGAAAATAACCCCAACCCTGTTGTAAAGCCTGATTCTGGTTGTGGTGTAATTTAGCAGACTGAAATAGAGATATAATAAATCTGTTATACTTAGTGAATCAGTAAGCTTATACTGGTAAAAACAGCTTAGATTTTGGAATATTCAGTAATCTCCTGACATTTCCAGGGGCTTTTGTCTATTCCCAGTGTCTTGTCTATGTGACCGGCTGCAGCTTTGAGGGGGTATGTGTGCTGGTAAATCCGTGTTTCTAGATGGTGTTTTCAAAACTCCAGGGCAGAGAAGGGACAGGAACCAAGCGGCCAGAAAGCTCAACAGCTCCTGTTAACGATTGAAGGGTTTATGTGTGTGTATTTATTTCAGACTGGTCCATAGCAAAGATGAGCAATAAAAGCCCTATTGCTTTTGGTGTTTAAAATACACCAGTACACAGTGTGTGCAGTGTGTCTGTGCAGGTCCAGGTGGGTGTAACTGTGTGTGATGGTTCATCTGCACACGTGTAGGTGATGGAGAGGTGTGTGTGTGTCCTCTGCGATGCTCTGAGTTGTCACCGGTGTCCCACGAGCCCCGTGGTGACAATCGGGGGCCGAGCTTTGGGAGGAGGGTTCTTACCTTCTGTGCTCTCCGCTTGTCAGCTCGCTGGTTCTGGTGGTAAATTCGGCTGAAGTTGGAAACAATGACTGGAACAGGCAGAGCAATGACCAGCACCCCGCTCAGGGAGCAGATGGAGCCAAATATCTTCCCAGCAATTGTCTTGGGCACCATGTCACCATAACTGGAGGGGGGAAAAGAAACAACAAAGGGAAGCCCCGACTTCAGACAAGTGCAATGGCACAAAAAGCCTTTTCGTGTTCCCCAAACGTGCAGCAACGTGAGTGTCCAGGTTGGACACTAAAGCTCAGAAATCCACCGTGCGACAATAAATTCCTGTAGCGCTGTCATCCTGGAGATGACAATTACACCGCGCTTTGGCAACGGGTTAAGCAAAGCCAAAGAAAGGCATTTCTGTTGCAGAATAGATGTGCTGGTTCAGGCAGCTGCTGAGCATATTAAATTCACATCCTTGCTCATTTAGTACCTACCTCTCCATGTAGATGAGCTCTAACAAACCGAAAACTCTGTCTGCTTGTGAGCAGGTTCATATATTTTCATTCCCTTGTATCCAGGTGCAAATGAGGAGTGATTTATGCTTCTATTCCCAAACCCAGCAGTTTCCTTGCCATCTGTGCAGTCAGAAATGTGGGGTTCATTCAAAACTGGATTCACTAAAGGGTGAATTGTCAGGAATATCAGACTGGCTAAGGCTTAATTATCCTGAGCAGATTCCTTCTCCTGCCATCACCTGCATTAAAACCCTTCAGAATACCTCAAATCAATAAAATGCTATTTATGCCTATTAACTTTTTAGCTGCTGCTTTCCGCAAAGGTAGTTTAAAAGCTCTTGCTAAGTGACAAGGTCCTGGGTCTCATTTAACACTGTTCTAAATAAAATAGAATACATTTCTTTCTTTTCTCCTGCCATCCCTTAACACAATAAGGCTGGAAATTAATCATATGCCTCAAACATGATCTCACTGACCTGGAGCACTGAGGAAAAGCTCTTCTGTGCATTTGTAGAAAGTATAATAATAAGTGTCTGGCTCACAGTCTGTCTTGTGGAGTTTTGTTCTTACACGCAGACTGAGAGTTACCTCATTACTCGGGACTTCAGAGAAGGTGCTTTAAAATACCATCAGGAAAGATCAGACTGTCTCGGAGCGTGGAGGATTTTGCTGGGGAGATGTAGAACTTCATTTTCAAAGCTATTATGAGAGGTAACGCAAAGAGAAATTTTGCAGTGGCTGGAGCAGGCTGCACAGGAACAAGACTTAAAACTTGTCCTAGTAAGACTGAGTTCTGGATCTACCGCAGAGTCGCTTTGGTGAGAGAATGGGGTTGGATTCATCCCTAGTGGTTTGCGAGGCACAGTGTGTGCTCTGGTTTTACTGGGCTGACTTGTAGTGTGGCTCATACCGATGTTTGGAAATGTCTGAGCTTTTTGATCAGACTTAAGCCTGCCTGGAGCTTGGACTAGATACAGAGAGACTTCCCCTTCACTTGGATTATGAAAGAGTTTGGACTGAACCTATAAAGTTGCAGTTGTTCTCCTATACTGACATAGGCAGCTACTGCAATATTAATGGCTGGAGTGACTATTTTTGTCCTAAATAAGGTACTAATGGCTGTATGGCATATTTATAACAGATACAGTGCCAAATAATCGCATGTATTAGATTTCAGTTAGTACTAATTGAGCATTTTAAACCCAAAACTTCTTTTCCCCAGAATGAAATGAGAGAACTCAACTTTCCCATTAATTTATTTCGTACAAGGCAACTTGTCACCTAAAAAATTTCTTCTCCAGAAAGTGCATTTTAAGTAATTCATCAATAATCTCATTAGAGCAGTAGAAGATAGAAGAGTTAGGTAGTGATTAACATTCAGAGGGTCTAATGGGATGTTTGAGTCTGTAATAAAACAACAGTAGGCTTCAAATTCAGTGCGCTGTTAATGTGACCTCTAGTAAATCACTTCAGCTTTCTGTACCTCAGTTCTCTGTTTATGAAATGGGAATTATTTGGTTTTTCCTGCTCAGTGCAGGAGGTGCGTATGAGGTTACACAGGAAGGTGTCCAGGCGGGTTGGAATGTCTGCACAGAAGGAGACTCCACAACCCCCCTGGGCAGCCTGGGCCAGGCTCTGGCACCCTCACCAGGAACAAGTTCCTTCTCAGATTTAAGTGGAGCCTCCTGTGTTCCAGTTTGAACCCATTGCCCCTTGTCCTGTCACTGGTTGTCACCCAGAAGAGCCTGGCTCCATCCTCCTGACACTCCCCCTTTCCATATTGATCCCCAGGAATGAGTCCCCCCTCAGTCTCCTCTTGTCCAGCTCCAGAGCCCCAGCTCCCTCAGCCTTTCCTCACACGGGAGATGCTCCACTCCCTCCAGCATCTTGGTGGCTGCGCTGGACTCTCTCCAGCAGTTCCCTGTCCTGCTGGAACTGAGGGGCCACAACTGGACACAATATTCCAGGTGTGGTCTCCCCAGGGCAGAGCAGAGGGGCAGGAGAACCTCTCTGACCTACTGACCACCCCCTTCTAACCCACCCCAGGTACCATTGGCTTCCTGGCCACAAGGGCCCAGTGCTGGCTCATGGTCACCCTGCTGTCCCCAGGACCCCCAGGTCCCTTTCCCCTACGCTGCTCTCTAATAGGTCATTCCCCAACTTATACTGGAATGATTCTGTGATTCTGTGCTGGGTTCTTCAGGAGCTGCCCCATGTTCTGAATGTCCCCAACACCCAGCAGTGACTCCAAAGTGTCGCTGTACAAGTATGAATAATGCAAGGCAGTTGTACAGAAATCTGGAGTGAACACACTGGGGATTCTGGAGTCTTACACTCGTATCCCATGTTTCTAATGACGTAGCTACGGTTTGTCCCCTTTCTTTGTCCTGCTCCCTTCAAAGCCCCATTTCCTACCACAGAAACACTATGAACATTGAGACACTTATTCTCAGTGCACATGATGTGAAGTTCAAGCAAAGCCTTAAACAGACAAACCAGGAAAAACCAAAATGAAGAATTACTTTTACGTGCTCGCTCTTTAGACTGGAAAATACTGTGAATTTCAACGTATTTTTTGATTTGTGCTGTGACTCCTATGTTCTTTGGATATAAAAGCGGTCATATGTCACTCACCCTAATTAGCAGCTATTAGCCTTGACAGCATAATATGCTGTTGTTTTTCTGTCTGCCAGTACAGAAAAGGTTATCAAATAGAGGTCACTGCTTCTGGTTTTAGCAGCAGAGGTGTCTGGACGCTGCTTCGCTCCCCAGCTGGAGACAGCAATAAATAAGGTGCTGAACAGCTCATCAAATGACTCGCTCTGAAATAGACTCTCAACAGCATCCCTGATCCTATCTGGGCAAAATTCACAGCCCTACAAATAGGGAATTGCAGTCCAAAAGCTGGAAGATCCTATGGTATAGGGACATTGGGAGGTGCTATAGCAATAATAGCTCTGTGGGGACAGTGAAGCAGCTTTGCAGAGGATGCTTTATTTTTTTTCCGGCAACCTTTTTATGTTCCGACTTTCCCTCTGGTATAAGGCAGTAATTTGGGGAGGGGCTTATGGTCCATAAATGATCACTTTTGTATAGCTGTTGTCTCCATTGGTTCCCCTGGATGTAGGAGGAGATAAGAGCGTGATTGAAAATGGATCAACCCGTATCCTAACACCTTCTTTCCTACCAGTAAAAGGCTTTTGGACAAGAGCGTCAGGTCCAACATCCCTCCTCTTCCCAAGGGTGGGCAGCTGGCCCCGCACACACTTTGGGGTGTCCTGCTGCACCCTCCTGTGCGCCCATATCATCTGGTTGAGGTGTCAAAGCCAACAGGAGAGCGTGGGCAGAGGACTCTGCTCTCTCTGCTCGCCGTGTTTAAGCAGTCAAGGGACATTTCCTGCCTAATGGTGCAAAACCTTGTGGTTTTCACACACAGCCTAGGAAAGCTGGAATATCTCACGGAGGATGGAAGCAGAAACAATGATTGAGTATTTCTGCCTCATGCTGGCATTAACAGCTCTTTGACAGCTTCTTTATCTCTCTAACCTTTTGCTTGACGCAGTAGAGTCAAAAGAACCTTTCACTCCAGTGTGTAGCTTCTGCTTTTAGGACAATAAGGATGGAATAATAACGTTATGTCCCGTACAATAGAATATGATTTTGAAAGCCTTTTGCATGAAAGAGATAGAATAAAGCATGGAATTAGTATGTAGCTTTCCAGGTGCAAGAGATCCTTTTTTATACTGTAAGTAAACCACTATGCACTGTTTTGATTTGCACAAAGGAGGAAAAAAATAGTCTAAAATTCAGCTTGAAGCTTTCAGGAGCATCGCAGGGCTGCGTATGTTCCATTTGACAGCTCAGAGGAGCTCGTGTCCCTCCATTTAATAGGTACAAGTCCAAGGCAATCATGCTAATGCTGCTTTGAACCTCCAGTGAAATAATGATCGTGTCACTTCCAATGATACAAGGAAAACAAAAGCAAATATTAGTCATTCCTCTCTTGGTTTTTGCACATGATGAGCAGAAAGGGAATTAACAGCTCTGGTACGGGGGCTGGGGATAGTTAGATCTTTTGTTTAGGGTTTAATTCGCTGCTGCTCACGTGTCCCATTTTTCTGCCCCATTGGGTTTTATCCTGTCTTGTATTTGTACATCCAGGTACTTATTTTCTGCCTTGTTTTGAGCTGGGCAGCTCCTCAGCTGGGTATTGACCTTCTGCAATAGCTGGCTTGGTTTTACACCACTGTTTTCTTTTTCCCTGGCGTATTTGATTCGTGTTTTCATGGATGCTCTGGATATTCTGCCGAAATTACACCCATGAGCCAAGCCGTGAGGGACGAGTACTGGAGGTGCAGATCAGCAGCTGCTTATCTTCAGTACTCAGGTTCACTTCGATTTTTTTGTAAAGCTGTGGTCAGCAGTTACTTAGTAGGGATTTTCCAGGTAATGTTGCCTTTTTGATTTCATTCTGGTTTGTAAATTCATAGTTGTTACTGAGTTTTGTATAATGAAAAGGACTGGGAGTTGTGTGTGAACTCCTGCAGAAAGGTCTGATGTTGTTAAGCCCTTTTCTCATCACAACAGAAGTGACCGTGTGATGAAATGGTGGATGGGACCTTTAAAACTGAAAGGGATTTGCTGGTAGCATCAATATTCCTTACAACAACAGCAGGCACTGCCCAAAGAACCAGAGATGTTTATGTAGACTCAGGAACAAACTGAGTAGGTTATTTAATACACTGAGGGTTGAGAGTACATAATATATGCACACACTGGTTCCATTTATTCTTGCTGGCTTGGATCGACTTCTCAGCCCGTAGGCAGTTAAAACAGATGGGCTGAATTTGGGTAACATTCAGACCTTGAGTTGAAGCTAAAAATGGAATTTCATTGGCAAGGAAAGTAGGTCAGAAAGCTAAAGCCCCTAAGTCCTAAAATGATGAAAGGCTTCTAATCAAGTCTGCTCTATTACCATTCATTAAAAGGTGCAAGGGAAGTAATGTTCTTAGAGACCTTTGGAGAAGGGATTACGATGGGAGCGTCTTTGGAAATGCAGGTTGGGATGAGGGACGGGGCGACCACCAAAGTCGCTGGACCGGGGCTGCAGGAGGATGGGAAGGGTTTTCTTCATGGGAATAGAGGTGACTTTATCTCCTGCGTCAGTCGTAGGAGCGCAGAGAGGAGAACCTCTTTGCATATCCTCCGTTAATACCTTTCGCGCTAATAATCCCGTTCGCACCAACGCTGTCATCCCCCTGCCTTGGGTTCTGTCGTTTCACCGCCTCTGCAAATTGGGACTTGCACCATTGCTGAGACTTCCCATCAGTGATTCCTGTGCTCTTCATCATTTCCAAACGTGCCTCAACCACTAGAAATTTTTCTTCGGTGTAGCCGATGGGGATTGTTCAAAGCAAACGGGGAACCTGTACCAGTTAACACAGCGCTCCCAGTTCAGCACGTTGTAAATATTAAGCACATACTTAATTCCTATTCACTGAAAAGTTGACAACGTGCTTGTTCAAATGCTTTTTTGAAACGGTGCTAAGATGAATGTGTGTTCTTTGCATTTTGCAAACCCAAGCTCATACACTGTCATTGTTCTGCTCCCTTTCCCCTCAAACCACTGCTAGAAATTCTGTTATCTGAATGCAGAATCGCTGGCATTTCAGCTCTGCCAGCAGATGTAATTTTAGAGATAGTGTCAGAGACCTCCTGCTGCTGTCCCTTAATGTGGACCTTGATCCTTGGCTGGCACTGTCACGGTACCAGGTAACACAAGTAGGGATGGAAATCTGGAACGTCCCATGGGGGGTAATGGGCTTCTGCTCAAGAGAAATAGCCCCTGTGTTGTGTACATCTCACTAAAGAAAACCAGGCATTGTTGTCTTTTGATGATATCTCAGGTTTCTCCATGACCTCCATTAGTATTAATGAGTTTTTTGCAAAAAAAAAAAGCAAAATTCAAGCAGTTGATTTAACGGTTATTCAGAGGGAAAAAGAGGAATTTACTTCTCTGTAGAATCAACGTGAATTTCACTTTGCGGAAAATGCCTCCAGTCTCAACCTCCACACCTCAGTGTCTTTTATTCCTAATGTTTATTCATTCAGCTGCTCATAGGAGCCCTATTCCTTTTAGTTCTTGCAAAACTGATATATCTAGCAAAAAACGATCTCAGTTTTCTTGCGCTTCATGCATCACCAAGCGGCTCTGCAGCCAGCTGAGTTTTTGATCCTCAGATCTCAGTTTCAGTAGTGATAGATGGAGCAGAAAAAGACCTTGCTTAGATTTTTTTCTTCTTCCTTTTAATTGTTGTTACCCTGCTGAACTTAGCAATGTTTTTGTTTAAGCTGATATTTTTTTTCTTTATTCTAAGCTGTAAAATCATAGACTTGTTGTAACAGCAGCGTCAAGGGCCTGTGTGGGTCTCTAGACGGGGTGTAATGTCAGTAGAACAGAAAAACACACATATGTTTACAACAATTTACTGTTTACCCTTCAACTCACAGAATCCCAGAACATCAGGGATTGGAAGGGCCCTGGCAAGCTCATCCAGTGCAATCCCCCCATGGAGCAGGAACACCCAGATGAGGTTACACAGGAAGGTGTCCAGGCGGGTTGGAATGTCTGCACAGAAGGAGACTCCACAACCCCCCTGGGCAGCCTGGGCCAGGCTCTGCCACCCTCACCAGGAACAAGTTTCTTCTCACATTTAAGTGGAACCTCCTGTGTTCCAGTTTGAACCCATTACCCCTTGTCCTGTCACTGGTTGTCACCGAGAAGAGCCTGGCTCCATCCTCCTGACACTCACCCTTTCCATCTTGATCCCCATGAATGAGTCCCCCCTCAGTGTCCTCTTGTCCAGCTCCAGAGCCCCAGCTCCCTCAGCCTTTCCTCACACGGGAGATGCTCCTCTCCCTTCATCAACTCACCACTATCAGTTGAAGAAAAATTTGCTGGTTTACTCTAACTGGGGATTTGTGGTCACATATGAACAAAACAAATCCACTTGATTATTTTCTGACCAAAAAACCCACCCCTTGCCGGGTATCTCCATAGCGTAGTTTCTGTTTTTTGGTTTCCCTGTGGAAGTGTGATGTTATTTTCAAGGACTCCTGCTTCCTTGCTAACTGAAGCCTTTCACCCCAACCCTGACCACAAGTTCTCCCTCAGTCAATAGTTAATTGAATTTAAATTCTAATGCGAGCGCTGAGATTCAAACCCATTGTAAGAACCGGCCCTTGCGGTGGAGCGGGTTGTTACCCCCGCGGGATGGGGTGATGGGTGTAACTTGAGTTGCTTTGCTCTGGTCTTTGTTTCTTTCTCTTATTCCAATGAACCTTGGCTGTTCTTCTCCCTGCACAGGACAACAGGGACTCGGCAGCATCAGTTCAGCTGCTTGGAGGCTTCTCTAACAGCTTGTGATTATAGCGCGCTTAAAGAAGTTACTGTACACACAGTTACTCATTAGTTTATGGTTTAGCATTGTTATCATTTTACTAGCTTGTCAGTCATTACAATTTGTCTGGAAATGAACAGAGGTGTGTTTTATCCAATGCAGAGCTGAAATAAGGCCAATCAAAGCGGAGCTGCGGGTCCCTCGTCTTGGGTTTTCTCCTGACCCCAAGGAGGATTTTTAACTTTCGTGTTTTCTACAGCCATGGAGCTTCAATGGTACCCAGGAAATAGGAGGAAAACGCCCCGAGTGTTATTGCCCACCTGACCATCATCTGATCCTGGCGCGTTTAGCAACTGAGCGCTTCTCTTTGCAACAACACACACTTTTCCAAAAGTGTTTGTTTTAATGGAAAATGAAATGTCCCAGCTTAAGGTATTCTTTATTTCCATCTGTGCACACTAAAGGCCTTTTAAATTACTTCGTTCATTATTAATTCAAGAAGAATCATCATGTTACTCAGAGTAAAAACCTTATACAATTCACCTGACAGTAGAATCCACTTTTTTAGCACCTTAAAGCTCTGTGGAAAAGGAGTCTTTTTGGAAAATGTATAGGCTGGAAAAGGCAGGTCAGTGCATTGAGCAATTAGACTTTTCACCTAATAACAGGGTTGAAGGCTCCCTGCCCTGTCTTAAAGTCTTAACTGTGGTGTCAGCTTATAGGAAATGCTGGGTCTTTGCTTTCGTTTTATCCTCATCTGTTTCTTTTCTGTCTTTTTAAGCAGCTTGAGCATCCATGCTGAGCCATGTCACATTGGAAACGATACACATACTGTGCATTTTAATGAGCCGCTAACGCTGATTGAACAAAAAGCAATCTCAGAAATATTTACTGAGTCAAAAAAATAAAAAAGGCGCCTATGGGGAATTAATTAGTTTTTTAAGAACTGGCTTTTTGAAAGCTTTAGAGTCTGGAAAAGTCAAACTTGGAATTGGAAGCAGTTTCAAAGGAGTCAGAGGAGTGAGCAGAAGAAAAAGGAGAAGGTTGTAACGGAGTATTACACATCCCAGGCATCTCCGTACTGGCCAGAAGATGCACTGGGAGCTTCGTGTGTAATAGATGCACAGCCCGAAAACTTTGAGAGAGGAATGTCCTGCAACGCTGGATCCTCTGCAGGGTTCCTGTAGCCTCTTCTTCATGCTTCCTATAGAATGTTTTTTTGACTAGTTTATTGGAAGAGAAAAACTGTTTTGTTTTGATCATCGCTTTAGAAGCTTCATTCCTTTAGTTATACTTAAGCACTTAAGCTCCTCTTTAAATAAGAGTTTGGAATATTTTATATTTAAGAAAAGCTATAATTCTGTAAATATGCATAGAATTACCTTTCCTGATCAACAGTTCTATTTCAACAGTGTAGGAACCTTTACCCCTATGCAAAGCAGAACCAGGATGAATTGTAAAACCTGTAGATACGTATGTCAGTGCTTGTGTGTCCATCCAGCCTGGCGGCATCCGCAGACCCGCCTGACTCAGGAGCACAATTAGAGCTGATGTAGGGTTGGATTTCCAAAGTTAATTGGGCTCATAAGAGGGATCACTGAAGCACTAGTGCAGGCCTAATGCTATTTGCATCTTTACACACCTGAGTAGTTTTGTAAATTTGGCTACAGACGCTATATATGACTGAAAACTACTCTGATTTTAGATTATGTCAGACAACTGAGCCAGTAGGAACAGGTTTAGGCCGCAATGAAAAGTTGGGAGATCGCATCCAGGCCCTGGGCCTGGCTCTGCTGAGCAAAGCCGGGTCTTTCTCTGCAATGCAGAAGCGTCGCTTGGCGTGGGCAGGCTTTGTTCTACCTTGGTTTAGATACTTAATGACTTCTTCTCCACCCCCTCCTCCCTTTTAATGGGCTTGTTTAAATAAATATTAATGCCTTGTCTTTGAGCAGGTGCAAACCTGTACTCCAGAAAGACTGTATTATGGTTGCAGAGCCATTTTTGTATCCACATCAATCATTGTCTCATTTGCTCCTGGGATGTAAAGAGCACCTGTGGCTAGTTAGCTATAGACTTTATTACAAGCTCGAAGACTTCAGCATTCCTTGCTCATAACTCTGCTCCTTCGGCTTTCTTTCCTATGAATAAATTTGGATTTTTTTTGGAAGCCTTGAAATAACTTTCCCCCCCTCATTTCGTGACTCTGGATAGCAGAAAATAAAGAACAAAACCCCAAGAACTACAGGTGCCCGTCTGTGGACCTACTTAGTGCAGGAAAGCAAAAGGTTGTCACAGAAGACAGTGAAAACAAGGAGCTTTTTCTTACACTAGCTGCTCTTTTATCTTTTTATCTTCTTTTAATAAGGCCTTATTTAAAAAAAAAAAATAAAGCTTGAACCACCACACTGCAATATATTTATTCTATTAAGTGTATGACAGACAAATCAGAGAATATTTCCTTTCTTATGTGTTTTTTATTTCAAAAGAAAGGCCAATGCTTTGAACCTGCTCTTGAATGATCCCTTGATTTTATTCCGCTGCCTTTGAGAACAGCAGCATCTTCCCTTGGCCTTCCTGGAGTCCAGGATCCAGCTTTATCTGCAGTTTAGAATATCTTCCCCATTTGTTCCTCTAAGCATGTGTTAATATTAATAACACACAGATAATTTTTCTGAGTAAGAAATCAAATTCACCTACATGCTGCCAGATTTACGCCTCCAGGGAAGTGTTCTGAGGCTAGAGCTGGTTGAATAATTCTATTTCAGACTCTTCAAAGACACACCAAAGGAGCATCCTCACCAATACCGCTTTCTCTTGAAATCATTTGGACTTATGGTTTTATAAACCATCAACTTTTAACTGCAAGTAACAAAAGCCGATGGAAAACACAGGCTTGTTTGCGCACAGTTCATTTTCCCTTGTCTATATGTGATTAAAAATGCTGCAAATTTAAGAAGATTTTTCATCTAAATAGAGAGGAAAAACAAGAAGAAAAATAGCCCTGCGTGAAACTCCCTGTGATTTTCTTCACCAGTGGCATATTCTATCATTCTGAGCAAAAATTAACTGGAGTTGTCCGAGTTTGCTGGTGATTGATAGTGTCACCTTAAATGTTACTAGTCAAAACTTGTTTTCTCTTTTTTCACCTCTTTTAGGTTTCAAATGGGCAGTTTGGTGCAGAAATGTCCCCTCTCCTCCTATCGTGTGTCACAGGCGGGTTCTGATAACCCCACGTGTGACCCAGCGTGTCCTTCACCCCCAGCCTGAATTCTCTTATCTGGTTTAATTTTCATCCCCAGAATTGGGTTCTAAGGTATTTGCTGCAATATTATATAAAGTGCATGATATTCTGCCTCTCTTGGAACACTCGGAAAGTCGATTTTGAACTTTTGGCCTTAGAAATATGTTTCTCCCAGATGAGAAAGCAGGCAGCTTGTGATGAAAATTAACTTGCTAATAAAAATAATGAGTACACAGAGGGACAATCACCAAAATCAAACCCTGCTTTGTTTCCCTAAGTGCGTTCAAGTGTTGCATGAATAGAAGCAGATTATGAGAATAAATCGTCTGCGGTTTGCACCTTGGGATGGAGCTGAAAGATGGTTCTTGTCTCTGTAGATACCTCGGGTCCCTTTTCTTGTATTTTATGCATTCGAGCAGCCAGATCTTTATGCACATTCGTAAGTATTTCAGGAAAAACAAAAGGCTGGGTTGTCTGGTCTGTTTTCATGGCATTGCTACTACATAGTCAAATTACCATTTTGCAGCTTCCACCAGTAAATCTTTTGTCTCGTCCTAAATCCCCTGTCTAGCCCTTCCCGTCACTGCTTGCAGAGTTGCTAAATTCACAGCTTCCCTGTCAGCAGATTCTATTTTCTAATTTCTTTTCTGTCTTAGGAAGTTTTTCTCCATTATTTGCACAATCTGGGAGTCAAACCATCGTCTGTTACTTCATTCCCACGTCTGCTGTGAAGAAGCCTCTTTCCTTCCCAGATTAGCACAGGTAGTTAAGCCATATCGTGTTTTCCACTCAGTCTTTATTATCTCGAAGATACTACAGGGAGATGCCTGGAGAAAACTGAGGATTTCTGAATTTGCTACTTGTGATATCTTTTTCTTCCCGTTGCTACATATGCACCTCGAAAAGTTGAGCTTTTCCCTGTAGATATGACACTTCACATGCTGAGTCTGAGTTGATGCCTTCATAAAAACACTCGGCTATGAATTCATTCGCTTGCAATTACTGATTCACCATCCTTCCTCCAGGTACAAACCACTGCTGATAACATTATTTGAATTTATCTATGGGAGTGATACGCAGCAGCCTCATTTCCCAAGGTGATTTTGGAATAAACAAGCAAACAAACCCAACCCAAAACAAAACATAAAAACCCTAAACCAAACAACCGGGAGCCCAGATCTGCAACGTGCGTTTTTATTCTTGGTTTGTTTTTTCCCATAGAAGAAGGAGTGATGTCAGAATTCAAATGTCTCGCAGTATGTTCTGCAGGAGCGGTGCAACATTTGGGTCTGTCAACGTTTTATATTGTGTCTGGCGAGGAAGCTGCTGGACCTTTTCCCTGCAGATTAGTCTGACAGCTGTAGGAACTGCACAAAGTGACAGAAATTACAAACGGTTCTCAGCAGAGTATATGTGTAGAGTCTTGTATCTGGGCAGGAACAACCCCAGGTTCCAGTATAGGTTGGGAAATTACATATTAGAGAGCAGTGTAGGGGAAAGGGACCTGGGGGTCCTGGGGACAGCAGGGTGACCATGAGCCAGCACTGGGCCCTTGTGGCCAGGAAGGCCAATGGTACCTGGGGTGGGTTAGAAGGGGGTGGTCAGTAGGTCAGAGAGGTTCTCCTGCCCCTCTGCTCTGCCCTGGGGAGACCACACCTGGAATATTGTGTCCAGTTGTGGCCCCTCAGTTCCAGCAGGACAGGGAACTGCTGGAGAGAGTCCAGCGCAGCCACCAAGATGCTGAAGGGAGTGGAGCATCTCCCGTGTGAGGAAAGGCTGAGGGAGCTGGGGCTCTGGAGCTGGACAAGAGGACACTGAGGGGGGACTCATTCCTGGGGATCAATATGGAAAGGGGGAGTGTCAGGAGGATGGAGCCAGGCTCTTCTCGGTGACAACCAGTGATAGGACAAGGGGTAATGGGGACAAACTGGAACACAGGAGGTTCCACTTAAATGTGAGAAGAAACTTGTTCCTGGTGAGGGTGGCAGAGCCTGGCCCAGGCTGCCCAGGGAGGTTGTGGAGTCTCCTTCTGTGCAGACATTCCAACCCGCCTGGACACCTTCCTGTGTAACCTCATCTGGGTGTTCCTGCTCCATGGGGGGATTGCACTGGATGAGTTTTCCAGGGCCCTTCCAACCCCTGACATTCTGGGATTCTGTGCAGCTTGGCCAGGGACTCAGGTGGGGGAAAGCTGCGTACCATGGGCTTGGTTCTATGGATGTATTTTGGTGGGGGTTTTTTTGGTAGATTTTGCCTAAATGGGAAAGAAACCAGATTTTGAACTCATCCTGATTTAGGAAAGTCTGTGGCTGACCTTTAAGCTGACTGCCTTCCATGCACGGATTTCCTTTGACTTCTGCCTATTTTAAGCTGTGTTTTGCGCCTTTTTATATTCACGGGGCAGTTAAGCCCCTGCAAATCTAAACCAGCAGCAGTGAGATTTCAGCCCTCTTGTACCCAGTGCTGGATCCAAAATATCTTCTAAAAATATCTCACATTTGAACATTTCTTAGGGGTACGAACCTTTGCGTTCTTCTGAGGAAGGTGGACGAGAGGAATAGACGATTTCCCTCCCCAGACTGCTGAGCTACTTCAGAATAGCTGCAGCGTAGGAAATGCGTGTTTTAGTATTACTTTAAATCCAGTGAAGCAAACTGAAAAGCAATGCAGTTAAAGCTATGCAATTAAAGTAGGGCTGTACAAGTGTGGCTGAGTGGAGATGTGGGTATGATCAGCCTAATAAGGAGTAAATCTGGGTATAGATCTGACCGAAACAGCATTTAAGTTTTACATTTGTTCACTGTGTGCTGTGAGCCCTTTCAGCACAACTAGAACTGACCTGATTCCCATCATTACACTGAATAATTGCACCTCAGGCAGTGACGTTGTCCCCTCAAAACAGCGATAAAACTTCTCTACCCTTCTGTGAGTGTGGTAGCTCTCGCAATGTCTGAGGAAAATGATGTTAAAACTCTAAATGGCTTCACAGAGCTCACGTACATCTTTATAGGGATAATCCTGCTCAGCTCAGAACCTCCAGCTTTGTTGGGATTTCTGTGTAGGAGCTGGTAAGGTTTTGTGATATTAATTCTATTGATTGGGTATAATTGTTGGGCTTCGAACAGGAAAACATCCCGGTCCTTGTCTTTGTCCTGTGTAAATCACGTCTGTAACATGGGCACAGCCGAAGTTTCTTGCCTTCCTAATGACACAGGCTGCTTAAGCACTAAGGCCTGGTAATCCAGTTTATGTTTTCGGAACAGTAAATACAATATGAAGACATGTGCAGCTTGTGCTTGATGCAAGCAGTGAGATCATGACAGTAGTCCTAAATCCTTTTATTTTAAGATTTAGGTAGTTGATAAACTTGACGTGTTTGCCCTTCATTTGTTGTTTCTAGCATGGGCTTTAACCCTGAACCAGCTTCCCATCGTACCTTCTCCCTCTCCAGTTTAAGTTTCCTTCTGCCTGGAGATGTGTTGGTACAGGACACACAGAGGTGTCATCTACAGGATGATAAAGCCATAGGCAGAGGCTCCAGGGGACGTGACTTTTGGTTCTTGACATGACCTCAGACAACCTGAACAAGCTCTTTCCTCCTCAGGTAACCTTGTCTACAAGTGAGGAGCTGTTATTTCCTCCCCTTGAATCCCCAGTGTTTTCTCTCGCTCTTTATATAAGGGACTTTGCTCTTTGCACTGATGCAGCGTCCAGTATGTATTTTCATAATCATTATTTACACTCTGATTAAGCATCCATATTATTCAGTAGATGGCATTCATAATATCAAAATGCCATTTTATACAGTATTTAAGATTGGATTTTCCTATTGGAAATCAATGAGAACACCTTCCTAAAAAATTGATGACCGGAACATCCCTTCTTATATAAGACATATCTATATTTATCAACGCTGCTATAAGGTGTTACGGTGATCTATCCATGGCCTATACAGAACTCTGTGATGCTTTTCTCATAGGCAAGTGGTTACCTGTCAGGAGTGGGTGACTTTTAGTCTACAGTTTAGATTTAAAGCAGAAACCTGTCAACAAAAGGCTCGATCTCCCGTGGATTCCTTTGTCATTAGACTTCAGCCCTTACCCAAGATACTCGGTTAACTAGAAAGGGTTGTTCCTTCTCAAGTCCTACATGACTCAAGGTGACTGAGCAATTCCCTGCTGGAGTGGGTCTGTTCAGAATAGAACTTGATCTGTTAGCCAGAGCTGGGTCAGGGAGAGAACCTGGATTCTATTCCTAGTCCTGCGATGATTTACCCTGCTGGAAACTGCACCTCTGCACCACACTTTATCCCGGCCGAATTTAGAGACAGAACTAGTATGTCAAACAATTAATGCCATTGAATACAAAGGTCTGTACACGGATCTCTTTGTTCCGTAATAAAACTGTATACGTTGCGTATGATACCCAACATTTGCGCTTTAAAATTGCAGAGGGATTAGGGCTCTGTTTGATGGGTTTAAAAAATTTGTGTTTATCTTGAAGTTTTTACACATAGATATATCTCCTGCATCTAATTTAGCCTGGGGTGTAATCAGTAAAAAATTACAGGGTAACCTCATCACCTATAAGCATTCTAGTGGGAAAATCTGCAGCACTAGCAGGAATTCAGATTAGAGATGTTAAAAAATATATCCTTTCATCAGTGCTTGCTTCCTCATTAAATACGGAGTTTGCTCATAAGTATTCACCAAATAAAAAGGCAGAAATAGGTAAAAGTTAATGCTATACAATTAAGTTCCCTTGAATTTTCCCAGAAGGTTCACCTTAGCTTAATTTAATATCCCCTCAGCTCTCCCAAGCCATCTGTTTGGCTGAGACGCGAACCAGACGTGTGCAGTTGGATGTATTTATCATACAAGCCTTGGAGGTGACAGAAGCTCCTAGAAGCAGGTTTGCTCACTGACCCCGCAGGGCAATTGTGTCTTCCAGAGCCCTTCACGCAGCAAAAATCTGTTACTAACTGTCCTGGAAGACACTTTAAATAACCCAGCGAGGCCGGTACAGCCTGTGGTAAGTGATGAGCGTGAGAACAGCCCTGGAGCTGCGCTCAAATTTTCGGCCTCGGTGTTCTTACAAGTTGTATTTCTATGCAACGCATCTTTAAGACGCTTTGTACCAAGATGTTCTTTGTTGGGTTGTTCCGTCTGGCTGGAACACCCCGGAGCTCACCTCGCGATGGTTTTTTACCTTGTAGTTTTCCAGCGTTTTGATCACGGAATGCAAAGATGCGCTTTTCAAAAGCTTAATTTCCCGGGTCAAATACTCTTTCCGATTGTAAGCTGTACCCGTGGATGGGATTTGTTTTCCTTTGGCATCTATAAAATTAACTCGAATTACTCCAGATTTGACATATTAATTATATAAAATGGAGACACCTCCACCTTCTCCTCTTAGGGGACAGCTATGCTATGATGAACGCAATGCTGTGCCGAGCACATACCTTCACAAAAGCTTTAGAACTTCCCATTTTAAAGGGACACCTGCTCTTGGCCCATATGTTGACTTAAGATTCTGGGTGTACAGGAGTGCCTGTTTTCTGGCTGTTGAACATGGAAAACACCAGGATAAATAAATTGGAAAGGTCATAGGTGAAGAATTGAGCAGGTAATGGGGACAACATCTCCATCAGACCAAGGATTTTCTCTATAAGTACCGTGCTGTGTAGTGGTACCCGCTCTTAGTTGCATCCTCACAGTCAAGGTTGTGTTCTGCATATCTAGGAGTTATTTGGGCATCTAACTGGGAATTAACCCCCCTGGAACTCTTAATATGTGAAGGCAAAGAACAGGGATGTTTTAAATAAAGGAGCTGTAAAATCCGTTCTTTCAGCTGCTGTGCTGCAGATTTGTTAAAAGTGAACGCAATCTTTGAATTCTGGAGTGGTGAAAAGTTGTGCCCAAGTCCCGCTTTTTTAATTGATTACACTCTAGTTCTTGTTTTAAAGAACTTGATTGTTCTTCAAAGCCCATCTGTAAGGAGTTGTAATTTTGAAGTAGAGAAGTAGAAAGAATCATAATCCATTGCCAGAGCTTTTGCAGCTCTAATACATGAACATCTTGAGGCTGAAAGTATTTTAGATTGATATTTTTGAATCTTTGACTTACTTGAAAAGAACTTGATGCTTGTGTGATTTTATGTAAATTGGGCTCCGTCTGTCACTGCCTATTGTACCTAAAGGGTTTTAGACTTTTCACAGAATCCCAGAATGTCAGGGGTTGAAGGGACCTGGAAAGCTCATCCAGTGCAATCCCCCCATGGAGCAGGAACACCCAGATGAGGTTACACAGGAAGGTGTCCAGGCGGGTTGGAATGTCTGCACAGAAGGAGACTCCACAACCCCCCTGGGCAGCCTGGGCCAGGCTCTGCCACCCTCACCGGGAACAAGTTTCTTCTCAGATTTAAGTGGAACCTCCTGTGTTCCAGTTTGCACCCATTGCCCCTTGTCCTATCACTGGTTGTCACCAAGAAGAGCCTGGCTCCATCCTCCTGACACTCCCCCTTTCCATATTGATCCCCAGGAATGAGTCCCCCCTCAGTGTCCTCTTGTCCAGCTCCAGAGCCCCAGCTCCCTCAGCCTTTCCTCACACGGGAGATGCTCCACTCCCTTCAGCATCTTGGTGGCTGCGCTGGACTCTCCCCAGCAGTTCCCTGTCCTGCTGGAACTGAGGGGCCACAACTGGACACAATATTCCAGGTGTGGTCTCCCCAGGGCAGAGCAGAGGGGCAGGAGAACCTCTCTGACCTACTGACCACCCCCTTCTAACCCACCCCAGGTACCATTGGCTTCCTGGCCACAAGGGCCCAGTGCTGGCTCATGGTCACCCTGCTGTCCCCAGGACCCCCAGGTCCCTTTCACCTACACTGCTCTCTAATAGGTCATTCCCCAGCTTATACTGGAAAGAAACACACAAGACTGTTTCTACTGAAATAATCAGTGTACGCGCATCCATGACATAATATTTTTTTCCGTAATCATAGCACAATTAACCATGGACAGAAATCAGAGGAAGACTTTTACAGCTGTCCTGCAGATACCATGGAATAGTTTATATTTTTAAAGAGTTAAGGTGGCAAATACCCTGGCAAAACAGAGTGCGTCTCTGCATCTGTCATTCCGCTTTCCCATTGAGGGATTACACTGTCTTCTAAAGGAGAGGACCCGATGAAAGTGGTTTCAAGGTATAAAACTACCCCAAAATCATGCAGTGAACAGAGAGACTAGGCAAAGGAACAAAGCTAGATATGGGAAAGCTTTGTAAAAACCTTATTTTTCCCTTTTCCTGTTTTTTAAGGGGTTAGTAAACTGTAATAGCGCATGATAGAAAGTGTTTTTCTAGTCTAGAAAGGCACATTGTTAGAAGCTGTTTTGGGTGATAATGACAGCCCTTAAATCTCTGCGTACAAGTCTAAATGTTCTGGTAAAGTCCATATGATGGTTACAACTGGTGCCCTCTGGACTGTGCTTGGTTATGAGCTCCAGAGATTTAAAATCCTGGCAGAGGAGCCATTTTCCTACTTCATTGTGGTTTTCAAATGGTTATTAATAAAACATAGTCCTGTCTAGGTCTTGATGCAGAGACACCTTAGTCTTAGTACGTGCCCTTCCCATTTATTATTTATACAGGCATTTAACAGCTCTGACATATTTTAACAGAAATTCTAGGCGGTTGTTTGAAAACCAGAATTAGCAACAAATAATATTTGATACTTCAGAAGACTTCGAAAGGGTTCTTTTCTGCATATGTAATCTAATGCAAATTATACCTGGGCCTCGTGGGTCACGTTAGGAATGATGTTGCATGTGTTGTCTTTTCCTTCAACAGTTTTACCTCTTGTCTTTCATTTCCAAGTTAGAAGTGCCATTTAAATCAGAGAGTATTTTATATATGTGCGCATGTCTATGCATGGCTGCTAATCTAATTTACGTATGCAGCAGGGCTTGGGTAAGAGGTGAAGAGATTAATTGTGCCGCCTTATTAGCATCTTGGAAAAGCTGATTGCCTTTCCTTGCCCGTTCTGGTTTCCGGATGGATTGAGCGCTCCCATGAATGTTGAGGATTCTGCCTCCTTCCACGGAGGATTAGCCAGGCTGCTCCTACCGGAGCAAGGGCAGAGAGCTTTAATAACAGCTTTCCTGAGAGATTTCCCTGAGCAAAGATGTGGACAGACCAGAAGGGCCGACTGGAGAAGGTGACACCTCATTTAAAACCAATAAGCAAGGCTAACAGCTTCAAGAAGTCATGGAGATCTTGACTTGCGTCTCTGGCACTCTTGAAAACAATGACAAATCTCATGTTTTGTCCCTGTAATAAGTAAAAATAAACAGAGTAAGACCCCAAGTTCCACGAGCAAAGAGAGGAAGCTCTATCAAGCACTTAAAGGAAAAAAGCATTGATCCTGCACTATTGAAGTGAAGAGAATTTTACGGTTGACTTTGAGGGAAGCAAAAAACAAGTCTTTGAACTAGATTACTTCTAATTTTCATAGCACTGTGAAAAAATATCTCCAGCTCATAGGAAAACAAGTTAGTATTATCTCCACTCGCAGGGAATGAAGCTTGGAGAGCGTGCACCTTTCTGAAAGTCAAGCACAACATCCGTGATGGAGTTGGGAACCAGACCTGAATTCCTCAAACTTCAGACCAGTGAAAGGACCCACACATTGGAGAGGCAAGGCGACTTTTTATTGCATTTTCCAAATATAAGAGTTCATACGATGAGTCTGAACCTCCTTTTCCAGCTGCTTTCTGATGGTGTAGGTTAAAAACTTGCAAGTAGGTTACAAAGGACTCGAGTGCTGAAGAACAAATATTCCTCTGGTGACTTGCTTGGTGGCCTAGTTCTTGGGCAGCAAAGTCAGAGGAGACAGAACATTTCAAATCACACTAAACAAATGCTGCAGGCACTTTTAGGAGGGGCCCGGGGAGATATGCAAAGAGATCTGATAAGCTATGATGAGTTTTTGGGAACTGCTGGTTCTGAACGGTTTAATGGGTCCCCCGGACAACAGGAGCTGAGGGCAGGAGGGTTTGGACACTCGGGGCAGGTTTGATTCAGGTCTTGGCACAAAGCAAACGCTTCCCTGAGAGCAGCAAATCGCAATTGGAACATCCTCAAGTGCCTTTTCTCCGTGACCTGAAACATCGTGGTATTGCTGATGACCCTGGGGTAGTCTGGGTCTTTAAGTACGTGATGTGTTTTGATGACTGTTTGATTAGAAATTGCATTGAATTCTCAACTGAATGAAAAGAAGGAAAAAACCCGCAGCTGTTAAATGGCATCTCTGGTCACTAGAAGCAGATTTCATGTGGGATTTGTTTAAGGTGTAAATGCTGACTGTCCTTGAAATGCCCTTTCTTGGGTTGCTCAGCTCTATCAGGTTACTCACAACCACAGAAGCCTACTTTGGATAGGGAAGAAGAATGCATTATCTTATATTTAAAGGTTTTATGGGACATGAAATAATTTTGCTTGCTAAAAACTAAACTTTGTAGTGTTTCTATTTTTAATTAAATATTAATTGCAGAAGATGGGTCTGGAAATGACTGCTCAGATCATTTAATCCATATAGATGACCTTTACATTGAATTTATTCTCTCATGCTTACACTGCCCTTCAACCCCATCTGGGGACTGACCTCATCTGGCAGGCTGTTCCACTCTTAATTAGAAAGATGCCTCGTTTATGCTCCTCTTTAATGTGTATTAATGTTCCTTTGCTGAGGACACTGTAGGATGGAGAGCTGGTGATTACGGTGCTATAAAGTTTCTCTGTCAGTTCTTTATGTACAAACAGCCTGGTTATTCTTACACAGCTTTTCAGAGGGGAATGTACTTCAAAGGGACAAGAAGAGGGGGAACAGTTTCTCCTGAAGTTGAAAAGCAAACCCACCTTATGTGCTCTTGTACTGGAACAGAAACATTATTTGAAACATCTTTATTTTTCTCTCCCAACCATCTTAATTCATTTCTTTTGATGCTGATAAGCAGCTTTGTGCAGCGTGAAATTTTTCTACCATGATTCTGAGTTGCCTGCGATTTCAGGTATAAAAATGAACCATCAGCCAGTAAGGAAATGTGTGTTCATGTCTTAAAAGGATTAGATTCATTTGCAAAATACCGCTTTCTACTAAGAGATGTGATTCTGCCTCTTCTGTTAATGCAGAATGTTGCAAGCACTGCTTTGGTTCAAGACTGTAATGTTAATTAAAATGGGAAGTTAAGGGGGGGAAAGGCAAGTGTAAACCAATCTATTCTAGTTGCTTGCCTGTAGGACACCTGAGAGTAGAGGCTCGCAACAAAGGGGAGGTTTTAGCCTTGCGCTTAAAATTACTTGAGTTGCTTTGGCACACCTCACTTCTGGTCCTCCAGTGACATACGCTGAAGTATGTGGCCTTTGGTGAGAACAAAAAGCCCAAATTGTTACTTCAAAGGACCAAGAGACTCAGTGCCAGGGAGCTTGGAACAGCCTGGCTGTGGTGATGCTCTCCTGGGCAGTGCTCTGGTTGACTTGAGTTGATGGAGGAGCTGGGTCAGGGGGTCCCAGCAGTTCCATGGCCGTTCCACCACCTGTGATAGTTCAGAGAAGGGAACGGAGCTGGTGAGGGGCTGGAGCACAAGTGTGATGGAGCGGCTGAGGGACCTGGGGGTTCAGCTGGAGAACAGGAGCTGAGGGGAGACCTTCTGATCTCTGAACTGCCTGAAAGGAGCTTGGAGCCAGGGGGGTCGGGCTCTGCTCCCCAGGAACAAGCGCCAGGAGCAGAGGAAACGGCCTCAAGTTGCGCCAGGGGAGGTTGAGGTTGGATGTGGGGAACAATTTCTTCCCCAAAGGGCTGTGGGGCATTGGAACAGGCTGCCCAGGGCAGTGCTGGAGTCACCATCCCTGGAGGGTTGGACGGACCCAGAGATGAGTTTCTCAGGGACATGGGGACATAGGAACTGTTTGACCTGATGATCCTGAGGGTCTTTTCCAACCGAAATTATTCTATCTTCTCTAGTGAGCAGCCATTGCACCTTTGGCTACGCGATGCCGGCTACGGCTGCTGTCATTGCAGAGAGCAGAGGAGGGCACACAAAGCAAGAGGAGGACTTTAAAGTTATTCTTAGAAAGTCTGTTTTTCCCCTTTGAGGTGACAGTAACCACCTTCTGTGCTGTTCAGGATCACTTCGTTGCAGCTGAGGCCTATCAGTATGTTGCTTCAGTTTGGGGATTTGACACATGGATCAAGTCCCCTAAGCCTGCTCCCGAGGATTTGGAGATTTTTGTAAAGCTCGGATGCACAAAGCGGCCTCTGAGCTGTGGCTGCTGGATGGATCAATGGAACTGCATTTAACTTCTCAAGCGAAATCTGCCATGTTCCTTCTCTTGCAGCCTCTCTTGGAATTTCTATTCAATATTTAATAATACTGTTGTTGCTCTCGCTGTTGTTTTCAAACAACAGTCTCCTTAAAGCAGGCAAAAACCCCGAAGCAAAAAAAGGCGACGAGCTATTTAAGTGTATTTCCTAGGCCTCTATCTCTGCCCTCCGGTTATAGCAGGTCTATTATAATTCAAATCTAAACATAAACCAGCCAAAATTCTTCATCTGGAAAGTTAGACATTTCTATGCTAATAAGCCGAACAGAAGGGCTGTGGAAGCTGCCGATTCAAAGTGACCCAGTAATTCCCCCATCTCCTAGATTTACAGCCCCGTTAAGTCTTGTTCCAGAATAGCTGGCGCTCAAGTGGTATGGGAGTTTGCTCCCCCCAGTTGCTGATTTTGCTTTAAACCAAAAACCAGAGGAATGCCACGACATGTGTGATTTAGCGAGTCCCCAGAACTCTATGGCATCCAGTGTGCTGCATGAGAAACCTGGAAACGGTAATTTTCGGCTGTCTGTTCTTTGTTGGGGAATCAATAACACTGGCTAATAGCAGAAAACCTGCATTTTACAGCAGATACCGTAAATCACGCCTGGTACTTGACCCCCTTATCCCCAGATCTTTTGTTCCACTCCTCATGGAAATACTCGGCCAGGCTCTGGACCCCACCAGCAGGACAGGGACATGCAAGAAACTGCTCCTTTTCTCTATATATGCAGCTTTTCACACACGGACCCTTTTATGATTTGCCTTTCCTGTGTACAAAAACCATAACGAGCAGGTACAGAGTACTTTTAGACCCCTAAAGACCTAAAAATCCACCTTACTTGAAAGAGTAAGTACATGTCAGTCAGCTTCCCTGGGAAACAACTCGCAAGGTCTTTCACTGTAGTGCCTTTTGCCAGAAGTATTTGTCAGGTGCCAGTCACCAGCTGATATCTGTTCATCAGCCTGTCCCAAGGGACTGTCAGTCTCGCTTTTGCTGCCCTGCGATCAGAAACAGGGTCTTGAGACCTGCGGTGTGTAAGTGACGTGTAGTGTGGGAGCAGCTGCTGGGCTGTGCCCTTTGTACCCGCCGGGTAATTGGAAATCTTCACTTTCCTACGTGCAGGTCTTACCCAGCTTACAAAATTATATCGATGGCTCTATGAATGGAGAAGAAAAGTAAATTTGATTATTTCTCAGCCATGCATTGCTGTCTATAATTGCATAGATTTGGACTTTAATTAGTTAGATTACTTCCTCAGTTCAGAGTCGGACAAGACAATAACCTTCACATAAAATGCTAAACGTCCCCATCTTATCAAACACGAACCGCAGCTGTGAGTCATCGTATTCCAAGCTCTTGAAAGGTATTTGGAATTAGATCCTGGATCTAAACATCGCAGTTAGGACACGTTTAAGTTATGTGTTTGTGTTCTGGATTTGTTCTGTTGTGGCCTCAGTGTATTTATGCGCAAGCTGGTTTTGTAGAGCAGGAAACAAGGTACCGGGGATATATGTAAACTGCTTTTTGAAACACCCTGTACTTGACTACAGCGCCTATGTGCGATTTGCACCCTTACTCAAGCTTTTCTACACCTGTAACAATCTGCACAGGCGTTTGAATTTTGAACCACAGGTGCTTCATAAACAGACGCTAAAGACCAACGAGTGCGCTGTACAAATCGAATTTTAAAATTAAATTTCCAGTGCCTAGAGAAAAAGATTGCAGGAAGCTCCAAAAAGAGCTGAGTCTGATGCTGGATGAGAATATACTAGCAAGATACACTTCAATAATCTTCATGTAGAAGCAGTACCTGGAAAAAATGCTCAGAGACTGTTTTAACCTCTGCCTGTGAGCCTGATGTTCTGACCGCGTGCACGTCAACTGCTCAAGTACTCGTGCTGCTCAGTTTCGCTTCATAGCTGAATAATATTCCTTGTGCAAAGTAGTGCTGAGCTGCTTGACTGAGTACCTCCAGCCATCTAAATCTTGGGGTAATTATTTTAATAAATATGAATTGTGGGACTCCTGCCTAGATGTGTAATAGAAATCTAATCTACAATACGGATGGAAAGCAGTGCAGCTGCACTGTGTTAATTAAGTATACACCAAACATATGGCAATACACCTCCAGACCAACAGGCACAGAACTCTCTTGGATACAATTAGCTCCTGTGCATGCATAAGGAATCAGCCATGAACTCAACAAATGCATAAGTCATAACCTCTGACTGACGAAATTACTAGTGCAAAACTACTTCACTTACATTGCAGAAATGTTTATCTGGTCATTGGAATGCTGGTGAGCTTTGGGTGGTTAAAAAAAAATCTTATTTTCTTCTGTTTCTGATCTTCTTTACTGTGCAATTTGCACGTTAGAGCTTTGCCTCTGAGGAACCAGAGGAGTGGCTTAGAGAAATACAGCCCTGTAGGGCATGATATTCCATTGTAGGGCATGATATACAAACTGCATTCCAGTGCAGTTATACAGGTTTAACATAAACCAAAAAAATTGCATAAAATATTACTTTATGATACGGTCTCACATTCTTGATGTGAATTTGCATAAGGTTCACAAGAACCAAGTTTTGACCTAATCAGTGCTGGATCTCTTTAGCTTGGAGAAAGAGGAGTCTGAGGGGTGACCTCATTAACGTTTACAGATATCTAAAGGGGGAGTGTCAGGAGGATGGAGCCAGGCTCTTCTCAGTGACAACCAGTGATAGGACAAGGGGCAATGGGTGCAAACTGGAACACAGGAGGTTCCACTTAAATGTGAGAAGAAACTTGTTCCTGGTGAGGGTGGCAGAGCCTGGCCCAGGCTGCCCAGGGGGGTTGTGGAGTCTCCTTCTGTGCAGACATTCCAACCCGCCTGGACACCTTCCTGTGTAACCTCATCTGGGTGTTCCTGCTCCATGGGGGGATTGCACTGCATGAGCTTTCCAGGGCCCTTCCAACCCCTGACACTCTGGGGTTCTGTGAAATATAGCCAAATAATAACAGCTACCGGGGCACATAATGCTCCCATCATTCAGTGTTATTTGGGAGAGCAGCCTTGGATGCTCTGGTGTGATGGACAGTGCGAAATGACTTGTCCTGAAAAGCTGCCTCTGCTGATGTGACAAATCACCCTGACTCCAATGTCACCTGCATTTCACTCGTAACAAAGCTATAAATGCTGCCCCAAAGAGTTTACAGTCCCAGTACAAGGCAAAAGGCAACAGGTGAATACAATAGAAGAAGCGAAGAACAAGACTAGGACGGTTTTGATTAGAAGGTGTCTTAAGAGTAGGCTGAGCCCGTTTCGCACAAATGGCTCTTTTCACAATTGCCAACAAAACCCTGAAATCGGCAGCAAGGGCAGCGCTCTCTTCTCTGGCTGATAACTATGCTAAACGTTCAAAGTTTTGGATTAATATGGTCTTTGCCTCATATAACTTACTTTGGAGAGTGGGGGGATGGAACATCACTTCTCTTTGGCTTGAAAATTGGAGGTTTTTGTTATTTTTCAAGTCAGACATATTGCACAAATTTAGGAGAATATTGGTATTTTCCAGGCAAAGCAACCTTGCGTGTCTCTTCATTGATTTGAAAAAAGCCACCTCTGTCATGGTTTTCCCAATGAAATGTTGATGTCCCTTGAAATCATTCTTGCCTTGCCCCTGCGATGCAGCCCTTGTTTCCAACAGCAGAACCAGCTGCAGAACCTGACTCTCCAAAAACTGAGACTTTGAGAAGGATGAAATTTGTCTGAATTCAGTCAGGAGATTGGATGAGATTCAGGTCAACTACTTCAGGTACAAACAGGTTCAGCTCTGCCCTGTTCTTCTTCCACTAAAGATAGATATCACCTCTTAGAGCAGCCACTTAACACTGGCTTTTCTGATTCCCAGCCTGATGCAGCAGCCTATAATTACTTCTCACACCTTGGCTATGTTTAACTCCCCTCTGTCTCATCTGTTAATCTGCTAACGAGCCGCAAATGTGTTTTAAAGTTGGATCCAAATGGGAGGCCAAGACCTAATGGTTCACCTTCCGAGGGGGCTGTTCAGAGGGCACAAATCTGAAATAACTTTCAAATATCTTTAATTCATGTGTTTCTTTTATGCTCTGGTCAAAAGTGAGAGTGTATATCTTAATATTAATGAGGAAAGTTGTAAATGGACTAAAAGCCGATTGCATAAAGTAATCTTTAATTTCCTTGTGCTGCTAGTGGAATGATTTAGTATAATGAAAGGTACCAGTTTTATAGGCTGGAAGCACCATCTTTGTGGCTGTCTAGAGAGTCCCCTCAGCTACAGCTTTACTGAAGCAACCTACTGATGTAGGCGCTATCAGACTTAAAGCGCTAAGCAAGTATTTTGTTATGTGGCGTGTTAAAATACTCTGGACCCTTTTGCTGCAGGAGTTGAGGATTCACAAACTTATAAATGTGCATTTATTAAAAAAAAACAACAACTATATACATCTGTTGTGGGTCAGTATTGGAGCCCAGCCAGATGTTTAGGTGGACTTCTGTAGAGTGGGTGTTGCCTGGGTCTAGTAGAATTGGACACCTCCTGCTTATTTATCTCATACATAATATCACAAATTTTGACTTCATAGGTCAGAACTTCTTTGTCTGGGCAGAAGTGAAGGACAGTGCTCTTCTTCGGGTTATTCAGGTTAACCTCTGCCTGTCGTGTTCATTCTCACAAACTCACACCAACGATTGATGCTCATCCCAATAGTTCCTTTGCATCCGTGTGTGAGCCTGATTTTTATTCATTTGTTCATTTGTTTATCTACCCATTGTTCCCCCACATGGTTTGCAGAAGAATGGAGATTAAAACTTCTGCAATAAGAGCTGGAGCTGAAATTGGGTTCTAAGCTTCCCAGGCCGTGGGGTGATTGGAGCTGTCAGCGCCTGTTTCCAGAGAACATTCTCCTGGTTGGCAGCTCCCTGTCCTGGGTGGGCTGGACCCAGTCCTGCTTTCCTATAGATTAAAGGAAGATTGTCCTTTCATTTTCATATTCTGCACCTCTCATTTGCCAAAGTAAATAAATTGAAGCTCTTTGTGCCATTTGTCCTAAGTCTCTTTTCCAAAGAGCTGCCACTGATAATCAACCCGTTTTATTTTCCATTGCTAATCCTCCCTCCTTTCTTCAGTGGTCTGTTCATTTACTAATCCCGCCTGTCACGTACGTAGATGTTAAGAGATGGAAATGTAATCTCAATGTGGTTTCCATTCTCTGTCTAATGTATTTATATAGATTCACAGGATATAAGCTTTTTGCCGGGGGTTCTTAGTGGAGCAGGATGCCTAAATGACCATCGTTACCTGGCCTCACAAAGTGGATGCAGACATGTATGGATTTGGTGTGGCTTTATTCAAACGCAGGCCAGATTTTTTTATAGTTAGAAATTGCACTCTTATCCTTCCTGATAATTTCATGAGACAGAAGTGGTCTGTTAAGAGGTTTGGAGCCTTTCCCAACCAACAACTTCTTTAAATAGGATACAGGCATGGTCAGAATTCTCTCTGGAGATGGAGGCAGAGCAGGGCCTGGTGCTGTCACGTATCCATCACCCGGCGGTGTTATATACTGGATTTGGGATTCTAATTCCCATTGAAAAACCCATAGGCTTGTAGCTCTCACATCATTGAGTAGCTGCTTGAGATTGTGGGCTGGATCCTTGGAGAAGGAAGGACAGATTGCTGCCCTCCAGCTCTGCTCTCTGGGATGCTCTCACCAGCTTCACAGTCCAGATCCCAAGGTGGGACAAGGGTCTTCTTGCTGCTCATTCAGAGCACAAACCTTTCTTATGCAGTTGGAATTTCACCCCAGAGGAGCTTTATTTGACTTGGGTGCCCTGCACAGCCCTGGCCAGGGTGTATCCTGCCTCCAAGGCTTTGATATCCAGGGGAAGATGCAGGGTTTCCTAAAAGCTTAACCAACTGTGCAGTTAGCAAGGGCAGTTTATCCCGGTGCTGAGGTCCTTCAGCTCCTTGTATAGCGTTTTCTTTTTTTAGCTTGCTTCACTCATTCTTGAAGAGCTGCAAATGGGCTACTCATATGCTAATATCTCTGCTTTTGGATTGTGGCTTTAGCTTTTCCCTCTGTGAATAATCTGCCTTCTCCCTTAGGTAGTTCTTCTGCGTGCTCTGGGGATATTCAGCTCAGTGCCATGGCCATGGGTGTCATCCTGTTAAACAGCTGCCCCACCAGTTCAGACCAGTTTCAGACAGTTTCTTCTCTAGTTTTCAGATTACAGATACTGCGTGTTTATTAGAGGGGGGGTGGTCAGTAGGTCAGAGAGGTTCTCCTGCCCCTCTGCTCTGCCCTGGGGAGACCACACCTGGAATATTGTGTCCAGTTGTGGCCCCTCAGTTCCAGCAGGACAGGGAACTGCTGGAGAGAGTCCAGCGCAGCCACCAAGATGCTGAAGGGAGTGGAGCATCTCCCGTGTGAGGAAAGGCTGAGGGAGCTGGGGCTCTGGAGCTGGACAAGAGGAGACTGAGGGGGGACTCATCCATGGGGATCAATATGGGAAGGGTGAGTGTCAGGAGCATGGAGCCAGGCTCTTCTGGGTGACAACTAGTGATAGGACAGGGGGCAAACTGGAACACAGGAGGTTCCACTTAAACATGAGAAGAAACTTGTTCCTGGTGAGGGTGGCAGAGCCTGGCCCAGGCTGCCCAGGGGGGTTGTGGAGTCTCCTTCTGTGCAGACATTCCAACCCGCCTGGACACCTTCCTGTGTAACCTCATCTGGGTGTTCCTGCTCCATGGGGGGATTGCACTGGATGAGCTTTCCAGGGCCCTTCCAACCCCTCACATTCTGGGATTCACAAACCCTTGCACGGCTCGGATTTTTGTTTCTCGGGATGCCATCAACTCATATACTGGAAAACTTTGGTCTCTGGCTGTAGGTGCCGCTTCCCAAGCGTTGACTCCTGGCAGCGGGACCCAAAAGCTGGAAAGATGCAGCATTTTCTGAGCAGCTGTTGTGCAGCCTGGAGAAGCTGGCGCAGAGCAGAGGCTTGGAGAGGTGGGGGGGACTGACAAGTTTAACGTCACAAGTGTGTTTCCAAATGAATCTGTTGTGATAGGTATTAGTCATAAGTACAAACTGCAGAGAGATTTGCATTTTATTCTCTTTATCCTACTTCAATCCTGAGCAGCCCCTTCTGCCCACCCCAGTTTGGCATATTTAAGGGGATTTGCTGCATTTTTAGTAATTAAAGGTCCTGGAGAACAGTGAGCTTGTTCGAATTGAATGATACGTGTCCACAGTCAGCCTGGACGTGCACAAATCTTTGCGCCCAAACCCGCGTGGATGTACCCCACACTTAGCGTGTGTGTACGAATCGTACTGGATGAATCCCTGCAGAATTCCCACTTCTGCCTTTGTGTTTTATTTATTTCTCCTCTCTAGGTTTTTCTGGGGGTTCTCTGCCCCAGCCAAGCACCCCCTGAAGCCCCAGGGCAGGTTAGGGGGAGCACGTTCGGGTTCATTTGTCTGTCATCCTGCAGAGCAGCTTATACGTCTCCAACACAGCATGAGACTTAAATACTAATCGTCCGGATTTGTCTGGTATCTGTCATATGCGGGTCTCATTGCATTTTATGACCTTTAATTAATTAAGCTTCATAAAATCCTAATAATGCAGGAATTATTAATCCTGTTTTAAATTAACCGGCCGAAGAGAAGGTGAAATGTCTTACCAGTCTGCGATACCTGATTTGAACCCTGACGTCCTGCTCGCTCCAGCCTTGCTGGAGCCCGGCAGGAAAATTGGCTTCATAGAGGACTTTATACAGGTCTTTAGATATACAGTTCCTGTGCTGTATTCCCTCTGCTGCAAATGGATGCAACTCCGTTCACCCTAATCAAATTGTATGTGTTTTATGCTAGAAGTGAACCACAGCTCTTTTGAACCAGCCATTCGCAGGCAAAGCAGGAGTGAGAATTCCCTCTCCTCCTGGTGCCTGCGCCAAAACCCTTCAGGACTCCTTAATTCCTTTTGCACAAATGCAGAGGACAATCCTATTTTATCAGTCTTAACCTGGGATTTCTCGCTGTTAACTGACTTGTAGTTTTCTTTGCAAGGGAAGCTGCAAGTGGTTATTTAAAGCTCCGCTGCACCTCCCTTGCCAGGTGAACCACATCTCTGTCCTTCCCAGGAAGGAAGAAATTCTATGAGAATATGTGTTCTGGCTGCATCTCACTGAATCCATAGCCAGGCAGGAGTGTGGGATTGCTGGTGGATGTTGTAAACACTGTATTTTATGTGTGCATGTGTTCATAATATTCTAATCTTCATGATCGTTGCAATTTGATTTTGCCGTGAAGGGCGCACACAGGCAGTGGTACCTGTGATCGCAGGGGTGGCTGTAGACAAATTGTTTCTCAGCCAGGGAGCTGATCTGCAGATTGCATATAAAACTAATCTCACACAACATTCTCCTTTTAATTAAAAAAACCCAGACTTCTAAGTGAAAGTCTGCGCTTATCGCATCGTTCCATGAAGAGTGTTATATGTGAGGAAAATAAATGTATTTTGCTCAGTGACAAAGGAAAGCTGAGAGCTTTCACAAGTACTGGAGTACAGAAGTACTGTCTTACTGAAACAGCCCATTCTAATATCATTTTTGCCAATGAGTGCACTGACCGAGACACAACGTGTGTTGTGATCTCGCTTTGATGTGCCACGGTGCCCTCAAGAGCTTCTTGCAAGAGGCAGCCCTGATGGTGATGGGAAAGTGAGACCGGTACCCACGTTTATTGGGTTTTATTCAGTTTATTTCTTATTGCATGGCGTTGGGCAGGATGGATCTGCTCACCCTTCCTGCCCAGAAGATGCCGTGTCAACCCTGGCGGGGGCTGTAATGTTTTCACAGGATCCCAGAATGTCAGGGGTTGGAAGGGACCTGGAAAGCTCATCCAGTGCAATCCCCCCATGGAGCAGGAACACCCAGATGAGGTTACACAGGAAGGTGTCCAGGCGGGTTGGAATGTCTGCAGAGAAGGAGACTCCACAACCCCCCTGGGCAGCCTGGGCCAGGCTCTGCCACCCTCACCGGGAACAAGTTTCTTCTCAAATTTAAGTGGAACCTCCTGTGTTCCAGTTTGTACCCACTGCTCCTTGTCCTATCACTGGTTGTCACCGAGAAGAGCCTGGCTCCATCCTCCTGACACTCCTCCTTTAGATATCTGTAAACATGAATGAGTCCCCCCTCAGTCTCCTCTTGTCCAGCTCCAGAGCCCCAGCTCCCTCAGCCTTTCCTCACACGGGAGATGCTCCACTCCCTTCAGCATCTTGGTGGCTGCGCTGGACTCTCTCCAGCAGTTCCCTGTCCTGCTGGAACTGAGGGGCCACAACTGGACACTGTCCATCACTGTCTTTGAATTCTTAATGTGATTCAGGCCCTTGCCTTGGTCAGGCTTTGTAGTAACTTGTATTATTGGCTTCTCTAGTGTTTGCTGTTAACTCTTGTTATGTTCCCTTCCCTGGGAGGACATGAAGAGCTGTTGAGCGTCTGAGATGTAGCCCTCTCTTGGTGGTTATGAGTTGACGCTCAAAGGCTAAAAACCCACAGAGACAACAGCAGTATGATATCACGTGTCCTCTATGCAAAGGCTTCGGTTTCATGCTTATTATAATCCACATGAGTCTATGGTATTAATCATAATGCCAGCGCTCCCATCCAGCTGCCTCAAAGCTCTTTTCAGACATTAAGTCACATTAGTCTCGTAGTCCCTGTCTGAGGTGAGAAAATGCTGGCTGTTACCAGCGTCATATGGCTGAGAAAGCTGCTGCTTGGAGGGGAATTTATAAAACCGCAGCGTTGTCCTGCGCGAGGGCTGGGAGCTCAGTCTCTGTTCTGTCTGCACCAGCCCAGCAAAGGGCGAGTTGCCTGATCTGGGGGTCACCAGCCAACTTTCGGGCTGCGGGGGCTGCTGAAACCTCATCTGCTTCCAGCTCGCTTTCTCCCTTGCCTGGCAAGTGCTGCAGATTGCCAACGTGATGGCGAAAGAAACAGGAATCTGCATCTTGCCACCTTTTGCAGGGATGTGCTAAGAGATGTGAGATCCTCTCTTGGGTTTTCTGGACGATGAGGACAGACACTGCGCTCTGTCAGACTGAAACACAGGATGGGAAACAAAGCTCGTTGGGTTGTGGACCATTGCTGAGTCCTTCTTGGCCTCCCGATGTGCCACCGAGTCACCAGTGTCTGGCAATACTTTCAGTTCTGAGAAAAACACCCTCACGGTTATGCCCTAAGTGCAGTTTTTCTTGCCTTTTCTGGACCGAACAGTGTTTATGTGCTCAGGGTGACCCTCCAGCTCTCAATATCCGCAGCATGCGCTGACAGATATTTCTGCGGGGTCACGTCACCTTGAGAAATACGCTTTGCTACGCGGAGCTGCTCGCCCAGCATCATTTTCCTTGCGAGCTGGGCCCTGGACATTAATCTCATGGCACTGCCGAGATCTGGATCTGCTGGGTGCTGTTGATAAGATTAAAGGGATATTATGAGTAACAAGTTCTATTTAGCTCTTCGATGCTATTTCTGTGCCAAAACATTTCAAGTGGTGCAAAACGGGTCATAAAAGGCTCCAGAAACCAAATATTTAGCCATTTTTTTGGAGGCTTGGATGAGTTAATGATATGGAGTTGGTGTAAGTTGGAGCTCATCGCGTGTCTGAAGGGACAATGTGATGCGACACCTGTAGCAGGATGGGGCTGAAAACATGACTATTATTTTCTGTCCTAAGTCTTCAGCGGAGGTTTGGAAAACGTTTGCAATATGGAAAGCCAATGCTGCTCACGTTTGATTTCTTTGTTTCCATATCACACCTTGTGCCACAGCAGAGACGTTCTTGATCCGCGCCGCCTCCGGCACAACCGGTACTCAAGAGTTCAGGGAAAATTAAACATTTCATTATTTATTTCCCCATACTCTTGAGTCATGAGGTTTGATTGCATTTACATCAGCATGTTAATAATTCATCAAATTATCCAGACTCTTAAAACCACATACGCAGGGCATTATCAGTAAAAATATTCTTCATCTGTACTTGGTTTTGGCCATCGGTCTGTTGTAAACGTTTTCACTTCTCTTGCTGCTTTGGGCACACTCATGAGACTTTTCATTGTCTCTCAGTTATTACAGTGTAGGTTACTAGAGCTGGGAATGTTTTCCATGACATTTTAAAATGAAGCTTATAGATATGTAAGCATTCAGATATTCATATACCCACAAATATACATAGATTTATGTTACTTAGACCATCTTTAAACACCCACAAATTTAGATTTGCTTCAAAAAAGCTGCACAGAGTGGAAATGGGAGGCTCCGAGTTAAATTATGTCAATGATTTTTTGATCACAGTGAGTGTATGGACTCAAAAATAGGAATTTTATAATTAGAAAGCATGTTTTGAAATGTTTGGAGCAACTGCTAGATCATACTGATAACCTTGGCTTTGATGTGAAAAAGGAAGATTAACATCCTGATCACAAGGAATAATTGTTCCAATATTTCACGTTGCGCTGAAGCTCTTTGCTGAAACCCTGTTTGACACTGCTGGATATTCAGCTATTTTATCATACGCTGACTTGCATAGGAAGTACAGAATTCTGTCAGGAGTGAAACGTAACAGCAGTTTTCATTTAAAATAGATAAATAAATGAAAGCAGACATTACTCAAGCTACCTGGGCTTTGCTCTGATGGGGTTTTCATGGCGCATTTGAGGTAGGGAGCAGAAAGACCTGTCAGCGAGTTATTAACCAGCGCATCAGAAAAACATCATTACTCCCCTATACACTCGATAACCTTCATTGTGATTAACACTTATCTAGTACTTGATAAAAAATGTCCCAAATTCTACAGTAAAAGGAGAAAACTGTGTTAAAGTTAAGGGAGTTGCTGACAAAGTGGGTCATTAATAAAGTTCCGAGGCCTTTGTACAGAGGTGGTTGGGGATAAATCGTCAGCCAGAAGTTTGCAATTTCCTGGGTTTTGTCATATTAATGCAGATTCTTAACCTCAGTGATTTTGTTTGTGAGACGTTCAGTTGGGTTTAATTGCCTGCTTTTCTTTTATAAACCTGATCTGATAATGGAAGCTTCAGAGGCAGATTCATTTTGTTGCAATAGATTTTTCCCTATCTTAGGCCGTTGTATTATGAATCCAAAAGGGGGGTGATTCAAGCCAAGGCACAGTGAGCGTGTTGGGAACTGAAATATTCTGTTCTGCTCAGATGTTGGGTACGTTCCTGAGCAGAAAAAACCTGTCAGCCTCCCTTATGCACCCTCCAAGTCCATCTCCAATCAGTACAATTAACACAGCTAACGAAGAACCAACCAGCACCCCTGTCAGGCAGGTACCATTTCCAGCTATCGCCCCAAATTTCCCGCTGTGCATTTACATACATGTTGGCTTCCTATAAAATGCATAACTGGAGCATTATTCTCATATGAGCCACAGATGCTCCTGAGCATCAGCACTCCAGAAATCAGTGTCATTTGAAAGGTGGAATGGAGAAACCACATTGAGCGTCCAGAGCAAGGACACTCAGCTATTTCGATGTAATTACTGTCCACAGATGCACAGAGCCCAGATCTTTGGTTTGGTGATGCCTGCAAAAAATGCATCAAAGTTCGTCTCCTTTAATAGAAAAATAGCTTTTCTTATTTTTTTAAATCTCAATATACATGCTTCCACATCAATGCCTAACTACCCATTAATTTAACACCTGTTTTCTTTGAAACATTATTTTACTCTTCTCCTAACGTTTTAATGTCCCCCAGGTAGTGATTCTCATTTCTGAAGAGCTATGAGAGATAGTCTGATGCTTCAAAATGTGCCTTGGATGCTTGAGTTTCTGCTTGCTGTCCTTCCCAGGCCCAGCTCTCCCTGCCTTCTTGTGACCATTGCTGCATGAGTTTTAACGGCATCTAAACATTTTGCATAATGTATTACTGCTCTTGGTATGGCTGTAATTCTAATTATCTCAAGACTGTTTTCTGCCAAGTGGGTGTATTAACAAGTTGCCGAGTCCTCCAGCAGGAAATGGCTCTTCTAATACCTGGAGCGTGTCTCAAAAATTGTTCTGACATGGAATGTCTTTCAATTACAACTATAAATCTTGATTATAACAGTGCCTTTTCTTAATTACATAATGATAACCCATGTGCTCTCAGTGAGAGTGGCAGTAGGTCCCTACACTCCAGTATTTCAGAAGAAAGGCGAAAAGGCTGCACCCTTAACACGCTGTCCTAACTGCAACAACACGCATGACTTCATTTAACACGGAACCTGCCACACCAAACATTCAATAGAACACAACTACAGAATCCCAGAGTGTCAGGGGTCGGAAGGGCCCTGGAAAGCTCATCCAGTGCAATCCCCCCATGGAGCAGGAACACCCAGATGAGGTTACACAGGAAGGTGTCCAGGCGGGTTGGAATGTCTGCAGAGAAGGAGACTCCACAACCCCCCTGGGCAGCCTGGGCCAGGCTCTGCCACCCTCACCAGGAACAAGTTTCTTCTCAGATTTAAGTGGAACCTCCTGTGTTCCAGTTTGCACCCATTGCCCCTTGTCCTATCACTGGTTGTCACCGAGAAGAGCCTGGCTCCATCCTCCTGACACTCCCCCTTTAGATATCTGTAAACATGAATGAGTCCCCCCTCAGTGTCCTCTTGTCCAGCTCCAGAGCCCCAGCTCCCTCAGCCTTTCCTCACACGGGAGATGCTCCACTCCCTTCAACATCTTGGTGGCTGCGCTGGACTCTCTCCAGCAGTTCCCTGTCCTGCTGGAACTGAGGGGCCACAACTGGACACAATATTCCAGGTGTGGTCTCCCCAGGGCAGAGCAGAGGGGCAGGAGAACCTCTCTGACCTACTGACCACCCCCCTTCTAATCCACCCCAGGTACCATTGGCCTTCCTGGCCACAAGGGCCCAGTGCTGGCTCATGGTCACCCTGCTGTCCCCAGGACCCCCAGGTCCCTTTCCCCTGCACTGCTCTCTAATAGGTCATTCCCCAACTTATACTGGAACCTGGGGTTGTTCCTATTGAGATATAGGACTCTACACTTGCCCTTGTTATATTTCATTACATTTTTCCCTGCCCAACTCTCCAGCCTGTCCAGGTCTCACTGGATGGTACCCAGTTCAATTAGTCTGTGTGGAGGTCTGAAAGCTCCAAACACCCTCAGTGTGCTGAAAGTTACTGGCAGTGGAGCTCTGGGTCCAGACTTACCTTGAGCTTCAAGTCCAACTGTTGGGCTATGGCTGGAGGTTTTCCTGTCCCAGTGCTTCAGCCCCTGCCACGTATACCTGGAAAGCTGGGAAATGGCCTCGTACTGCGCTCTGTGCTTCCCTGGCCGAGTGAAACCACCTGGAGCAAGACCAGGAATTTTCATTGCCCTCTGCAGGGCAGATGTGCCCCATGGGGCAGAAGGACCCATAAGAACGTCGTGGGTTTGTGTCAAGGAAGGGGATGAGAAATGCCGTGAATTCGTGTGTGTGTTCTTTGTGTGGTGCACTAGGAAGCCCAAAATAATAGTCTCCCAGTGAACGCCTCTTGCCTTCTCTCTCTTAAAGGAGAGGAATAGCAAACTCCCTGCTTCTTTAATTCTGACAACTGGCGATTTTCTGTTCAGCTCTTTCCCAAGATGTTATAAATCCCCCCTTCTGCTTTTTCAAATAAAATCCCTTTTTTACCTTTAAGGAAAGCCATTTGAAACGCACTTAGCAACCGTCAGAGTCTATTTTTAGCTTCTATCGGGGTGTAATGTACAAAATGTAATAATCTCGTGCTCGAAGCTTTTTTCCCTTCTCCCAGGGATGTGAAATTGCTGCAGTTGAATGGGAGTGAGAGAAACTGTGTATCTCAGCTTTGCCCAGAACTCATTCACTCTGTGTCCACATATCTCAAGCTGTCCATGTTCACCTTTAGCAGTGTGGTTCTTTATGGGCAAACCCAGCCGCTGTCGATGTGCTGAACAAGGTAAACCGAGTGTACGTTTTTAGATTCCCTTTGACCGCAGAGCTTGTTGTCAAGGATGTTTGTAGGACAGGGAACCAAAGAAAGTCTAGAAAGAGAATGAATAAATACCTCCATGACATTAGGAAAGGTGGAGGAATAGAGGGGCTGTTTGGTGAATGGAGAGTGACTTCAGCCTCTCCTCGGACAGTGGATCTGGAAAACTGGGCTCTTGATTTTAACCTTGGTCCTAAGACATACTTTCGATTTTCTACGAATGCACTGCGCTCCCTCAGCTCCTGTGAACACGGAACTTGGAGGAGATGTCAGGTCTGCAGAAACTTTGGGGTGTAGGAGGAAAGATGTGTCTTCCATTAATCTGTCAGTGCTCTCTGAGCAAAGTAGGAAGGATGATCTTCCGGCTGTAGAACTGGGTTGGGACACTCATGTTCCAAAATTACTGCTGCAGTATACTATGAGAGACCTTGGCTAAGTTATTAGAGTCATTAACCTTTGTGTGATTTAGTTCATTGCTTTCAGCTTGTATTTCTGTCCTTTTCTCCAACTCTTAGGCTGTAATAAAGAGAAAGTTTGCCAGAAGGCTGGGGACAGGTGGCTCAGAGGCTTTGTTGGCTCGTATCTAGCCTTCTTCTTTGGTAGTTGGTATTGTCCTAGTAAAATGAGTCTTTCAAGGCTGGGCTGTGATGATTTGATGCTGTTGTTTGGTGAGTCTGAAGGGCCTCACCCAGCTTGATGCCGTTTGTATGTGATGACCACCTAAGTCATGAGACAGGAAGAAGTTGACCACAGCTTTGGTCCACACCTACTGACACATATGGAACCAACTGTATTTACCCAACGAAGCCAGTTCAGACTGTGAGCACCCAGGGCTACAAACAAGACAGAAACCATAGGAAGAGGGGAAGGCTGCTAAGGTCAAACAGTCCTTTCCCAGGAGCTGTGGGACAGTGGTTCTGCGCTATTTCCTACCACTTTGCTCATTCGGGTTTTGAATGGCAGAAATGATGGGGCTCCCATTGCTCCCTTCAGGAAATCAAGTGACCTCCTGTGCCGGATCAGAAATAGACTTTAAATAATTCATTGAATAAAGTCTAGGATTTTTGTAAATGTCTGTCTGATCCTCCTTGCTCTCTATTATTCCTGCCTTCCCTCCCCGCCCGTAGAGCACACAGTCCCGTCCCTCCCGCCATCACATCTGCGTTGCCTCCTTTCACTCACAGATCATCCTGTTTCTTTGAGCATTAGTTGCGTTTTTCCTTTTTCGCTTGAATGAGGGAATTATTTTACCTAATAATAAGGCTTTGATTTCCCCATTTGAACGCGCTTTGCTCCGATCTGAAAGAGGCCGCAGACATTAACTTCCTCGGCGTGGAGCTCGCCGTACATCACAAGTCAGCGTGTTAAAGCAAATTGCATGGTACTGTAAACATCGAGAATCAAGCTCTGTTCCCATTTGTATCTGTGCAATCACGCTGAGTAAAATTCAGCCTGTAGAGCTTAAAGACATGCGCTTTTAATCCTATGCATTTTGTAAGACTAATAACCTGCTTGGAGGCTTGAGGGCACCCAGACTGATTGGGCAGGATAATGTGGGGTAGCAAAGCATGAGGCACAATTCGGAAACATAATTCTGGATGGGAGAAAAATATTCCATGATTCTAAGCACTCTTGCAATCATGTCCTCATTACCGAAAGGGAGGGATTTGTTTGCGCTGTTTAGCTGCAGGCTGGAATGGAACACCAGCTATGTTTCCTCGCAAAGATACATCCCTGTTCTATTTGATGGTCTGAAATTGAACCAGAAGGAATGCTATTTAATCAGTGAGAAAAGAAAGAAGGAATAACCAGGCATCCAATAAATTCATGGTTGTCACTATGTGACATGTGAGGTCCCTTGGGGAGATGCAGAACTAGAACTCTTGCAGAACTAGACCTCTTTATTTTTTTCCCCCTAACTGGTACAAACTTGAAGTGATTTATTTCCATCATAATTCTACTGACTGTCTCACTTACGGTGAAGTCAGACCAGATTTATACCAGGCTAAGCAGGAAGAAAATGTATCTTCCTTTAAGCATCCACAAAACCTTGTGTGAACTCCAGTTTTCTCCACTGAATAAAACAGTTGCTCTGGGATGCTGTGATTTCCAAGTCATTAGTTAACCTGCAAGCTATTTTACCTTCTCTCTGTATTGTAGAGATTAAAACCAAAGAGGCACATGCATTGATGAATAGCAAATTCCTGGTGGTTATATCTGCCAGAACGTTTCTTGTTCTGTGGCTGCAATAGACTTGATTTTTTCGCTCTTTTTGGTAATACAACCTTACTAGTTTGTGTGGATTATAGCATTCCTGGTGGGTGTCTGTGCATAGGGGAAAAAGAAGCTGGAGCCAAACCCTTTAAGTAACAAAACAAAACCAGGAACACAGAAGTAGAATTGCATTGTAGCTCAGTTAAACCTCACTGAAATTTCTATTGTGCGAGCATTTCAGTGTTGTAGTTACTGTGGCACATCTCATTTTACTTTATTCCCTGGTGGATGTTTCTCCGAGAATTTGCTACAGATGCTAAACAATAAAGCCTGTTGCAAATTGCTTTCCAACTGCTACGTAATTACAGCAGATTTTATGCTAAATGTAACGAATGTACTGCTATTTTTTAATAAAGGGAACATCTCTTCTTGTCTGATGTTTTAATACTGCCTCATTTGTCTTACTTTCCAGCTGAAGGATAACTTCCAGTTGTTCCCATCCAGACGGAGCTGCTGACACCCCTGCCTTCCCGTGTTCTTCTCCAGAATCTGCATGTTACAATGATCAGCTGGAAGTTCAGACCCTTTGTGTATCTGGTAAGTAACTTTAAATATTGAATATCACTACACTGAGGCCACAGAGCGTGTTTGTATCTGTACTTGTTACCAAATCAGACAGAATATTTGGTTTTATCAGGCTTCAAGGATTAACTCCCCATTCTGTCACATTTGTCAGTGTTTAGTAACACAACCAGGGACATTATAATCTCTCATATACCAGGCAGAGTAAATATGAAGCTCTTTATCCCTTCTTAGAGGAGGTTTCTCTTGTTGCCTTTGTACACAAATGAGTGTGTTGAACTGGGGGGGTTCAGCTGGAGAACAGGAGCCGAGGGGAGACCTTCTGATCTCTGAACTGCCTGAAAGGAGCTTGGAGCATGGAGGGGGTTGGGCTCTTCTCCCAAATAGCAAGTGATGGGACAAGAGGAAATGGCCACGAGTTGTGCCAGGAGAGGTTCAGTTTGGATATTAGGGAAAAATTCTCCCTGGAAAGGGCTGTGGGGCATTGGAACAGGCTGCCCAGGGCAGTGCTGGAGTCACCATCCCTGGAGGGGTTTAAAAGGCTTTTAGACAAGGTTCTCAGGGACATGGGTTAGTGCTAGAGTTGGGTTATGGTTGGACGTGATGATCCTGAGGGTCTCTTCAACCAAAATGGTTCTGTGATTCTATTCTATGATTCTAAGAGGTTCCCCATGCTGTGTAGTGTGGTGCAGGCGCTGCAGCCGTTGAGAGCAGGGTGTTAAATGTCCTCCTTCCCCATCCCTGCCGGAGCTCGTCGACCCTGATGTCACCCTCAGGGTCTCAGTGTCTCAGAGGGAGCTGGATTGGTGCAATCTGGGGAGATGCAGGAGCCGGGGATGGCTCAGGGGTGCGTGAAGGAGCTGGAATGTGTTTGAAACTGAGTGGTGAGTTGGGTCGTGGCAAAAAGAAACTGCCGGGATGTCAGTGCATGTAGGCTTGGGCTTGCTGGATTGATGTGAGCAAGGGAAGAGTAACGTCAGCAAGCTCCAGGACTCACTGTTGGGCATAACTCCTTCTCCAGTGTTTGCTAATCACAATCTCCTTCCATTAGCAATGCTTTGTAATACTCTTGTAGCGAGCACCTATGTTTTGTCACAGCAGAGGTGACAAAATGTTACCGAGCGTGGCACAAGGCCGGGGAGGGATGCTGCTGCTGGTTCTTGTTAGGTACATGGATTTATAGCCTCAGTTTCCTCATGGCACCCTCAGAATAAATATTCTCCCTCATTTTCATCCCTGCTGTTGGCAGTTATGGAGAACACAGACCCCCGGGCTGGGGAGAGGATGTGGAGTATTAATAGGTTGATGTACTAATCGCTTAGAGGGCAGCAGAACATGATAGCTTGAGAAACTATTATCGAGCCAGGGGAAGCAGCGTCGCTGCTCTGCTCTGGGTTATTTAGTAAAGCCAGGGCTACGTGCTCAACACTGGGCTCTTGGGAAACACCTCCGTGTCTGCTGGGCTGGAGGAAGATGTGAGACCCTGGAGTCTCCATCCTGCACCCACCTGCAGCTGTGGGCGCTTCCACCCCCTGCTTGGCCTTTGCGTTGCAAATGCCAAGGGTTTGGGGCTGTAATCATCCGCGCTTGCAAATTTGCACCTGGGATCTATTGTAAGCATGCAGCTGAAAGGGATTTTTAAAACGTGTCAGTCATTAGAATCTAAAAATTGATCTGAGCCCACACAGGGAGCAAGTGCATAAGAGTGAATCAGAGTAACACGTTAGTTAAATGTACCATCTGAGAGAGTGAAGTTACTGCATTTCAGACCATTACAACCCCTGAACTGATGGAAAAAACAGGATGCAAAATCAATCTCAAGATCCAGGAATCTGCATTTCTAAACTGCACGGGAATTAAGAAAACGTGATTTAAAGAGAAGGTGCAAGTGTGAAATAAAATATTTAACATTCCTGTGAAGTAGGGAAATGCTAATGGAGAGGCCGTTGAGATGATTGTATAAAATGGTATTTACAGTTCTCTCAGAAAAAGAAGAAAGCAAATTTAAACAAATTAGCCTAGCCAGTAAACCAGAATTTGGTGTTTAATTCTGTGCAAAGGCTTTGACATCTAGTGCAATAATGGAGAAAGATTATAAGACTATGAAAAAGTAAAGGTAGTCAAGGGTAAAATTAGTAGCGCATTCATGCTTTTCTGCGCGCAGAAGTAGCAAAACCTGAAGCTGTAGCACTGGAAAATGGAACTTTGATAAAAGCCTATAAATGCCATTAGTGCTGGTCACCGAGAGACATCAGAGGAGCTGGAAAAGCCCTGCGCAAATCTTTGGAGAAACCTGATTAGAATTTGAAAACTTAAAAGGCAACTCTCTCAAAGGCAAAAGAAACACTCCAGCCGCTGCCATGGGGTGTGCTGGGCTGTCACCGTCACACGAAGGCACCGCCGGACCCCGTCGGACCCACATGGGTCTGGGGTCTCCCGAGCTGCCCACGACTTTCTGGTGCTGTTTCAGTGTCATTCCAGTGGCTTCCTGACAAGAAGCGGGGTGGTGTACGGCAGGTGTTTAATAACCGGTTGGCTACTAGGGAAGTTTCTTTTCCCTAGGTTTCCTAGCATTAGCTGTTCCTAGAAAGAGCTGCGTGCGGGTTAAATGCACAGCAGGAGCAATTCTTGGGGCGGGAATCCATCTGCAAGAAAAGCTTGTGCACCAGGGCTGGGTGAAAACTGCTCTCAGTCTCTGGATGTTGTAGCGAGTTTTAAACTGAATCTACTCTGTTGCTCTCTGTGACCTTCTTTATCTATTTCCCATTAACTTTTATACAATTGATTGATGGCAACGCAGAAACAAAGAGGTGCGAACACCACAGTGTGATTAGTGGAGAAGTTTGAAGCTCCTGTTAATCTGGTGGAGAAGGCACCACCAGATTCCCCATCCGGAGATCCCTGGGTGTCCTGCAGCAGATCTCCAGAGCCTGGATGTCCCCACCGCGGTGACAAGCAGCTCTGGTCGGCAGCCAGAGGCCTGACCTGCTCCCCTGCCCGGTGCTGGCAGGGCTGGCGGGTGAGATTAAATCAAACAAGATGAGATGAGATAGGATGGGACAAGGGAGAGCACTCCTGCGCTCCCACCTGGTGACATTCTGCTCTAAGAAAATACCCACAGGCAACAGGAACCCCGTCCAGCTACTTTCTGACTTGAAGTAGCACTGCTGAGTAGTTGAAATGTGCAATTTAACATATGGTTAATAAACTACTAATTAAAACAAATAGGAAACAGTCAACTAATCAAATCTCTTTGTTGCCATATGGCAAAAATCCCTGGCAGCCTCCGAGAGAGGAGTCACCCAACCCGGGGTAGCAACAGGGACCCAGTGACTCAGCGGGGGATTAGGGTGAAGCAGGGAATTCAGGATGATTACTCATCTCGTTGCCAAACACAAAAATCTCCTTTCCTCTATTCCTTTGGTTGCCATGAGGCTTCATCACCTCCCATCTTTTTCCCTTGTGTGACTGGCAGGATGGGTCTGGCATGTCCCCAGCCCTGCTACTACTGTCCCCAGCCCCTGCTGCTGTCCCCAGCCCCTGCTCCCAGTCTGCAAGCAGGGGATGAAGCATTTGACATGCTGCAGTGGCAGCTGAGATGTTCTCCTCAACTGCAGCATCTTAAGGATGTTCTTAACACGTTCTTAGGGATGTGGTTTAGTGCCAGTGTTGGGCTAATGGTTGGACTTCATGATCTTGAGGGTCTCTTCCAACCCAGATGATTCTGTCTTGTGTACCAGGCATCCCAATGGAGTCAGAGGCTTCCAGAAAAGAGGATTATTTCTGGGGAAGAGCATGAGAGCAATTCATAGGCTGGGATTTGCCTGCTCGACGTTATGGTTGAGAAGTGCTGTGTGCTAACATGTGCGGCAGGAGAACAGCCAGGTTGAGGAGAATTTACAAGCAGGAAAAAGGGCTCTGAGTGATTCAGCAGGAATGAGCTCTGCTCCACGCGGGGTCTCGATACCATGTTGGAGTGAGAAAGACATCGGCTGTAGAGCTGAGAGGGTATTTAAGTCTCTCTGGCCCATCACATCTTAGGCATTTCTGTTTAGACAGCTGACAGCAGGTTCAGTTATTGTGGTGACATGGTGATACGGCTTTTTAGTGTAAAGAACAGTATAGAATGACACTGTGTAGTGATTTACAGATGGTAAGTGATGATAGTGAGACTGTTCTATAGGGAGAGAGGGCTGGCTAATTAAGCTACATCTTAGTCAACGATATGAATCAAGAAGAAAACAGGATGTTTGCCCTGTCGCTTTTATTAACTTAGTCTGTGTAACGGCAGCAGCTGGATGACTCACAACCTTTTCCAAGGCACAAAGATCCCGTGGTCACACAGGCTGCGGAGCAGAAGAGCACATTGAACCCACACAACCAAACCCCCGGTTTAATGCTGTAGTCAGTGGGTCATTTTCTGCATGTTCGTACCCCAGAAATTGAATTTGAAACCGTTTGTAACTGATGAGCTTTAAACTGGCATGATAAGAGACAATATAGATAGTAAACCCTCCCATGGATCATGAAAGCTGTGTGTCCCTTTCTAAATGTATGCATTCCTATAGAAGGTATCTTGAATAGTACTTTCTAGTTCTTAAATGGAATCATCATTTATAAAGAAGCTATACGTGGATTTTTTCACACCTTTTACCCTTGTCTTGGTTCAAATTTAAGTCATGTCACAGGGGATATGAATGCGATGTACAACTCAGTGTTAACAGATCATAACAATGAGATGTAGGAAAGGTCATTTTCTATGGGGATGTGAGGTCAAAGGTGCCCACAACACGTATGGTGGGGAAGATTTCTGCAGTGAGAACTCATTACAGAGTTTCATTTGACTTATTTTTGCAGATGACCGGTAGGAGATAAAGCTTGATATTCTTCATAAAGTGACAGAATTATAGCAAAATGTAACAAAAGTGACTTAACTGCCACAGGGAAATGCTGGGCTGGATCCATCAAACCCTTCAGTGTCCCAGTCACCATCCAGCAAAGCACTTAAGCACCTGCTTTACTGTAAGCACTGTTTAAATCAATGCTGATTTGCTTTGCTGAATCAGGAACAGAGTTCAATATAGTTCAGGAGTCAGTCTGTATGCCCCTATTTTTCATTAGCACAGTGGGTCCCTTCCAGTTCTCAATCTTCTCCTCTTGAACTGTGGGACTTTTGGAGCAGAGAGTATCTCTTAGCAACTATTGGCAATGTCCCCAGCAGCCTGGGACCGGAGAAGAAGAGTAAACCAAGTCATCTAATAAATAATGATAGTAAAAAGAGGCGACCGAGCTTGATAGAAAACACTACTGTTTTTCAAAACTAAGCAAATTAGTCATCAGCCTGTTCTAGTTATGGGATATCAACACAGAGATGAGTGTTTTGCTTTTTGCCACTGAACAGCCAGCTCCAGGGTGAGCACAATGTTCCCTTCTTGACTTAAAAGCTTTTAATGAATCCCTGATGTGCTATGGCCCATCCTGTGTTTATTTACTAGTGCATTCTGCCTTCTCCTACTGAGCATTTAGGTGCCCAGAGTCTCCAAGACTTGTGAAATTCGCATTTTCTCTTGCATGCAGCTATAAATAACACTGCTAGTCTATGAGGGATGGGTTCTATAGGAAAGGGACATCCCCCCATTGATTGGTTGCATAGGCTTTATGAAAACACCGTGTAATCATAGGCAAATATCTATATATAGATAAATATCACACACACAATTTCCATCAGTGAATGTGAAACCATGGAAGGGTAATTTAGTCACATTAAATAAGTCTTATCCCCCAGGAACAGACTTTTCTGTGGCTGGACCTTGAGTTTTCACTGGCATCCAACATTTTGCTGCTGTCCCTTCTTCCCAAGCTAGAATAAGTAGCCAAATGCTTAAGCCTACACCATCTGGTCTCTCTTAGATTTTACTTTTGGACAGAAGTTAGGTCCCTGGTGCTTTCCTTCTAAGTGGGCCAGACAGCACGGAGATGACAAGATGCCATTGCAGGCAGGGCTGCCCTCCCAAAGGAGCCGCAGGAGGTTTAATTTTCCTCCCAAGGGTGCGTCTCAGCCCTCGGAGGGAAGAGACAGGCTCATTTTTCACTCAGAGCAGGGTTAGCGCCAGACACGCTACCTGGAGCAGCATGACGTACGGCATTGAATATCTTATATGACGCAGGGATATTTCTGCTCCCCGCTGTTTACAAAAGACGCCGCTGCAGAAGTGCAACGTGCTGCCCCTTCCCTCTGGAAGGTATTTTCCAGGTTTGCCTTTCCTTAAGCCGGTGGGTTCAGAGAAGCCCCCCCAGCAGGAGGTGGCACCTCTCCCTGCAGCAGCTCCCAGCTCTGGTCACAAGCCAGAGGAGCCTCGTGAATCCTCGTCCCTGTGATTGGAGCAGGGCTGAGCCATGAGCTGTTGTGCTCTCGGAGCTGCCTCGAACCCTCCGTGACTCGGGGTGCAGAGCAGACCCGGCACCGCATCCCCTGGGGCAGCTGCTGCACTGAGCCCTCTGCTCTTATCACAGAATCCCAGAATGTCAGGGGTCGGAAGGGACCTGGAAAGCTCATCCAGTGCAATCCCCCCATGGAGCAGGAACACCCAGATGAGGTTACACAGGAAGGTGTCCAGGCGGGTTGGAATGTCTGCAGAGAAGGAGACTCCACAACCCCCTGGGCAGCCTGGGCCAGGCTCTGCCACCCTCACCGGGAACAAGTTTCTTCTCGGATTTAAGTGGAACCTCCTGTGTTCCAGTTTGAACCCATTGCCCCTTGTCCTGTCACTGGTTGTCACCAGAAGAGCCTGGCTCCATCCTCCTGACACTCCCCCTTTCCATATTGATCCCCATGAATGAGTCCCCCCTCAGTCTCCTCTTGTCCAGCTCCAGAGCCCCAGCTCCCTCAGCCTTTCCTCACACGGGAGATGCTCCACTCCCTTCAGCATCTTGGTGGCTGCGCTGGACTCTCTCCAGCAGTTCCCTGTCCTGCTGGAACTGAGGGGCCACAACTGGACACAATATTCCAGATGTTCCCCAAGGAGCATCAGGGACCTAGAGGGGAGCAGTGTGACCCAGGCTGATCCGGAGCTGAAAACGCACACAGGTATTGAATTTCCTACAGATCTGCATTAGAGACAACATAGTTCCTAGGGAGTTATCATGGGAGGCCCTGCTCAGAGTTCCACATAACCAGAATTTTCTGTATGTGCCTCTGCGCTCTCTGCCCAGTTTCAGGCCACGCTTTTTGTTTTATGGATTTGTTTTTTTCCTATCCTGCTTTTTAAGGGATCCCACACACATTAGTTCCTCACCAGGATTCAGAGTGCTTGTAATCAGCCCCCTGAGATTAATTAGAGAACACTGAAGATTCGGTCATTTTATTTAAGCCATTTCTAAGGCATTACAGCCAGAGTCCTCAGCTGGGGTCTAAACGCTTCTCACTTAGTCCTGTCCTAAAGTGCTGACAATTAGGTCTGGTTGGGAAATGTCCACAGCAGCACGATGCTTCATGTGGTTTAGCTCCTTAGGTTTGTCGCTAAAGCTGGGGAAGATTTGCAACCAGTGCTAAAACATTTGGCTCGTTTTACTCTTTCCCTGCACAAGTTACTTTAGAAAGAACCTGTGTGAGTGTACAGGGGCTCCACCAATGCATTTGATTTACATTTCAACCCTATAAAAAGAGATAGTTGGGAATGGAAAAGGTGCCGGTGAATGTGAAAACATGTGGCCGCAGCACTCCAGACTCATCTCGTGTTCCTTTGCAAGCATCACTGTGCTCTCAGGCTGGAAGGGAAGATTTGAAGAATGACAATGAGGTCATTTTTTCAGATATTCACAGACTGCTCTTCAATGTTTGATGAGCAGCATGGGCTTCTTGATGGAAAATGGCTATGGAGTTTTACAGGGGGTTTTAGTTTGCTTTCATCTCGCTTTATTCCAGACTCAAAAGGTGTTTGGGGAGCTGAGTTTGGCTTTCTGAACGCCTGTCTCCACAAAACCAAGGCCATATGATACAAGTTTGTCCTTGCCTGGTGGTGTTTGTGCCGCAAGCGATCGCACCCGGTGCTCTCAGCAAAAGTGATCGGATGCCTTTGTGGAAAGTTTGTCTCATTCCTTGTCCATGATTCAGTAAAAATACCCTTGCATAAAATATTTATGAAATACAAATGAAGACTGAGGCCCTCAGCTATTGGGCTGTGTAACAATGCATTTTTTCCTTTAACTTTCTTTAGAATAAAGACATCCCAGGCCAGGCTGGACGGGGCTCTGAGCAACCTGAGCTGGTGAAGATGTCCCTGCTCATGGCAGGGTTGGCACTGGAGGAGATGGGAAGGTCCCTCCAACCCAAACCATTCTATGATTCTATGATTTATCATCATTGTGGAGCGCTCTGTGATGCTGGAGCTGGGTTTTTAGCACCATTATAATGGTGTTGTTATGGTGTGATGGTGCAAACGTGCCATTGCAGGAGCCCGTCGTGCTCCACAGCTGTGGGAAACTCCGCTGCCTGTTATTTGAAGTTCTCCGTGTTTCTTTCATTATACCTGTGTTTTATTCCGGTTGGCAAACACCGTTTTCGCACAAAGTGGCATTCATTCCAGAGTCTTAACCTGATCCCTGCTGGGTTCAAAATTGACAAAACTCTACCTGACTATTAGCAAGGTACATAATACAGCAGCTAAATATAGAACTGACAAAGGCTCTCCCTGAAATAGTACCGGCATGGGGATAAAATCAATGTCATTTCTTACAGTTCCTTGACAGGCGTTTGCTAGAAGAGGCTTATCTGTGCCTGCCAGTGATTCTCAGGTATTTCTTGGTGCCTCATGCAGAGAACAACTGGATCCCTGGACTGACCCCTCCCTGGCAAAGACCCTTCTCCCTCCCTGCAGGGACTGAACGTGTTCTCCCATGTGAGATTGTGGTTTGGAGATGTGCAGTGGTACAGCTTGCATTGGTATTTTGTTTTCCTTAAATTATATTGTTTCCTTGTGTACTTTTCAGTAAAGGTATTTGCTTCTGTCTGGTACAGCGCAGTATCCCTTTGGCATTTCAGAAGAGGTGGGCAGGATGAATTATTCATTTTAAAAGTGTGTGACATTATGATGGAGCTTCAGCAAAGTACATTTAAACATTATGAAATAGGATGAATCAGTTTAAACTCATCCGAGCTTATCATATATCAGATAAAATGACTGATATAAAGGCTAAAATGGAAGGAAAAAAGCTCTTCTCAAACCATTTTGAAATCGGACTCCAAAACCACACCAAATACAAAAGGGGGTTTATTTGCAGATCTTTTAATGCCAAGAGGTTGATGGAAAATCGGTGAAAATACAGGGTTAAACCCCTCTTTGCTAAAAAGCAATATGACTATTGGAACTGTGCTGATGCACATCCCTGAGAGTAGCAAGGGGACGGTGGGGACAGAGCACGGGGGACCTGGGGACGCGCGTCCTCAGGAGAGCTCATGTATAGAAGAAAAGGCTCTGGTCACAGCCTAAGAATGAGGTGGGAAAAGGCAGCAGAAGAGATCTTACACAGGTGATACAGGGGGCTCCTCACACTGTGTTTGCTCCATCTCCTTTATTCTGAAGCGTTTGGGGTTTGTTTTCTGTTTCTCTACAACTTTCTGCAAAGTCTTTTTCTACCTGTATCAAACAAGATGGATCCCTTAACCTGTGAAATGGATGTCTGAAAATATAAAGCGTTGGGAATAGGATGTTTAGGATGTATTGCAATGTTTCGGGCAGGTCTGTGTCACAATCCCTCCCTGTTTCGGGAAGGCCAGGCTGGGATTCAGCCAGAGCCATCCTGAATATTTTTTCACTTTGATTTCCCATGATGCTAAAGTATCACTGCTCCATCATCTCGGCTGCACCGCGCTTTCCTTCCATTCTCTGTGCTGGTTTAGTCCATCCAAACATTTATGCCATGTTTACTTTTTTACTGTTCAAACAACTAAGCTCTTTCTAGCCTAAAACTGAGCTTAAAACCCTTTTCGCAGCGATAGCTTTGCTGCAGGAATAACACAGATGGGCTTTTGGTTTCCTACACAATTAACGTGGCTGTTCTGCTTTACCGAGATGCCCTGGAAGACGCTCTGAAGTCTCTTAAACGTAACACGGAGGGGCTGAGCCTTGGCGATCATTAGGGTGGGAGGGAACAGGAACAGCAGCCGCTCCACAGATCGGTCCCATTCAGCATCCTGTCACTCCCAGTGACAAATGCGAACTGCTTCTGACAAAAGGAGACCCTGAGCAGGCAGTGAGGGGAAAACCTCCCACCAAGGACATTTCTCTATTAATTCAAAAGAATTATAACCTTCTCTAAACTCGCACTGGATTGTTTTGCCATTGATTCCTGGTTTTGATAGAAATGTTCGTTCTTTCTGAAAAGGAAGATGGATTCTTACTCCCAGTGATGTGTTGTGACATTGAATCCCCAAGGTTAATGATGTGAAGATGTATCCATTGATCTGTTTGTTAAATTTGTCACTTTAATTCAAAACCTTTAAGCCCAAACCCCTCTCGTCTCTTTAAGGCCAATGGGAACTACATGTTCTTCATCTGTTTCTCTTTACCATTCATTACGGATGCACTTTTTAAGAATACAGAAATATTGCAGCCCAATCAGATTTAGATTTCTGTAATTACGTTCTGCCAAGCTGAATTTCCTTGCAATTCCAATTGGATGCAGCGTTATTCATTAGGCGAGGTCCTAACCTGCTGTACCGCGTTGCTGTGCAACAACTGCTACAGTTAATCCCCCGGGTCAGGAAAGTGATATAGACCTCCTGTATATTTGTAATTTGTAAAGTGATAATGGTTCTTTTTCAAGGAATATTACTTAATATTTAATAACAGTAATACTAATGGACTCTGCATTTTCTGCAATTAAAAACTTGGAAGGGTGGATTGTAAACTCTGCATTCAGCTGGCGAAGTGCGGCAGTTTTTGAGAGACTTTGTACTTTGGGACATGAATAGAAAAGTAGGGTAATATGATTCCTATGCAATTAGACATTGCGTCCACATACTGCAGCTGCTAAAGCATTTATCATAATTAATGTAACCACACTGATTATCAAAGGATGTTTTTATAATGATTGATTTGTCACTTGTTGTAAAGCCGTGCAGGACATCAGAGCGCAAATTACACCGATTTACTGTAACCGTGTGTGCTTTCAAGTGAAGCCGTTCCTTAGGGGTGAATCTGGGGCTCTGCTGCTTGTTCCTCGCTCTCTAGGTCCCTCAGAATCATTTGTATGTGATAAAGCAGAATTAGGAGAATTACTGCTAATAGTAGGCTTGAATGAAGGGGCAACACTACCAGAGATGCTTCACATGTCACCAGAAAACAAAAATCTTCCTTCTCATCAGAGTGAAAGAAAAACAGCAAATTGCATTCAGCCTCTAACGAGACCTCCAGGAGGGTTTGAAGTCCCCGGGCAGCTTTCCCCCATCACCTTCCATTATTGCTTTTCCTATTTTTAGTTGAATTTCCAGGTTTTCCCAAGCCAATTCTATTCAGCCATTCACCATTTCTCCCGTGTCAGAGGGAAGGACCGTTTTATATGGTGTTGCCATGGAAACACCTGCTGGATACGGGATGGAGACAGGCAAGAAAAGGGAATCGGTGAGAGACCGAAAAGCGAAGGTGCAGGAGCCCCGTTGGGTTTCTTTCTTTTGCAAAGCAGCTTGCAGCAGCGAACCCTTTTTTGTTTTATTTTGCTGGGTTTATTTGCACAACTTTGTGTCACAATGGGGGGAACGTGATACAGGCAGGAAGGGAAACAGAACAAACGTTATCCCTGGGAATATCACGCACGTCCTCCAAAGCACGTGTTGGATTTTGCCATGGAAATGTGCTCCCAACCTGCTCGACCCCTCGCCCCTTTCCCGGCCCCGACGCTCCCGCAGCCCCTGTTCGGCTCCTTCCTCCCGGGTTGTCTTGGCAACACCTGATGTCTAGAGAGAGGACAAAGCAGCAGCCAGGCAGTGTGCAGGGAGACATTTCCTAGAGTGATACTTTATACCCAGACCATCTCTAAACGGTATTTTTGTTGGGGGGGAGAGAATGAACATAAGTGTCTGCGCAGGAGGTGTATTTTAAATTTTGTTTGTGTTTTACATGACTGACTCCAAAACTGATGCTCAGTTCATCTGACAGCCTGAGCCAAGGCTTACTCGAGCCCACAGGAGCCTTTCTGTTTTCCTCGGCGATCTTTGGCTCAAGCGTCACAATAAAAGCTTTTGGATCAAAGCACGCGTTGTGCAGAAAGGCAGACAGGTACAAAGAGCATCTGTTGTGTTGAGTCATTTGAGTTTGTGCCATGCTTTAGACCACTTGTGGATAAGCTCTCAGCTTTCTGCTGTGTATATACCAGTTTAAACTAAGCTTAACGTTTGCCTCGCTAATTTTAAGCAGAGGGAAAATTATTACGTGCATTTATACTTCTTCAACAACGTGGGTTTCACAGAGGCTGTGGGAGCGTAAGTGCCGAGGACAAGGCAAAGAGTTTAACGGTGGCTCTGAGATGATGAATTTATCGTTCAGCACTTCTGCAGCCTTTGGAGGACACTTGGAGATGTTGGCAAAGAGATCAAAAGCCCCAGGGTGGTTGGTAGGATGGGTGGATGCCTAGTTACGTGGATAACTTCAAACAGTTACAAGTCTCAGATGACTTGAGACCTGATACCCTCTCAAGAAATACTCAGGATCACATCTGTGTGGTTTCAGAGTTTTCTTTCTTTGTGTCTCATATTCAGAAATGTAAACGTGCACTTCTCGAGGAGAAGCACTGACCTGCCATTAGGGAATGGCCAGAGTGGGATGGAGACATGAAAGTCTCCCTGAGGATGCACCAGCCTTTTGTGCTCGCTGACAACCCACAGCCAAACCACCTTTTGCTTCAGAGCCCGGCTGTCCTGTTGTGTTACCCCAAGCTAACAAGACCTGGGTAGCTCCGAAACGCACTTATCCACACAAAATAAAACCCTTCTGAGAACTGGGTTTGAAAACAGACTCCCTGTCATTGCTATAATACAAATCACCTGTTAAACATTCAGAGAAGTACTGCAAGAAGTTGAGCGCCGAGTGTACCTTTCATGACTTCTCCCTGGATTTTCTGGTCATCTGTTGTCCTGCTTTGATCCCTTCTGCTCTTACATTTTCCCCATCACTAGGTTTGCCTCTCTGCTGGGAACCTGAAATTGTGTGCTCAACTATAGGGTTCAATTTGCCTTTTATGCCTCCTGCAAATCTTATTAAGTCCTGTTGTATTAAATGGAAGAAGCATGCAGTTAAGTCTGTGGTTTTCAAAATGCATTAGACTTCTTTTCAAGTATGCAAAGTGTAAATGGATTTTGTGCTTTGGGAATGTAACAGTGTGTTTACAATTTGGGTTAGAAAAAAGGATGCTGAGATGGCCTTTAACATTGATTCAGTGTTACGTTTTTCTCGGGTTTAATATAGCCTTAGAGGTTCTGTTAGCGTTTTGATTTACAGAATAAATGAGAAAATGAGTTTTATTTTATTTATCAGTCAGTAATGTGCTTTTCCTTCTGTTCTTCCACAGTGCGGTTAGCCCTGAAAATAGTAGCTTGGGTAATCTCATTAGGCCAGGCTTTCTTACGAGGTTTCTAATGCAGGATGCTTTGAAACGCCGAGAAAAGGACTTCTTGCAATATTTTGGTATGTCTCTTGTGTATCCAGTCAAACCAGGCAGTTTAGTGAGCCTTGAAAAGTATACATTAAACCTAAGCCTTTTTGAACCTGAAAAGTAATGCTTTCTGAGTAATGCAGATGAAGTACCGGGAGAATCGGAGCTCTCGGTTGGTGCCATCGTTGCGGTGCAGACCTGGGCAGCTCACTCGTCTGCCCACGCTGCCGCGTCCTCAGCTGGAAAAGCAGAGCCCGATGGCATTTATTCATCCTGCAGAGGCAGTTGTAAGGTTATGTTTGTTATAGGAGCTCATAAATAAACCGAAATCTTACAGCAAAAGTTGCCATGAAAGTGCTGTGATTAACTGCACGGTGATTTGTCCAGGGAGCCGACAAAAACAGTGGAAAAAATTAAAAACCTCTTTTGGGTGAACTGGGAATATGTGTATTTTATTGATCCTTTCAGGTGACTCTGGAGTCATGGGCTTGCTCTTGCAGGAAAGAGTGGCCACAGAAACAAGCCTGGATTTTGGCTTTTTCATTATTGGAATCTAAATTTAATCCCAGTTCCGATTACTTTGAGAGCGATGCCAAGTCCTATATTACCTGACCTACTTCAAAACCATACGGAGAAGTGTATCCACCAAATTGACCTTCCTTTTGTCATTTTACATCTCAGGTGACACTCTAGGAAACTTGCTATTAATTTTTCAACAGGGGTAGTATGAGGATGGCATAAAGCTGGAATAATTGCAGTGGATATTGGGTCTGTGTGTATAAGAAGGAGTGGCTGCCTGTCTTGGTTATTACACTGATCTGGTATCCATCAGTTTCCCACGGCTTGTGAGGATTTTTGGTGATGTTGGATTTGATTCAAGCAGAGGGAGCAGCCCCTGGCATTAAAAGTCAGCTTGGGCATCAGGAAAGGGCAGTAAGGAACATTTCCTCTTGTGCTTGGAAAGAATTTGGCCATGCCTTCTGTTTAAATTCCATTTATCATTACGGATAAGAAAAAAATGCCAAGGCTTGTATTATCCAAAGAAATCTCAGCTGCAGAAAAAGTGAATCTCCTGAAATTTTATCATTTTGTCCCATCATATGTATAGAATAGTGCTGTTTCATCACAGCAAAGGACATCCTGACCTCATGTTTGTAGCGTATTCTCTTAGGCCAAGTCTCAAGTTCCTTGTTTATTTGGGTCTGAAGCACAACTGGCTCAGCTGCTGGGGCCAATCAGAGAGGATAAAAAAACATTCAATCTAACGCAGCTCTGAGCTCCTCCAGCCAGGAAAACATCCATGTTTTATTCATAGAAGAATACTAGTCAACATTCTCCGGTTCCCTGGATACAACTGTCAGCCTATAAATAGCTGCCCGGTGACACAGCACGGGACCGCGGGCAGCGGCTCCCGGCATCGCGGCCGACCCGGCTCCTCGCTTGAAAATACATGTAGAAACAGGTCCAGCGTCTGGCTATGGGGTCAGCTCTGCAGCATCCTCATGCCAAAAGCTGCTGTTTTCATGCCAGGGAGGAACGCAGGTTCCTGAGCGCATTCCCCTCGCGCTGCGCTCCCGCCCTGGGGTTCGGGACAGGGCCGTGCTGGGAGGGGGGGAAGTTGAGCTGAAGGGTTTTTCTTGCACACCCAAAGCAGGTGTGTGTGTGTTCAGGAGATGAAAGCTTGAAGGTAGTGGATGCTGAAGGGAGTGGAGCATCTCCCGTGTGAGGAAAGGCTGAGGGAGCTGGGGCTCTGGAGCTGGACAAGAGGAGACTGAGGGGGGACTCATTCATGGGGATCTATATGGAAAGGGGGAGTGTCAGGAGGATGGAGCCAGGCTCTTCTGGTGACAACCAATGATAGGACAAGGGGCAATGGGTGCAAACTGGAACACAGGAGGTTCCACTTGAATATGAGAAGAAGCTTGTTCCTGGTGAGTGTGGCAGAGCCTGGCCCAGGCTGCCCAGGGGGGTTGTGGAGTCTCCTTCTGTGCAGACATTCCAACCTGCCTGGACACCTTCCTGTGTAACCTCATCTGGGTGTTCCTGCTCCATGGGGGGATTGCACTGGATGAGCTTTCCAGGGCCCTTCCAACCCCTCACATTCTGGGATTCTGTGGATGGACTTTCAGGGGAGACCTTCTGATCTCTGAACTGCCTGAAAGGAGCTTGGAGCCAGGGGAGGTCGGGCTCTGCTCCCCAGGAACAAGCGCCAGGAGCAGAAGAAACGGCCTCAAGTTGCACTGGGAGAGGTTGAGGTTGGATGTGGGGAACGATTTCTTCCCCAAAGGGCTGTGGGGCATTGGAACAGGCTGCCCAGGGCAGTGCTGGAGTCACCATCCCTGGAGGGTTGGACAGACGGACATGAGGTTCTCAGGACATTGGTCAGTGCCAGGGGTACCTAATGGTTGGACTCGATCTTGAGGGTCTTTTCCAACAAAATGATTCTATGATTCTGTGACCTGGGAGGCTATGCAGTTAGGAAATAGAAAATACATGTGTGCCCGGCTACCTAATGTTGTTCTGCCTGATGTATGCTCAGTTATAATTCTCTCTGTAGCTAAAAGTGGCTAGATCCTCATTTAATGTAAACCTAGGTGAGTACAGCTATAATAATTTACTCCAGACAGGGACGAAGCCTGGGAGACTTGCCTAGCGTTTCTCCCATGTGCCTCAATCATATTTTAGCATTGCTTTAACAGTTCAACAGGCATAGCTGGCATAACAAATTCATCATGCGTCTACGTGATTTATATACCTATGTTGATATATATCCTTGCTCTCCTTATTTTACAAGGCATTTATCATTCTCACATGGTCATTTCTTTCCACTCTGCAGTTGGTACTGGCTCCCACTTTTTTCGCTGCTTCTGAGAATTTCTCAGGAGCTTTATGTGGAACAGAAGAGCGTTCAGACTTGGTCCTCCCATCATACATAGCATAGGGTTCAGCCGCAGAGCTGTATAGACCAACACACCGGAGATTCTATGAAGCACTATTAATGTGTTGTTTGATTTCAGCACAAACACAAAGATAGCTCTGTTTTCTATTGATACTCTTGGGACTTTTAATCAGCTTTTCCCCTGACTTTAGTATTTATTGGACCAGAATAACACAACATTTCGGGTTCTCTGGTAATTCAGTTAGCCAGGAGCCAAGCTACGCTTCAGAGCTGTAGACACAAACAGCTCTTTCAAACGTGATGTGCGCTTGGGAGGGAATACCATGTGCACAAAACCGAGCAGATCCCCGCAATCCACTGTCTTACCCCTTTCACTGTGGGGGTTCTGCACCCCAAAGAGAAAAGCTCTTGCAAAGGAAGCTCATGGGGCGAGATGCACACACTGCACTTGGGGTACCCTCCTCTCCTCTCCTCTCCTCTCCTCTCCTCTCCTCTCCTCTCCTCTCCTCTCCTCTCCTCTCCTCTCCTCTCCTCTCCTCTCCTCTCCTCTCCTCTCTCTCCTCTCCTCTCCTCTCCTCTCCTCTCCTCTCCTCTCCTCTCCTCTCCTCTCCTCTCCTCTCCTCTCCTCTCCTCTCCTCTCCTCTCCTCTCCTCTCCTCTCCTCTCCTCTCCTCTCCTCTCCTCTCCTCTCCTCTCCTCTCCTCTCCTCTCCTCTCCTCTCCTCTCCTCTCCTCTCCTCTCCTCTCCTCTCCTCTCCTCTCCTCTCCTCTCCTCTCCTCTCCTCTCCTCTCCTCTCCTCTCCTCTCCTCTCCTCTCCTCTCCTCTCCTCTCCTCTCCTCTCCTCTCCTCTCCTCTCCTCTCCTCTCCTCTCCTCTCCTCTCCTCTCCTCTCCTCTCCTCTCCTCTCCTCTCCTCTCCTCTCCTCTCCTCTCCTCTCCTCTCCTCTCCTCTCCTCTCCTCTCCTCTCCTCTCCTCTCCTCTCCTCTCCTCTCCTCTCCTCTCCTCTCCTCTCCTCTCCTCTCCTCTCCTCTCCTCTCCTCTCCCTTTTCTCGCTGCCGGGATGCACGCGGAGCGCTAGAAAGTTGCCCAGGTTATTTTTAAACTGTGGAGGAAGTTATGTAAGGTGGATCATGGCAAGGGTTTATTTTATTTTTAATACCTATATTTAAAAATTCATGCAGAAGCACAGAGGGACTTTTAATTACTAAATTTAAACCTCCAGGTGACACTTAAGTGAAGAAAAGAAGTCTTTTCCATCATTTTTTTTTTTCATGTCCTCTTTTTCTTTGCGAAGCAAACGTAGGAGCAGGCTGCGAGGTTGGCCTGAGATAAGACAGAGCTCCAGCTTGGGCATGAGCTGCAAAATCACAGCCCTATTTCACAATATCTTATCCCTCACTGATAATGCAAGCATCCTTCGTTCTCCATTGCAGAAAACAGCTTCAACAGGACCGCTTTAATTTCCTTGGGGAGGGCATGGTATTACTTTCTGCAACTTTGGCTGTGTAACTCGTGAAGGAGGTGGCGGAGCCGTCTTAGGCAGCTTACCAGAATAGGCTAAGCTGAAGAGCAGAGCGCAGCAAAGCTGGTGCTTAAGCCAGGCTGTACGGCAGGCTCTAAAGACGCGCTTTGCTTAAGGCAGGAGGATTTGAACAGCTGCCTAAATGAAATACGGGCTGAAACACTTTGTTGATCCAGCCTGGAATGCTGAACGGGAGCACTGGCCTCACAAGCAGAGCCATTGTAGCTTACATAAATAACGGGTTTCACTCAAAAAGAGCAATTCTTCTACCTCCCCGAAGAGGTTTGAGGGCTAATGAAGAAGCACACCTGAAAGTGTTACCTGGTTTTAGTTTAACAGGACTGACTTAAGTGTTAGGGTTTTGATCAAAGGTGGAAATGAAGGAAAAAATAATCTTTACTTAGGGGAAGCTTGTTGGAAATTTAATAAGCTTGAAGCCAGAAAGATGTTGAGAGGTTTGGTGGAGTTCTTATCATCAGCCACAACTCCTAGAGTGGGAATAAGTTCAAAGCTATGGCCTCAAATCAGCAAAGAGTTTCTATTCAGTGTAGAATTTTAAACCAGCCTGAACTCATCTACGCTTCAAATTAAATGTATGTTGGAGATCTGGCTAAATAGGAGTGGATTATGTAGAAAACATTCACATATTGAAGGTCTTGGAGGCATACCCATTTTTCTGCATGCCTCCCAGAGACAGGATTACCAATCTTTTAATGAGAATCCGCTTTAAACCCTCTGGCCATTTTGAATTGTTTGGGCAGAAACATGTTCCTTTTCTTCCATGCCAAAAGTGACACATTAATACAGAAATAAACACATCATCAGCTCCGCTTTTGTGTTTGCTATCTAATGCTGTAAAGCATCTTCGCGAATCCGCAATGCACAAAGCAAGTTCTTTGTATTCCACCAGCCTATTGTTTATCTCATTGACTAGCAGGGAGAAGAGAAATAAAAAGTGCATTTTAATTAGTCATGAGAACTTCATTTGTACCGAAGGTCAAACTTCAGCTTGGATTTTGCCTCCGGAGCGAATCTGCTCTGGGAGAGGATCCGTCCTTTGCTCGGTGATGGGTTCACAACATCTGGAACCCACTGCATCTCCTGCCTTTTCCCGGAATAATGTGAGCAGAAGCCGTGATTTTCCCTAGACCCCTTTCCATTGTGTGCCTCAGTTTCCCCACCTGCACAGGGAGGGTAACGGCGCTGAGCTCCCTCGCCCGGCTCTTTGGATTCAGCGGATGGCATGAGGATAAACTGTTCTTTCAGGAGGAAGCAGCCTAAATACACCCAGAAAATTAGTTCCTGCTTTCTCCAGCTTGTGCCTTTGTTTTGTTCAAGTGACAGCCCTGAAGGGGGCACGGAGATTTTACAAGCCTTGGAGCTTGTATTGCCTAAAGGGAACAAAAAAGCATTCTCCCATCTAGTTTTATTGAATATAACCAATCAGGCACAATTGATTGCTCTACAATATTCCCAAACCTCACGCTTCCCTGAATGGGAGGCTTCAGACACGGTAATTGAAGTCATTCAAATCCTCCGTAAAAAAACAACCTTATTGTCTCCTGCTGTGGATGTCTTTGTAATTATGAAGATGGAACCGCTTATCTTTCCACCAGTGGACTCTAATGAAAGAGGTGGCTGTATAGTTAAATGGGCCAAGAACTGACTTTCAACCCTCATGACACGACTCAGATAAATTCCTGTGCTGGCAACACAAAGTATTCCAATTAGAGGCACGCAAAGACTTTTGTGGGGTGTTCTGAAGACAGTCGAGAGCTCCCGGCAACACCGGCGTGGTTTCCTACCTACCTGCCTAATGAACAGCAGTGAAAGGATTCGGAAGAGATCCCATCACAGATTTTTACCCTTTTTTCCTTGGAGCTGCCATCGGCAGGTCTTCCATCCTTCCTGCTTTGTCACCAGTTGTACTGAGCAATTTAAACTCTCTCCTAAGCCCAGAACCAGCCCTGAGTCGCTCCTGTCCTCAAGGGCTGGGGCAGCTCAGCTGTTGCTCCACCACGAATATCTCCATGGTGGGAACATCTACCGCTCTCCTCTGGCCCTGTGCACCGCACAACTGGGATAACCCTCAACCTGGATCTTTAGGGAACACTTCAGTATCTTCTGGGCTCTGCAGAAGAGAACGGAGCTGGTTTTACCCATTGGTGGTGGGACCAGCGGAGCGCAGGGCAAGTTTTTGCACCATTTCCCAGCGCCGTGCCCAGCATCCCCATCTCCTCTGGCTCCCCGGGAGCCCCCAGTGTTTGCGTAGAGGAAGAACCAAAAAATTAGGTTCCCCTGGAGCACGTGGCTCCGCACACGGACACCAAGCAGGGCGCAGGCTGCCAGGATGAGCGGCTTTGCCTTTGCTGCGTGACAAATCCTATTTTAATAATTGGTGACGTGTTGGTGATTCATATCAACAATAACTTTGGTGCAGTCTGTGAAAATGGGATCAGGTCGTTGCTCCGTAACGCGCATGTGGGTCTTTTAATTGCCCCAAATGCGTGTAAATCTTCCTAAAGTTTAGTTTAAATGCAAGTTACGAGAATCCTCAGGAATCGTTTCCAGCCCGTTGTGTTTGCCCTGTTTAAACTGCGTGGAAAGTGCGAGATGAGTCCAAATGTGTCTAGTCTGACACATCTTAAAAATGATGAAGCTGAAGTATAAAGAAACCCGGTTTCTTCCTCCTCTTTTTGCATAAAGTGCTCATTGTTAATTTAGTTCTGAGAGATACTTGATGGATGGTACCAGGTAGGTTTCTCCATTATTCTTTCTAATCTGCTTGATATACAATTTAAGGGAGCTCAGGAAAAAAATAAGGAGGCTGAAGAAATTCAAATCAGGGTTCATTTATGCAGCAATTCCAGCATCCATTAAAAATAACCCATTAAATATTGTCCTCTGCTAAATTTAGAACATGCTCAGGTGTGTCTGCTCTTGTGCTGCACAGAAAGTTTTAATACAGATTTAATCATACTGAGTGTTAGGGGAAAGAGCTAATTAGATCGACAAATTTAGAAGGTGGTAGTGTATTACATGGGAAGAAATGGGTGATTAGAAATTATTCACTGTAAAAGCGACTGGCCTGGGGAATAGCTTTAAGGGTGTTATATGACATAATCCTAGTTTAAAAATTGAGAAAATAGGAGTTCATATCATCCTCAAATTTCTTCCTGCTTTCAAAAGTATTTCCTCATGGTAGTTTTTAGCATCTTTTGGCAGTGGAGTCAGGTCTTGGGCTGGAAGGGTGACGGTCCCAGCAGCTTGGCCGGGCTGTGTGTCTGCCTGTGTGTCTGTCCCTCGCTTTTCCCAGCTCCAGGATGGAGAGAACGCGGCTCAGTTCATCCCCACGATGCTGCGGGACACCCCCCTGTGAGTGGCTTTGATGCTTTGGCATCGTGAACTCGTGTGATTTCTGCAGATAAGGGCGTGTGTTATCCCCAGAAATTGTATTTTTACAGTATACACAAGATTGTTAATTAACCGTACACAAATGGACTCCTTCACAGCATTTTGCAGTATTGCGCTTCCCTATGAAAGCACCAAACTCTATTCCTTAACGTGATGCAGTGAGGAAAGTCTCAGTGTTAATGAGCTTTAATCACCACTGAAGATAAACATAGCATGTTGGGAGTTAATGCCCATGGAAAGTGGGAGGAAGCTGTGTTTTTATAGCAGCCCTTCGTACTTATTTTCCTGCTCTGCTCACATCAGTTTGTGATTTCTTTTGCTGTGGACCGTGATCCTACCCAAGCTGGGCGCTGTGGTCCCCCCGGCAGTGACCTGTCCCTGCGATGCTCCCATAGCCACCGTCCCGTGTCCTTCTGCCCCAAACCGCCCGAGCCAGGACGTCCCTCTCCCTCCTTGCTCCGTTTCGCCAGTAAAAGGGATTCACAGCCACCTTTAGCAACTTGTTCCACCTCCTAAGGTCATTTTATATTGTTCAAAGGAAGGTATAAATGTGTCAGGATATGTGCTTACTCTACAGACCTGGTACAGAAGTGATTGATATAATATGTCATTGCTAAATTGGTCAAATAAAAGATGATTCATTTAAGTTCCCTTACACTTGTTCTTCCATTATCCGCTATCATTTCATAGCAGAGACGAAACTGAGTATTGATAGAAAGCATTTCAACTCTACTTACAAACAAAGGGAAGGACTAGTTTAGTTAGAAATACTATGATGACTGGTTTAAAAATGGCAATAATAATAATAGAAGCATGTGGTGTTACATTAGTGACTTTCCTGACATATTCATCAAGCACAGGATTATGTATGGAGAGCAGGGCTGTTTAAAGCTGACTGGGTACACTGCACCATGTATGTTAACTATATCAGAAAAATAAATCACGAGCTTGTTTTGTCCTAAAGCACACATTATATTTCTCCCTTATAAAGCAAATTCCTGCTTCATCCTTCTGAAGGGGTTCATTTAATAGTGTGTGAAATGAAATGTCAACAAGAATTAGAACAAATGGCATTGTAAACCCCGAGGGACGGCGAGTTTCTGCTGGGAGATCTTTGCAGCCAGGAGGGGTCTCAGGTGCTGCTGGCTGCTCCGCAGCCGGTGCCAGAGCCCCTGGAGCTGCAGTTTTGGGCTCCCCCAGCAGCTTTGGGAACCTGAGCCTTAAAACTTGGGAGTAAAACCTGTCCCTGTGCATCCAGGACCTGGGTCTATCCCAGCGGGGGGGTCGTTGAGGGCTCCCCACGGTGCTGTGGCACAGGAGGGTCCCCAGCTGCTCCCCACAACCCACAGGGATGCTCCGAAGGTTTCGGGGTCCCCAAGCGGGGATGGAGCAGCTGCACTTGGCCCTGGCAAAGGGCTGCTCGACCGCAGTTTGGGGATTTGTGATTTTGTGCAAAGGGGAAGGCATGAGAAGTAGGAAGGGCAAGATGGCCAGGAAGAAAGCCAGAATTTGCTCCTAGGGTTTGTGCCTAAAGATGGGGTTGAGAAGACTGAGCCTTGGCAAAAAAAGAGAGGGGGAATCTGGCTTTGAGACCGTGACAAACTGTTCCTCTTAGCTGTAAAAGTCCTTCTGAGGAACAGCCATCCTGTGCTTTGTGATTGGGGGCCTAGAGCATCTTTCTTATGACGAGAGACTGGGAGAGCTGGGGCTGTTGAGTTGGAGAAGAGAAGCTGAGAGGGATCTGATCAATGGGATCAATATCTCAGGGTGGGTGTCAGAGGATGGACCAGACTCTGTTCAGTGGTGCCCAACGCCAGGGTGAGGGGCAACGGGCACAGACTGAAACACAGGAGGCTCCATGTGAACATGAGGAGAAACTTGTTTGCTGGGAGGTGCCAGAGCCTGGCCCAGGCTGCCCAGAGCGGGTGTGGAGTCTCCTGCTCTGAGACATTCAAACCGCCTGGACCCACCTGTGTGATCTGCTCTGTGACCCTGCGGGAGCAGGGCTGGGCTGGGGATCTATAGAGCTCCTGCAACCCAACCAGCCTGGGAGTCTGTGATGCTTCTGTTTGTAGCTCCCTTCCTCACCGAAGTCAGGCTCTGTGTCTCTTAAGCCCTAAATCAACACTTTGTGGCCTCATCCTGTGGGTTCTGGGTGTTGCAGGCAGCCAGGGCCGTGCTGAGCATCCCACAGCATCGGTCCCTCTGCGCCCATGGCCAAAGCCATCAACATAGTCACTGCCCTTGGGATTATTACTTTTATTAGCTGTAAAATCCCTTGTTTATGGGAAGTTCAAAAAATGTCAGGAAAACATAAATGCGAGGTATGCAAATAAATCTTTCTGACTAAATCATTCGCTAGGCTCATTATTATGGAAATAAATTTAAAATGTGACTTTTCAGGGCTGCTGAAAGCCACCACTTTCTCGAGCTGTTGTGTGCCTCTCTGATGAGCGAATGCCAAAATTTGGGGCGTGTGGGGAATAAGCTTTTCAGATGTTGCTTGTTTTGAAAGTAATTCCAGTGAAACAAAGGCCACTGGATAATGAAGAGGTCTGTATTGTGCTGGAGGAGCCCATCAGCTCCCGTGGCCGGGCATGCTCAGCTGCTCTCCCCTGACTGCAGAACATTTGCATTCCACGCAGAGGTTGCAGACCTATTATTGTGATGTTGCTCGCTGCACAAAGCCCAATTAATGAAAGGTTAGCATGCAATTAAAAATTGCAAAGTGTCCTTTATTTCATAGGGAAGTTTGTAGTGCAGGATGAGTTCCTGGCACACACTACACTATCGCTTCTGAAAACTAAGGCAACTGCTTGTTTGTGTATTTGTGTGTTTGTTTTGAGCCCAGCAGAGTTCTGTGGGTTTCTCTAAAGGAGTAGAAATAGCCCCTTAATGTATTTGTGCCTCTGCTTTTCCAAGGGTTTTGAATGTGGGAGTATCAAACAGAACCGTGACGTGGAGAGTAGTGACAGGTATCAAAATTACCCACCCTGTCAGCAGCTTTTTCTTCTGGGGTGATGTTACAGGGATTAGCAAGAAAACTAGGGGTGGAAAAGTGCTGGATTGACTCTTTGAACAAAGAGCAGGAAATCCCTGTCTGCAGGAGGTGACCGTTCTGGTCACCTTCTGTGGAAATTGGGTATTCAAAGAAACAGAGAATAATTTGGTCAAAGCTGCCTCCGTGTTGCTGTGCTATTGCCATCCTGGTACGGGTGATGAGTTGAGAGATTGCACAGGTTCCTGCCCCAAAAAGGAGCGGGGAACTCTGTATTGGATCATTTGTGTAGGAGAAGTTCAGTTGTTTGCTGAGTTGGATTTTACATTTGTAAAACAGAGATGTCAATGATTATTTGGGAAGGTGGTGAACTTTAGTAAATATTTGTAGCATATTCTGCAGCCTTGCTGAAGCTGCAGAAATGTCATTAAAACTCACTACTCTTCAGTTATTTCCTTTGTTATTAGTCCAGTGACCGCATGGGGAGGTTTCTTTGCTGCAATAACAAACCTGTTGCTATTATTTTGGAGGTAAAAAGCAGTAGAGTGTGCGACAAAGTTCCAATTGCCTGAGCAGACTTAGCAGATCTGCAAATGGCACGTATGTGTCTAACATCTGTAATTAAACCGATTGACCTTTCCATGTAGAGGCTGGAGGAGAGAATAGTACTAGTGAAGATGGATTGAGAAGTGAATGAGATGCCAAAGTAAATCTCATTTACCTGTCCCATGTGTCGATAGCGAGCTAGGAGAACATCAGTCTCTGAAATCATCTCACGTCACCAGAATCATCTCAGACACCAGCTGTTCGCTCCGCGGAGCCGTCACGGGGTTACAGGCTCGGCAGCTCTACAACCGTCGTAGCCGTTGAGTTGTGAGACGGCTTTGCGCCGGGGTCACCGAGCGCAGCCGCGGCACAGACATGGCCTCTCTCTTTAAACCGGGTGCTAAACGCTGCCCCAAATCACTGCCGGGGTGAGGGACATAAAAGCGGCATGTGACTCAGATGGAAGAAAAAGATGTGACATTTTGGGAGGATGCATAATAGGGAAAAAGCAGCAGGAGAGGCAGCAGAAATAACTGGCCCTTAGCAGGTGTTTTCTTCCCTAGGTCCCTAAGAAAGAGTCTTTTAGGCTTAGTAGTTACTCCCCTGAGCTTGCACTGACACAAATACCTCAGTGGGACAGAAGACAAGTGGGTGATGGACGGGGACTGAGCGTGACACCTGTTGTCACTGTAGTAAAAGGATTTTTGGAGGGAAATAAGCAATTTACATTTAACCACTTATGTTCTTGCTGTGTCCCTGGGGCCAAAAGCCAAAGGCAGTCCTGACCACGTCTCAGTGGGATCGTCAGCACCACTAACGCGATACCTTGTAAATGGCCACGTATGTCTGAAAGACAACCCTGAGTAGAGCTTAGTTTTTAAATAGATCATTCCTGACAAAGCCCATTATTCACAGCGGGCATAAAGCCAATATCCTTTGGCTCAGGGAATACTCCCCGCAACGCTGCTGTCAGGCGTGGAGTATCCTGCGAGCGAACCGTGAACGCGGGGAGCACTTGGCGAGAAGGGGGGGGATGTTTATTGACAGCTGCGTACAATCTCTTCATCAGCCTCACCTCTGAAATGTTAGACTCCTTGGGATGCTCAACATGTTTCACGGGTATAATTAGACCACGATTCAGATCGGCCCGTGCACAGACTAGAAATGTATCGCCCAGCACACGGATCTCCAAAAGGGTATTGGATCCCACTCCTATCCTGACCAGTCTCAGATCAACTTTAACCGAGTATATCAGTGCGTGAAGAGCAGGTTTTTGATGTCTTGTACTAAAACAAAAAGTATGATAATTTCATTGTGAAGTCCACATATGTGATACTTCTGAGAAATGAATGAGGGGCAAAATATTTGTAAGTCCTGCTGTATCTCTGAACATCCTCTGCTGCTGCTCTTCAGACACAGACCTGCCTAACAGCACATACTGAACTCCTCTTGAATTATGCACATTTTGAACACCGAGAAAGGAAAACAGTTTGGAAATGATAGGCTAGACAGAGCAGAGGGACCCGCGCTTCTGCCATTCTTTCCTCAGGGCTCCCTTTCCTGCAGTGGGTTTTGTTTCCTACCGGTCAGTACTGTTTTTTTTGCAAGAGGGATATTCTTTTCTACCATATCTGAATGGTAACATTTGAAAATCACTTTGCATCAATGCCCAGTCATTCGGGCCTTCAGCCTTTTATTTTATGGTTATGTTTTATCATATATAGTGATGTGATTGCTTTTCACATCTTATGCATAATCATCAAGAATCTTTTTCATATCCACTCAATGTGATTTACTCCAAGCTGGTTGCATGTAGGGTTATGGCTGAGGATACGCTCACTCGATTCATCAGACCTGGACATGCTGGAGAGTTGGGCGGGGAAAAATGTAATGAAATAGAACAAGGGCAAGTGTAGAGTCTTGTATCTGGGCAGGAACAACCCCAGGTTCCAGTGTAAGTTGTGGAATGACCTATTAGAGAGCAGTGTAGGGGAAAGGGACCTGGGGGTCCTGGGGACAGCAGGGTGACCATGAGCCAGCACTGGGCCCTTGTGGCCAGGAAGCCAATGGTACCTGGGGTGGGTTAGAAGGGGGTGGTCAGTAGGTCAGAGAGGTTCTCCTGCCCCTCTGCTCTGCCCTGGGGAGACCACACCTGGAATATTGTGTCCAGTTGTGGCCCCTCAGTTCCAGCAGGACAGGGAACTGCTGGAGAGAGTCCAGCGCAGCCACCAAGATGCTGAAGGGAGTGGAGCATCTCCCGTGTGAGGAAAGGCTGAGGGAGCTGGGGCTCTGGAGCTGGACAAGAGGACACTGAGGGGTGACTCATTCATGGGGATCAATATGGGAAGGGTGAGCATCAGGGTAAATTTTTGAAGAATACCCCAAACGTATACGTTCCCCTGGCAAAACGTATAGCTATAGTCTATTAAAACCGATAAAATTTTAACACAGAGAGAGGCCAGTATAGTTACAGAAACACTTGCCCGCACATGATGGGTGAGGTGGGTGTGGAACAGTCACAACAGCTTCGCCAATTCCCAACCCCACCAGAAACGGCCTGTGAGCAGCTGAGCTGAGCTGAACGACACCCTTGGCAGAGCCACGAGATGTGTGTGTGTGCGCCTTTACATGCACGCATACGTTTCTTGGCTAGATGATTCTGCAGATTTGTTATTTATAGTATTTCAGTATTAAATAATAAATCAGCGTCTGGGAAAGCAACAACTCCTGTTTACATTTTGCTAAATCACGTTCGATCTTTCCCTATAAAGCAGGAAAACACGGACCTGCAGAACATCTTTTATTCTATCATCTGCAATTCTGTGTGATTTTTTTTCACCATTCTCTCCTTTTATCTGTGAGAGTTGATCAAGTTCTTTGATATTTTATTTAGATTGCATTGCACATTTGGAAATACGCGTACTCTATGACCACTGCTCAGTCCCCATCTCTCTCTGGACCTCTGGCCATCCAGCCCCATGTGGGGATGGTACCTGGCAGCAGAATTGTCACTGGGGCCATCCCAGTGTGGATGAGAGGGATGTCCGACTGTGCATTAAATTCCAGATAGCCGCTGATTCAGTGTATCTGAGTTTTTCTACCTATAAAGTTCATTGCCCAGTGGCTGGCAGATGCTTTTGGGTGTCAGGAACAGAGCACAGTGCAGAGAACTTTGCGTCTCTGTCATTTCACAGCCAGAGATGGAATCTAAGTCTCACTTGACTTTGAGAATCCTGGCATGGAGATTCATACAGCTAATTGGCAAATGGTCATCGGGTCTTTCCCAAACGCCTGCTGAATCTTACTAGGGGAAATACAAAGTTATCATCATTTTAATGTGCTCACCTGGAGCTTTTTGTCCTGAGCCATAACAAGAGCTTGCACAGCAGCAAAGATGCTGTTGTACTTGCACTTATATCTCTCCCTGGTGATAGGGGTGGATGAGAGAAATGGTCACGGCTGTCTAAAAACCCCTTCACCTTGTCCCTTGGCACTTATATGTGGCCTTCAGAAGCCCATTACACTGAGCCACTGTGACAGCTCACGAGGGAGAAACGGCGTCCAGAAACGCAGGACACAAGAAGTCCTCCTTCAACAACGTGTTTTATGGTATATCCTGTGTCAAATGCCATGCCGACCTTTAGAGAAAGAGGCAGATCTTTCTGTGCAATCCAGCAATGAGGTTGAGAACACACTGAGAGTAATTCACTACACAGGACACCTCAAGGAAAAGGCAAGATGCCCGTGAGATACTCAACTAGCACGGCCAGATGACTCTGTTATTTTACTGTGTTGCATTAATACTACTGGCATTTATTTGTATTAAGCTGTCTTATATTTGGAACCAAACTCAGCACGGGCATTATTGCTGTCCGTGGGTCTGTCTGTGCCTCGTGCTTCCACTTGTCTGTTTTTCCTGCACGTTCTCTGAAATCACTGCTCTGAGCATTAGTGGTGCTTATTTCCTACAAAATCCCACAAATCCTTGCCTGACTTGCTTTTAGCCCCCAATAGTTCTCATCATAAGTATTGCACTTTGCAGATAAAGCATTCGGTAGGCACAGATGTTCAGATAAATGCCCTTTCTCTCAGTTTGCGATGGTTTAATGGGTGGATTTAATTTGTTGTATAGTCGAGTGCTATAGGTAGTAGATGTGCTGTCTGCCCACTCTGTTTTGATATTGCCAGGGAAGCAGTTTATTAATGGCTGCACACAAATTCTACCCAACAGTTTGCTTAAGTGCCTTGACTGTAGTGCATCTAGTACTGCCAGCTGGAAATCGCTGCTTTTCATGGGATGTCCAAGGAAAGCACTGGTAAACATGAAAGATGAGCTACGGCTTAGCGGAGGACCTGACACCAGAAGGCATCTCTTGCCATAATGGCTTTCCCATAAAAGCAGCGCACGACGTGTCTCCCGAATTACAGCCCGACCTATTCAAATCCACAGAGCCCAGTTTGGTTGTCACCGCCGCTCGTTTTTCACCGGTGTGACTCACTGACTGTTGTGAAGTTACTCCCCGTACACATTGCGATTGGAGCGGGCAGAGCCATTAAAAATTATTCCCACAAATGAAATTGCAAGGGGCTGTTAAAGCTGTCGATAAAGCGGCCCTGGTTTGATGTGCTGCAGCAAACGAACCCCCGTGGACACGGCTAACGAGGCAGCTACAGCCGCCTCCTTTGCTTCTGAAAAAAAGTGAATCGTAAAAGCTGCTGAAATTCATTTGCAGTACATTTGGTTCCAGACTTGCACGCTGCAGACAATGTGAATATGTACTGACCTGTACACCTGAGCTGTGTGCATGTTTATGTATCCTGTCATGTGTACTTGAGGGCATGCATGCTTAGGTTTAAATATATATATTTTTAAAGATTGAGCACCTATTTTCTCCTAAAAATCTTTATCTCCCCACAAATTAGCTGTGATTTTTTACTGCGAAGTTCAGACATTTTCCTTCCCTTTTCCTCTTCAGACATTTTTTAGTGCTGCTATGATGATAACAGGCCAAGGATGGGCAGGGGCAGCATCTAAGATTGGCACAGCTACATGAGCTGAATAGTTTTAACAGTATTTCAGTATCTGCTGGAAGTCTAAGAAAAAAATGGTAAAAATAAATGCAAGTGTTACTATGTAGAAGACGAAATTTAGATTTAAAGATTTTTCAGCATCTGTAGATCTATTCTCCTTTTCTGAAACCACATTTTCTCATTTCGCTTCCAAGCCAACAGAATTGACAACTACGCTAAACAGCATGTGAGTACATGATGGATCATTCCTTATAGGCTAGATACTTCAAGACTTCTACCTTTTTGGTTATATTAAACTGTCCGCAAGATCTGTCATGGGACGGAGTGGATGTGGGATTTCCTTTGGGCCATTGGGCAAGGCCTCTGAGTTGGCATCTGATCTGACAAACGCTCCCAGGCCCCAAAAGCAAAGTTGGGGTTTCAGATGAGATCCATAGAGATGCACCATTGCAGGAACAGTTTATTCGTACAACCATAGAATAACTTGGCTTGGAAAGAACCTCTGGGTGTTACCTGATCCAGCCCTGTGTTGGGTAGATCAGTCCTATGGCAATGACGAAGGAAAGTTATTAGGATGTCTGTGTTTTACCAAGTCATGTTGGTGTGCATCCTTGTGTGTATCAGAATTTGTAAAGAAAGGTCAAAACTGGAAAAGAGCCTCTACCCCTTGTTGCTTTTCTGATCCATCCTGACATCTGCACCTTCAAGGAAGGAACCTGACAGTAACCGTGACTTTGCTCTTGAGCTACAGATATCTGTGTGTAAACGGATGGAGCTGTTTACCTATGTTTTATCTATTCAGAAGGCTTTCCCTAGGCTGGAAATCAAGCTTGTTCAATAGAGCTCGTTAGGTAATGAGCTTATTCACTAAGCTCATTAGTGGTGGAATTCATCCTGCTCAGCCCTCTGCAGCCCAAAATCTTGTATCCCTTCAGCCCAGCTTACTACTTGTTTTGACCCTTAGCAAGAGAGATGACTTCTACCTAATTTCCTCTGTTTTGCGTATTTTCATTCAACAGCTGTCTTGCTGAATGAATGTTCCTATTCTTTAATCTGGCCTGCTATTCCTCTGTAGCAGAAAAATACCTAAAAGAGCTGAAGTCTTTTGCATCCAGCCTGCCAAGGCGAGAATATCCTGCCAGCTCATTTCATGAACTGAAGCAGAGCGTCTGACTCAGTAGGACACATCCTATTACATGATGGATGCTGCCTGGACTGATGAACAGACGGTTAGGCAGATGTAAGTAGGCAGGAAAACGAAAGAGGCACCAAGTAAAAGTTGTGATTGCCGCCTGTGAGCTGACCGTGATTGCCCATCTGTACACAACAGAGTGGATTCGCGGGGAGGTTTAAGGCACACGCACGCGCGGCAGAAGCTCAGGAGTTCATATTTTGGTTAATTATGGAGAGATTGGAGAGTGAGCTCAGTAAAAGGGATATCTCACAGGTGCAAAGCTGGGTGGGAGACGGGGCTTTAAATCTTCCTGAACCAACAGCACCACCGAAACATGTGACAGTCAAGGATGTGTGTTGGCAATAACGCCCCATTGATTCGTGTTCAAAGTGGTAGATTTAAGCCCTGTTACTACTCATTTCAGACACTGATTGCTAGAAAAAGGTTCTCCTGCAGTGGAGTAACGGAGGAGTCAGAGTCTGTTAAATCGACAACAGCCTCCTCCTGTCTTCCCTCTGAAGAGGCAGAAGAAACAACTGCAGCTTTTCTCAGTTTAATATTAATGAGAAAAGGCCAGGAAAACCTCAGACAACACTATAACGGGATTATAATTGAGAACTGAGAAATCAATTGCAGGGAAAGAATAAGTCGGTATCTGCATTAGGTAGCGTGGCTCACCGGGAGCTGAGCTGCTGCAGAGGACCAAGCATCCCAACTGCACACATCTCGGGGAGGATTCATTTTAGACTATTCCTAGGCCGGCCCATGGGTGCCCATTACCATTAAGAGCACATTAGGCGCATTCCTGGAGTGCATCTCCCGGTTGTATTTCATCCAGAAAACCGCGGCTTGCGTCCTCTGGAACCTCTTTGCGCCGTGAGCCAAACTGCGGCAAGGACGGGATGATGGAGTTGGCTCTCAAAGAGCTCTCCTGGTCCAAACGCAGACACCGATGTGGATGGGCTCTTGGAGAAAGCACCTCAGAGCAGCTTTACTCTCAGTTTACCGTTCCTTTTGAAGACAGTTTGTTTCTGCCAAGCATTAGGTTGCGAGAACAGCTGGCTTGCGTTATCCTATGCAATTGAAAAATAAAGTGCTATGTTTATTCCTATCGTAGTGACTGTAATTAATAGTTAAGGAGGATGGCTCCTTTGTGCTCCAGGTCATACAAATATAGAAAAAATAAAGTGCGTTGATGGCATGTTGTCTTCAAATTACACCCCAAAAGTGCACGTAGAGCATAGTGACATGGAGGTAACTGGGTGAGAAAATAAGCAGAATTAAATAATAGTAAGAAGTGTTTTATTTAGCCCAGAGCAGAAATAAAGGGGCCGTCTAGTTGTGGGGTGAAATCTTGTTATCTCAAGGCTGTGCATTTAAATATTAAAGGCTGAAAGTGACTCAAGAAGATTTTATCATCTGCTGTTTTCACATCTGATGTGAAACCCTGTGTCTACAGGCAAGGCGAGAAAAACAGCAGCGGTTTGTGCCTTTTAGATGGCAAAGTGGAGTCACATGAGCAGGAGGACCAGAGCAATAAGAACGTGAAAAATAATTACCCATAATAAAAAGCGAAGGGCACTTCAGAATGTTGAGGATGTGTTGTTTGATTAATAGGAGCTGTTAAAAGTGAACCCAGCAGCTCTCGCTCCTGCCAGGCAGGTTGGGGGAGGTTTGTGGGTGCCAGGACGTTGAGCAAACGCGTTTGTGGTGCATGTTCGGTACCAGCGGCTGCTTCTCTCCGTATGCGTGAGACTTAGTGCTTGAATTATTCGACCCTGTTATCAGGAGGCTCCACAGCGCGGTCGCAGTGAGACCTCTGCGTCTCTGTTTAAGCTTCATTTCCAGGGGCCCGTTGGCTGGTTCCGCGGGACCGCTCTCTTCAGAAGCAATCCTTCCCGAGGGCTTTCTGGGGACATACATCAGCCACATTTCGCAAAGTCCTGAAGGCATAAAAAAGCCAAAGCTGATCTGTGTTTTAATTTTGCTGCAGATGGCAGGCCGAGCTGAAAGCAGCGGGCTTCCCCGGGCGATGCGCTCGATGGCTCCTGAACCCATGCGGTGAGGATGCTCGGAAAATGCCTTGGAGTGGCTGCCCATTTGGGTTTTGTTGTTGTTGCAGATGCTTTTATAGGTGAGAGATAATTCATCCGTCAGGAGAGCTGCGGCGCTGACAATGCCAGCACAGCCCCGAGCCCCTCGCAGCCCCAATAAAAATCCACAATGTAGAGCCAGAACAAAGGATTGAAATCGTGCAAGAGTGAGGGAAAGTGCTGGAGCGGGTCCAGAGAAGAGCAACGAGACTGGTAAAGGGACTTGGACACAAGCCCTATGGGGAGAGGCTGAAGGAGCTGGGCTTGTTTAGTCTGGAGAAGAGGAGGCTTAGAGGTGAACTCATCACTCTCTAGAACTACCTGAAGGGCAGTTCTAGCCAGGTGGGGATTGGTCTCTTCTCCCAGGCATCAGCAATAGGACAAGGGGGCATGGGCTTAAATTCTGCCAGGGGAAATTTAGGCTGGAGATTAGAAAGCAATTCTTTGCAGAGAGAGTGGTCAGGCATTGGAATGGCTGCCCAGGGAGGTGCTGGACTCACCGGCCCTGGAGGTTTTTAAACTGAGATTGGACATGGCACTTAGTGCCATGATCTAGTAAACGGACTGGAGTTGGACCAAGGGTTGGACTTGATGATCTCTGAGGGCTTTTCCAACCCAGTCCATTCTGTGATTCTGTGAATGCTCCAGCGTCATTTCTGAGGCTGCAAACCAGAACGAAAAGCTGGTAAAGACTTGCACCTTTTAAAGGAGTAATGAATTGTTTCCTCGTCTGGCAGGCAGTGATTTGACTTGCCACATGCCTCCTAGTAATTTCCCAGCAGGTTTTAATGTTGGAACAATGGCATTCTGTTAGATATTGATTTTAAAATAACTCTTCCACACTTATTTGTAAGTTTAAGAGGTGAATTACAGCCCTTGAACGTGCTTTAATGTAGCAGTGGTAAAGAGTTAAATAGGCACAATCTGTTTCTGCCAACGTGGCCCGGCTGGGAGACGGCAGAGCTGGGCTCAACCCTGCAGGAAAACCATCCAGCAATCTGCACACACGGAAGGGAAAGATTAATAAATTCACAGTAGATGTGGTGGAATTGGGCAGGAAAAAGTATCTCCGCATGGAGTGGAATGGTGGCTGGCGTTAAACACAAATTATACCCGTTTTCCACGGACACCACCTGGAGTTATGGGACGTCTCGTATTGTTTTCCTAATATTAAAGAGGGATGGGGCTTCCATTTCTTATTTGAGGTGCTCAATCCGTGCAGGTAAGGATGTGATGAGCAGATATAAAACCGATCTGACTGTATGGGCTGTAATCAGCTGAGAGATGTAATTAGTTTTTGCTAATTTGTTGCAAAGCCTTTAACTTCACTTCCCCTTTCCCTTCTTTCTGACCCACAGTGGCTACTCTGTCCCGTATTTTCAGCTGATCTCTGTAAACTAATTACTTTTACTGGGTCAGTGCTGTTATGAAATTATCGTTTTATGAGACTAAAAATAGCTCGGATCCAGTCAGCATGCCCTTCATCTCCAGTGAAAATACAATGTTATCTTTAATCTGTATTTCTCAGGCACTTGCTGTGATTCAGGATAGAAAGAAATGGCAAAAAATAAAGGAAGAGGAGCCTAAAAAGAATTTGTGAATCAGTTGCTATAGGTGCATCTCTGCCAAGGCTTCCATTGGTAAATTTAGCAGTCACGTTACAATTGCAGCCAGTACCGTTACTTGGCCTTATTCAAAATAATTCACTTCTCGCACGAGTTCACCCTAAAGAAAAGGTATTTTGTCTCGCACATTAAAAAATGGTATGTTTGCACTTACGTGCAACCGTTACAAAGATCCAAAGCCACAAAAAGTGTCTAAGGACAGGTTTTTTTGATTTATTTTTTTTAAGAGAGAGAAAAATCCAGTGAGTTCCGCTTGCTCTGAGAATGAATAAAGGTATTTTAATACTTCTGGGGTTCTGGTGAATACAAATAGCTCAGAAATGAGATACTTGCCTGAGATAGCAAAGGGAAAAGTTTCCATCTGTAGTTTCTGATACAAAGACATGTCACACACAATATCTGTAAATCCATTAGGGGAAGAAAATTGATACACGTTTTGTATAAGATGAAGCTGGAGTCAAGAGAATGAAAGCACAAGAAAATGGCTTCTTTGTGGAGCTCCATCAGTTCATTGTTTGCTTGGACTTTCTGTATATTAAATTCAAGTGATCCTTGGCCTATGGATATAGGAATTGTTGAGTGAGAGTGATGAAATTCTAGTGCCTCGCTTTACAAAGGAAATCGTCCCACATGTCTTCGCTTTCTCCAACAAGGATGTTAAATACGCAAAGTAGCATTTCTATTAAAGAAACTTTTTACTGTTCAATGGCAGTTACTGAAGTACTGACACGCACAATATGATTCCTGGGCCAAACAACAACCTTGCTGGAGAACCCAGGAATGGCAGCGCTCCAGAGATGATTTACTATTTCCCTTACTTTGCAAACTCCCCTTATTTTGCAGGGAGGAGGGTAGATGAAGGTTCCCATCAGCCGGAGGGGTTTCAATACTTTGCGCTGGAGAAATAATTGCAGAGGGATGTCTGTTCACACGGCAGCTGGCAGCAAGAAACGTGGTCAATATTCAATAAGTTCACGCTAGTCCACCTGTCAACAGTTCGGCAACAAGTCTTTCACATGCTATTTCACTACTTGAATTTCAGCCCTTGCTCGTCCACAACTGAATAGCAATAAAAAAGGAAGCCCAAGAAAGAAGCAGCATTAGGAGTGATGTTTCTTTCCAAGCGATTGATCAGTGTCAGTTCGCTCTCTCCGACCCACATTTTGCAGAACCATGGGCTAAAGACAAACCAAACCAGCCGCCGAATCCCTGTTCTCCAAGCACTCAGCTAATAAAAACTGTAAGATATTTCAGATCTTCCTCCAGATCAGGCTGTTGACATAACCAGGCCAGCACATTTGTTTTATTGACTTCCTAGAGCTAACCCGCTTCTTTAACTGCATTACAGAGATAGGACCGTGTTGTCCAAGTGCACTGATGTGTATCTTTCGAACTCATTGACCAGCGCAGCCGAATCAGAAAGAGGGAGAGTGATCTCGAAACCATTATGTTCGTGCAAATTGTAAGGGAGATGGTCGGACAGAAGATAGATTCTCCTCAGACCACTCCGAGGGTGCTGAGCCATGGGAGCTCAGCCCTTGTTAGATAATAGAAAATCACCCGACACCTCCCTGAGCTCAAACCAGAACAAAATCCATCAAGAGATGGATTAGATGGATTAGAGAGCAGCGTAGGGGAAAGGGACCTGGGGGTCCTGGGGACAGCAGGGTGACCATGAGCCAGCACTGGGCCCTTGTGGCCAGGAAGCCAATGGTACCTGGGGTGGGTTAGAAGGGGGTGGTCAGTAGGTCAGAGAGGTTCTCCTGCCCCTCTGCTCTGCCCTGAGGAGACCACACCTGGAATATTGTGTCCAGTTGTGGCCCCTCAGTTCCAGCAGGACAGGGAACTGCTGGAGAGAGTCCAGCGCAGCCACCAAAATGCTGAAGGGAGTGGAGCATCTCCCGTGTGAGGAAAGGCTGAGGGAGCTGGGGCTCTGGAGCTGGACAAGAGGAGACTGAGGGGGGACTCATTCCTGGGGATCAATGTGGAAAGGGGGAGTGTCAGGAGGATGGAGCCAGGCTCTTCTGGTGACAACCAGTGACAGGACAAGGGGCAATGGGTGCAAACTGGAACACAGGAGGTTCCACTTAAATTTGAGAAGAAACTTTTTCCTGGTGAGGGTGGCAGAGCCTGGCCCAGGCTGCCCAGGGGGGTTGTGGAGTCTCCTTCTGTGCAGACATTCCAACCCGCCTGGACACCTTCCTGTGTAACCTCATCTGGGTGTTCCTGCTCCATGGGGGGATTGCACTGGATGAGCTTTCCAGGTCCCTTCCAACCCCTGACACTCTGGGATTCTGTGATTCTGTGAAGAGCCTCTGGTCCTTGGTCCATGGTACCACTGTTTTTTGACACAAACGGCCCAAAGTTCTCAGGATGGTGCAGGGCGATATGGCAATGACTTTTTCACAACTGTGGGTTGCTGCCTGTGCTGCAGGTCGCAGACGCTGCCTGAGAGTCTGAAACGCACTGCTGTTGTCAGGAAAAATGAAAACAGCTATAAAAAGCTTAGAAAAACATGCGCTCTGGGCAAAAACCATGCGGGGTTTGGTGCTGAGGTCTTGTAGCGCAGCCGTGGTTGGGATGCGTGCCCATGGGCAGGGAAACGTGAGGCTGCTCCATCCGCACCAAATGCTGTTTAAAAGTAAATAAAACCAACATGCTGGTAACAAAACTGATTAAATCAACTGTCTTTACAGACATGTAAAACTGGTGGCTATTGCACATCAAGTCAACTAAAAACCAAGGCAAGGACATGCCTTGGTTTAGCTGGCAAAGCTAAAACTGACTGTATAGGTGGTTTAGACAAGGGCGAGAGAGAAGATGGGAAGCTGGTGGCCTCCTGAGAAAAGTGTTTCTGCATGAATTGGATAGCTGATTTTTGTATTAATTTTGAATAGTTGTTCAGTAATTCAGATTGATTTAAGATGCACCCAAGAATAATTCTTTCATTATAAAACCTCCTGAGCAAAGTTTAAATGGTGCTAGATTAAAACCAGCCTCTGTTAAAGCAGGGCTGATGAGCACAGCAGAGGGATCAGAGATGCAGGGTCGATATCATTTAATTCCTTTGCTTGGTTTCCCATTCCTAAAAAACTGTTGTACCTTGGGTTGTTAACTACCTCAGAGCTCACAAGTCACTCTGGATTGCTCAAAACTGATTTGCATGGTAACCCCACCAAAAGCAGCGCTTGTTCTATTTTATGCCATGTTTCACTTTCAAGAAGAAACGTATTTTTACTGCTTTCCATTTACGGGTCAATCTGGAAATTCAGTTGTATCCTAAAGACACTTTGGAGTCTGGAATAACAGCATCTGACATACGGTACAGTAGGAGAGCAAATGTTGTCCTGACACTGGCCTTGTTTGCTTGTTGGGAGTAAACTTTGCCTTTTATATAAAGGAATATATTTTTAAAATATCTTAATAACATGGGAGAAGTTATCCTGCATGTTCCAAATCACTTTTATAAAGCACTCTGTCCCAATCAATGGTGAAGTTCCAGTGTCTGGGAAGTGTTCGCTTATCTGGACTTAAATGTTTCAGTGTTCAAAGCAGAAAGTACATAAATATGTGTATGGATTTGAGTTAAAAAACATCGTGCTTTGTAATCTCTGGGTTTAAATGCTGGCTGAATTTTTCAAGGCAAATGGCAGAAACTATTTCAGGTATTTGTAGAAGCTCTGGGCGTTGCTGAAATGCAAGCAGCGAACTGGCAACCACTAACTAGGCAGAGTCCGACGTATTAAGAAGCACGTTAGAGACTTTGGCTGCATTTTTGGCAACGTCCGTGCGATAGGAATTGCCAGGACTCTCATTAGTAACAAAATCCTTCCAAACACACTGAAATTATTTCTGAATAGAGGCGTATTATGAAATATTGTAAAAAAATGCCCATTTGTCAAAACAGAAAGGTTTTACGGGGAAGCGAAGGGGGGCAGGGGATGTTAACACCCACACGACATGGTGAGAGTCAGGAAGGTGGACATGACCTAGCACCACAAGTTTTGTTTCTAGAGTTCATGAATTCCTGTGCCATGATGCCACTAAGAGCTGTGGAACAACCCAAGGGCTCCTTGTCCCACCAGCGCTGCCCTGGGCCCCCCGTCCTGACCAGCTCCAAAAGTGCCTCCACGAGGGGCTCCGGTTGGGGCTTCTGCCTAATTCTGGCAGGAATTGGGTTTCTAAGGGTCATAGTAATGACTTCTCCTTCTAGCAGAGGTTTTGGAGAAGCCAGGGGAGGGTGTTTGGCTGTGGTGCGTGGATGTGGACGCACTCGTTACCTGCTGAGTGTGGCCGTGGGCAGTTGGTGTTGGCAGAGAGCGCAGGGACTCGCTGGGATCTGCTCTTATAGAGCCTTCTGAGTTTCTCATAAGTCTGTGATATGACACTAAACTTAGCTGATAGACTATTTGCTAGAGACACTAATTTTCATTATAGTCTTGCAACAAAAATCCCAGATCAGTAATACTAGAAGTTTAAGGCTTTGGCAGCATTTTATAGGTCCCTTTGCAGCGAGCTCTTACAAAGCCGTGTTTAAATGTCTTATTTTTAAAATTCTTGTCAACTCGTTTAACGCACTCATTCATCTCTAATGTCTGTGATTACAACAGATTGAGAACACTTTAAAGTCCTCAGGAGCACTCTGGTTTATCTATCCGTGCATTGGGAAAGGAAGGGAAAGAGAGAAAGGACAAGTGAGTGCACGGAGGGGAATAGAGACGCGGTTGCACGACAGCACATTCTGCACGTATTGCACAAAGACGGTTTGTTCCCAAGCAACACTGAACATTCCCTTGACCCCAACTTTCCTGTCACAAAGATATAACAACATACGTGTAAACGTGCAGAGGCATGTGTAAGTAGAAAGATAGGTGCGATGGGTATTAAACAGAAACCAGAACTGGATTTTCGTGATTTGCCCCTTGTTGAAAGGACATGTGAACAAGGCACCCCGGACACATGTCCCTCTGAAGCTGCTCAGATATGATGGTGAGGACAGGAGGGTGGGAACTGCCCAGTATGGACCAGTCAGAATTTGGAAAGCTGAACTACAGCTGGGGGAGTGCTGGGATCCAAAGCCCAGCTTTAATTTCTAAGCAAGCACTGATGTCTTTCCCAGGGTAACGAACTTGGCTTTTGCCATATGAACTTGCAAACTTAGCTTAGAAAGGAGGAAAAAGAGATCTTTTGGTGACTATGACAAACATGTTCTACATTTTCACTTAATGAAGAAATTCAGACTTGAGGTTGTCATATGCTCAGATTCTGCGCCTTTCTGACAGCTGAATTATGATTTTAATAATTTAAAAGTGATACTGTGAGCCTGTTCATGTATAATAGGCACAGAAAAGTGTTGGAAATCAAAAGCAGTTTAGAGGAAAATTGGTCACCACATTACAAGAATGAGAATTGTCTACATCTGAGTATTAAAATAGGTGAAGTCTCTACTGGGAAAACTCTCTGCAAAGTAGCTGTAAACTTAGTATATTGTTCTGATATGTGGAATGAAGAGATTGCATTTGATCATAACTTTGTGACTGCCTGAAACAGCAGCCTGTGCCACCTACTTTCTTTTACATAACCCCATCAGGGTGAGGATTTGGTCATTCTCCTTACAAAGGTTTTAGTTCACAGCAACAGAAGCTCAAATCTATAATCTCAGTAGAAACATCTGTAAGACAGAAATGAAATTTAAGGGAAAAAAAGTGCCCCCAGGCTACATTCCCCCTGCTTTGATATCATTATCTTTGTACCCGTCCATGGGAGCATTTGAAATTCTACTGCAACTGCTACAGCATACTTGTATTATGTCTTAAACTCACAACTAAACACAGACAAGAAGCTTGTATCCTCCTCCATGAAGTAAAAACCAGATCATGTCCTGGCGATCACTGAGTGTTTTCAGTGTAGTGACCCACAATATCCATTTGAATTCAGCAAACCTGGCACGTCAAGTGAAGAAACCATGACCGACACCGCGAAGAGACAACATTTCCATCAGCGACTTTGTGTAAAATCTATGGCTCGAGTGAATGTCTGAGCAAAACATGGGCTCTCGTTGCCAGCAAGCGCAGAATGGGACCTGCTACTCCACAGCCTCGCTCCTCCCGCACTCCTCTGCCGTTCTGCCAAGCATTTGTCAAGTGGGTGTAAGTGCTTTTGCTGTTTTATACAACTTCACATAAGCTTAAATTGCAGAAGGTATAAGGCAAAGAACAATCAAGCCCTTCACAGTTCCAGCCCCTTTTCGAACATGCACCCAGGAAAATGCTTAGGAGTAAATGAAGTCAAGCTCCTTGTACATGCTTGCCTGCTGCTCAGTAAAACAAAAAGTAATACTCACCCCAGTGTTGTCATGGTTACAATAGTGTACCAAAAGGAAGCAGGAATACTGGTGAATTTGCTTGCCGAGGACCCTTTCTCTGCATAAAACATCACAGTTGCAAAGATGATGATTGCCATAGTGAGGGAAAAGAGGAGAAAGCCAAGCTCGGAGGCACAGCTCTTCAAAGTGTAACCCAAGATTCTTAAACCTTGGGAATGGCGAGAGAACTTGAAAATCCTGAAAACCCTAAAAACCCTTAGTGTCACAAAGGCTCCACTGACATCCTCGTTGTTGGTCATCACCAAGCCGATGTAGTACGGCATGATGGCCACCACGTCAATGATGCTCATCACGCTTCGGATGAATCTGTAGCGACTTGGGGCCGCAAAGAGTCTCAACAGATACTCAACAGTGAAAATCATCACGCAAGCCGTGTCCAAGCAAAAGAAAGCCACAGCGTATCTTTCCCCACATGGAAGCTCCTTGTTTCCAGGCACCGTGCCGCAAGGGACAGTTTCCACAACATTAGTGATCACAGAGACAGCGATAAAGAAACCAGTGACGTAGTAAAAGACTAAGGCTAAGGTGCTGGTGTGGGGGTTCTCGAAGGCTCGCCACATGGTCTGCCGGAAGCTCAGGGATGGCATGGACCCTTCTTGGTTGTTTTCTGAGTCATTGTCATCCATCAGCCGCTCCGCATTCTCCCGCTTTCTGTCTTTGTACTCTTCGTAGCAGCAGTCCCCAATGATCTCAGGGAGGATCCCGTAGAAGGCGAGCTCTTCGTCATAGGCAGAGATGCACTCGTACCTGGGATAGTGCAACTTGCCAGTTCTATAAAAATTTAAGATGCACCTAAAGACCTCAGGGTCCCGGTCAAAGAAGTACTCCTTAGTGTCTTCGTTGAAGAAGAACTCCTTCTCGGTGCTGCCCAGGAGAGTGTCTGGGTATCTCTCCAGTGTAGTCCTCCAGGTCTGGAAGCGCCTGCCACTCACGTTGAGAATGATCAGCTCATCCTGCCTCTTGTTCTTCTCCGTTGGAGCCAGTGGCATGGGACAGTTGGCCACTGGCATCCATCCTATGGCGGCTGCCCTGGCAAAGGGCAACCATGCTGCTACTCCTGCTGCCATGATGACCCAAGGCCTTGTTACTGGAGAAGACAGTTAGGTTGCTCCTCAGACCTGTCGGAAGTCAGATCAGTTCCATCTAAAATACAGAGCAGAAAAAGAAACCCACAACACACAGTCAAACCAGGGTGTCTTTCCCCATCGTGTTAAAGAGTCAGATATCAGCACATACACAGGAATTCAAAATGACCGACTTGCCCTCACCTCCCGTTTGAAGGATGATGGTAAACAAGGCACGTGATAATCAGCTCAGCGGGGTTATGGCATTATTATAGATCGAAATTTTGAATAGCAAATGATTCCTCATTAAAAGCATTTTAAAAGTAGCATAAACACATTAATTTATATTTGCTTCCTTGCAAACAAGACTAATCCATAATTCCCCAGGTGTAAGCCTCGTGTGCTCATCAGTTTAACTACAGCTGTCAAGAAAGAGCTGGGAACACCAGTGAAATCAGCTTGCTGTTCACCCACTGAATTTGATGCCGTGGAAAGCCACGACTGGACCGAGCTGGGCTTTAAAAGGTTCACTGTGTGCTGAATCTTGCACTAAGAACATTTTCAGTCAAAAGAAACCAAATCTTCTGTGTTTTTTAGCGTGAATCCCTAATCCTGGGTGTAAAAACTGGTGGATTAAGCTACCAGCAGAGTAGCAAGAACATCATAATGAGGGAAACCTTCAAAGCTGGACAGTTTTCTTCCAGCAGGAAGACATCTTGAGCCTTTCTGGCTACCAGAGGCAGAAACCCTTCAGCTGAAGAACTAAAGGACTATTGGGTTGAAATAACTTCACTGCGCTCTTGAGTTTTAGATGCAAAACATCCCAAGTTGTACAAATCCTCAGCCACTGGAATCCAACATTCTCTTGGAGTAATTATTGTGATTCTGATCTAATAATCAATTTTCTCTTTGGTCAGAGTTCTTACAATATTTAACTTTTGTTTTAACTTGTATTTACTTTCGCTTCCTTAATGTTTTTCTAACTGTACCATAAAATTATCTGGTGAAAGGTGCCATTATCATATAAGATGCATTAGGGGCCCTATCAAAAGTTGATTTATCAATGGAAATTCCATCGATTCCACTGAGTCAGGCCCTCAAAACTTAATTATATCCTCTATATGGTATCCTTCTAGGCAGTTTTACTCTGAAGTTTTTTAATACATGAAAGCTGCCATTTCAGCCAGTAAGGCTGCAGCGTTATTGATTTCAACAGGCCATCAAAATACTGAATAAAAAATGATGGAATCAATCTGTGGTGAAAATGCCTAAACTGCTCACAGAAATGCTCTTCCTCTTCAGGGCACATTAACGCTCATCACCTTAATGTGGAGTATCTTTCTATCCAATGTTACTATCTAAAGGACCTTACTGCTGCTGGAAGACGTTTTGTAATTACAAAACGTATAATAATCCATAGTGATGCTTCTCCCAGGGAGACACTTTGCTTATATACATGGCACCGGAGCCACCATCCCACAATATTTTCCCAGAAAGGATTGTTCAATATTACTATGCACTATTTTGTCTCTCTCCCTAAAGAGGGAATTGATGGAGTTAATCGTGCCAGACTGACAGCCCTGGAGAGCAGGGAAGAGGCAGAACAGAGTGTGGCAAACCCCGAAACCTTGCAAATATGCCGGTCTTTAGCTGCAAGTGCATCTCCAGGGTCACAGCAGAGCTGCCCGTTTCCTACACTTTTCACATCTATGAAACACCACGTTAAGAACAGGACTGCAAAACAGGCAGTAAAATGAGAAGCATTCCTTTCCCCAGTCGCCAAATGGATACAAGGCAAATAATGCATCCTGTTCCTGGTCTCCCTGCTGGTAAACTGTCTTCTCTGCTCTTTAATTTCAATTAGTGACACCACCACAGTGGTTCTACCAGGACAGATTGGCGATGCATGGTGACCTGACCAGCGACAAGACGCTGGATCCTCATCTCCCCTCATTTCTCGGGGGAACCTTGTTAGAAATCTCTTCTGTACTCGTCTAACTTTGGTTGTAAATTCCAGGTTACCTACATTAGCTGCTGAGGCTCTATAAATACTTCCCATATAATTGTTCTAATAATGCGCTGGTAACTTATAAGTGGCTTACACATTTTTAAATCAATTTTTTAAGGATAAAATGGGTCCTCCCATGCTGGCAGAATATGTGGAGAAGTTATAAATATCTCAGGTCTGAAATGGAGAGGAGATTAAAACAAAAGAGAAGGGTATTCTGTGGAAGTTTAGCTCCCATTTCTCTGCGACCAAGAGATCCAGCTGGTTAAGAAAACTTAGTCCAAACAGCTTAATTTTCAAAGTTGCATATATCTGTCCCGTTTGATCCTCAAAATACGCAAAACGAGTCTTTTCCAGCTCTAAATTGTCTGAAGGACTGAGAGGGAGAAGAGAAATGAAATCTGGAATCGCAGAGGTTTTGCTTTTCGTTGGCCATGAGTCCTTGGAACTGCACCCTCCCCAAAGTATGAGGCGGAAAATTGAAAGAGAGATAGGACTGGATTTGTAATGTGGAGCTGCACAAATTAGGCTGAGCTAAAAAAAATGAATTAACTAATGTATTATCTACAGAAAGTGGAAAGAATCCTCCTTTTCTGCATGCCTGGGTTTGGGAACTGCTAACCAGTCTTTTTAGGCTGGAAAGCCTGTACAGTCTGTACAGCCTGTACATACTGTACAGTCAACAGAGTCTCTTCAGCTCATGTAGCAGAGACACACTTCAATTCTAACACATATAGCTATACACATATTTCTAATTTTAATTACCATAATTTCTGCCTGTAATTTGAAAGGAGCTAGTTAACAAAAGATTGGTACCCTGCTGATGACATTCAGAATACCAGGTACGCGAAATCAAATAATTTGCCTGATGTAAAAAAAAGTCAGCATCTGTAGAGAAAAGAATCTGTTTCCTTTAGATAATTATGAGGACAGTGAAATGGTTGGAAGCAAATTTGATAGAGAAGCCTGAATCCCGTGTCCCCCCCCAGGGCTCCCGACCCCATCCCTGCAGCCGCATCCTGGGCATCAGGTTTCATCCCAGTTTCAAACAAAAACCTGACAGGTCAGCAAAGCTCTGGAGGAAAACTTCAGAGAACACAGTTATTTCTGTTCACCTAAAGGGTCAAGAAACGATGGATTCTTACCGCATTGGCTCCCACTGGCAATGCCGTACTTAGTAAATGCCTCTTTGTAGTCTCATGGAAGCAGAAACAAACCAAAAATCTCAGTGTTTCCCTTTCTAGAAGCAGACAGGGATGATTTAAAATATGACCGATAAACACACTGTGAGTTTCTTCATGAGACACTGCTAATGGGAGTGAAGAGCCTTGAGATCCTTCGTTCTCTCCTTTCCTGTCCTTGTTGGGTCAGGCTGAGACAGCAAAGATGTATTTGCTTTAAAGCACAATATGTCAGCCAAAGCTTCGATACCCTCTGCCAGTCCCAATCACGTCAGATAATAAAACTTTCTGCAGAGCATTCACTCCCTCGGTCCGTTGGAGAGATTTGGGAGCAAAAGCAACAGGCTTAGGATAAATGCATGCAAACTTCTCCCCTCCCTCCCAGGGAGCCCCATCTTGCCGGCTCGCAGGGATGCCTTACCTGGCAAGGAAAGAGATGCTCGGTGCCCAAAAGTAGGGCTAAATCTGGGGAATTGGAAGGAAGGGGGAGCAGTCACTCCTCAGGATAAAAGGTGAACTGTGCTGCCTGCCTCTTGACTCCCTCTCTAAACGCAGTCAGAAGCAATCAGTAAATGTGATCATCATTGTGAAAGTATATATAGAGAGATGACTAAACAGCTTCTCCCTCGTTACCGCTCAGACCGAGTCTGTCTCTGCCTCTCTTGCCTGAGCTTGCTTCGTTTTGCCCCCTCCCCTTCCAGCGCCGCTCGCAGCTTTGCTCTGGCTGCCTGACCCAGCTGGAAGCGGCACCCGGGTCCCGGTGAGTCCGCTCGTGTGGATGCAGTGGGAGATGGACCCGGGAGGCAGGTGGCAAAGCGAGACTGAAGCAGGGCGGTGTGAGCTAACACAGACACCGGCAAATGGAGTCATTAAATGCACACCAGAGCTATCCCTGCATGCTGATGTGCCAGCGGTGGCAAGGGAGGGGATGGATAAAGGGGGCAAAGTGTGGGATGAAGTTCCCTCGTCCCTCCCGGAGCTCCTGCTGTGTCCCTGGCTCTCGGGCAGACAGAGACCGTGAACAGAGGTCCCTTCTCCTGGATGAGAAAATGAGCTATTCTTCCAGCATCACAAACCTACAACCAGCACCTTAGCCAGGGCAGGGGGCTACATTCAGGAACAAAAAGAAATAATTCAGATTTAAACTGATCTTTCCCTCTCTCCTTCTCCCCTCTTCCCAGCACCTGTCCCCTTTCCCTCTTGTCCTGCTGTTCTTGCTTGCCCTACTCCTTGGCAGCTCTTACCAGTCCTGTCTCCACACCACCTCAGCATCCTTCTTTCATCCACGGTCAGAAGTTGGACTCCACATGCTCAGAGCCCCGGCATCCTTCCTCATTTATCTGTTTGCCCATGAATCTCCATTAAATAGATAACTAGAAGCCCAAATCAGGGCAAAACAGTCATGCCCTGCTCTGCTGGGCAGCTCCCGGCAATGACTGATGCGCCGCAGCGATAGTTAGTGACTTCCATAAAGTAAGACAGATACATACATGAAATCCAGGAGCTCGGCTGCCTCTCCATCGCCTCGCGTCCTTCCACAGCTCGGTATTACACTTTATCGCCGGGAGTTCAGGGGGATGGAACGGGCTGTGCGGCCACCCGATGGGAGCAGGGAGGGAAGGCGAGAGGGGAGGGAAGGCAAGCGGGAGCGAGTGCGGGGCGGGGGCGAGGACGAGGCGGGGGTGGGAGCGAACCGGCGGTGGGAGCGAACCGGGGCTCCCCGCTCCCTCCCGGCGGCCGCGCCTCCTCCCCGCCCGCGGGTAACCCCCCTACCCGGCGCCGGTGCTCCCCCTTCCCCCCCCCCCCAGTCTCCGACCCAGGGCCCCCACCTCACCTCCGCAACCGGCCCCTCCGGCGCTCCGGCCGCCAGCCCCGCGGCTCCGCTGCCATGCGGCTGCCGGGAGCGCGGAGCGGCGCGGGGGCGGGCGCGGGGCGGCGCGGAGTGCGCGGGCGCGGCGGCGAGCGGTGATCAGCACCACGGGCGCGGACAGCTCCGGGTTGGGGGGCGGCGGGCAGAGCAGGGGGGTCCGCGCTGAGCCCGGGGGAAGACCGCGGGGAAAACGGGGTGACCGGGGGGTCCCGCCGCCTCCCGCCCCGCTCCGACCCGCCGGCAGGTGTCACCCGGAGCGAGCGGGACCCGCTATCGGGGGTGGGGGGGCAAGGAGGGGGCTGCGGGGATTTGCGTTGGTGAAGCACAGCGAAGGCTGGATCGCTGCTGGGGGGGCTCTGGTGTGTCTGTGCTGCTGGGAAACTGGGGAAGCGGAGACTTGGGAAAAGCGTCGCTGCCCAGGGTGCGTCCTCGGGGTGTTTTTGTGTGCCTGTGTTGCCGCACACCTGGAGCTCTTCAACCAAGGCCTTATTAAAAAAATATACAACAAAACCCACAACAAACCCCCCCAAAACACAACAACAATAACAGCAAAACCCCAAACAAACAAACACCAAACAAACAAACACCAAAACCAACCAAAAAAACCCCACAAAGCAAACAAAATAAAATGAAATCGTCAAACATTTTGACACTCAGAGCATCTGGTTTGGAAAATCTAGACTGGAAACTCAGATACTAGAATCCAGTGCCTCAACACTATCTGAACACTGATAACTGAATGCGATTATTAAAAAGATCCTGATTTCTGAATGTCAGGTCCTGGGTGATCCTGGCTCAGAACAGTTTCCCCCAACAATATTTGTGAGCTGCATTACAGTGTCTGCAGGCTGGTTGATGAGGTTATGCACACACAGTGTGTGACGGCCTTTAGAATACGGGTACTAACAGCTGAATAGTTGTGCGCAGAGTGAATCCTAAAACTTCCATGAGAAACTTTCAGCGGCTGCAGGAATTTAAGCAAATCGAAGCATCCGGAGTCTGTCTTTATTAGATGTCTTCAGAAGTGCTTTCCTCTTTAAGATACTCCCTATATCCCCGCTTGCTCTTTTCCTCTTGCAGATGCTCAAAGGAAGCAAAACCAGAAGTGTCATTTGGCTTTTACTGGTATAAGAGATTTTTTCCTGTGATTTACAATGTCATCACTTCATAGAACTCCCCGACTCTTCTCGGGTGAGCTCTGGCCTCGCTCTCTGCTGGAGCTGGCCTGGCTGGGATTCTGAACAGCTTTTCCCCCATGACTCGGCCCCCTTTTAACTTCCCATCTCTATTAAAAAGCTAATTTGGGAACTCTTTTTCAATGCTCTCAATTTGGTATTTTTAAATAGAGTATGAAAGTCAAAACCAAGCTGGCTGCAGACACTCTGATGGGAAAATATTCCTCTTCTCTCTCTTTTTATTTATCTTTTTCTTTCGTTTCTCTCTTTTTCTAATTCTTGTCTTTCCTTCTTTCTCCTTACTCTTTCTGCCTGCCTCTCCCTTTTCTCTCCCTTTCTAGGCATATCTCCTTAGGTTCTACTGCACCAATTACAGCTTTTATTAAAACTTTCTATTACCAAAAAGCCGAATCTGACAGTGTTAGAACAAGCCATATATGCAGAGAAACAACTAGAATAAACTATTCATGGTTAAATATCCATATTAAATATAATTCACTTGATTTTTTTTTTTTTTGCTCTGCCATTTTCTTCTGTATTTATATCCTCTGCCTCTACAGTGGATTTTATTTATTGTGTTTCTTCTTTACACTGGGTGCTATCCTGCATTAATTCTGCGTCTAAATATCCCATTGACTTTGTGGCCATGCTGTATAAGCATTCTGTAATGACAGTTGCAGTAATAAAGCTAGCTCGGTTGCTTGAAATTACAGCTTGCCATAACATTGTAGCTTTGTAGTCTGATTATGTCCCGTAAATTGTGCCAACACTTCCCTCGCTTTGGATCCAAGCTTGCGAAAACGCCTGCGTGGATTGAAGAAAGATCATTAATATGATTACGCGAAAGAGTCAGTCTTTGTAACCTAAAAATTATATATGTTGTCTTGTGATTGAAACAGCCTGGAAAACACAGCTGCTTGAATATATCTCTGCTCCTTTCAAAAACTGTCTGAGATCTTGGCGAAGTCTCTCGAGCTTTGTGTTCCTCGTTTCCATCTGAAGAGGGAGTATAATAACATTTACTAACAAAAAGCATATTATCAGAATACATAAATATTTATAAATGGCTATATGGTTCCTGAAGGAAATCAGTTGTGTAAAAGTATAAAGAATGATCTGGTTACACGTTTGTTGGTCTGTCAACCCATCCCCCTGGCGTAGGAAACCAAACTGACATGGCATTTCTCCAGAACTTCATCCATCCATCTCTTCAACCATCCACCCTCCACGATTCCTCTGGGGCTTCTTATCCTCGTACACAAACAGACGGAACAGATAGTCCTAAAGATGAATAACTGAAGGCACAAGGCACTTTCTCGCTTGTCCTATAAAACCAATAAAAAATATCTACTGCTTTCTTGAATTGAGATGCCTTCATGCCACAGGCATGGCAAAATAAGGAGTTCAGATATCTTGCTCACTCCTATGTCTATCTCCTGTATATATTTTATCACTGGAAAATGCAGTGTGTGCTTTAGGGGCAGAAATGGTCTTCACTAGGGCTAATCTATGCTTCCTTTTATCAGCACACTTCTCGTGAAAAATTTATTTTGACACAGAAAAAACTGCCAAAAATTGGATTTGAATCAACATTTTGCAGGCTTGCTTGTAAGGAAAATTAGACTACTAAATCTGGAAAATGTCCATAATAAATGGTCTTTCATAACACAGTTCTGCTTTAGGATTTTTTTTGCAGAACCAGTATCTGCAACATTTAATAGAAATAGGTAAGAACCACAACCCCCAATTCTCTCAGCATCCCTCAGCAGTTTTTAGGGAGATCTTGTTATTTGCTTAAAAAAAGTCCAGAAGGAAAAGTGACTCATTTTCAAGCACCATTTGAAGCAGGTTCCATCCAGGGAGATGTTAAGGGTTGGGGGATTGATTTTGGATGACTGGAGGTGCTGTTAGGTCCTCTTTGGGGCAGACTGAAGAGTTTACAGGGATGCTCTTTGCATCCCTGTGCGGTTCTCAGACCCATCCGTCCGTCAGAGACGTGGGTGGATAATGGACGGTCCATATCCCTGGTTTGCTCTGCACTGTTGGTACTTGGAAACCAGGGGGGTTGGTTCGAGGCCATCTCTGACTTACAGCGCGTTCCCTTGTTTCCTCCTCTCCGTTTGGAGGTTTTCCAACCCAAAATAAAGCCTCGCAGGCAGCTGCATTCTGCTGCTTCTCTCCAAAGGGGAAGAGGAAAGAGCCGTGGATGGTGGCCAGCAGCTCCGCTAGCTAGCCAGCAGCTGCAGAATTTTCTGCTCAGCTGACCTTACTGAATCAAGAAAAGATCACACATGATAGTAGAGGGAAAAGACCCCTGAAGGACAGCGGTGACACGGAATCGGGGCTTTGATGTGTTGCCCACCATTCCCCGTCTCTCTGTGCACACCATGGCTTGTTCTTCCACCATCTCCTTTTGCACCGTTTGCGATGCCGCTCACCGCAACAGCTCATCAGGGATTGTGCTTAATTGGCCGTATTCCACCTTATCAACATCCAAACGTTTAAGTAATGAGAGTCTCGTGCTAACATTGCTGATTACAGCAGGCGGGAAGCAAAGCTGGGCTGAGCAGGGGACGTGGGGCTGTTTGGGGGCCAGTAGGGATGTGTTGGCTGCGAGAAGGCCGTGCTGCTGGATCAATTAGCAGAGAAGCAAATTAGCGTGCCTGGGTATTCAAGGTCTGCTTGCGAGACAACACTGTCGTGATGGTGTTGTGATGTTTTGCCTCCAGCCAGTTAGAAATTCTTGCAATGTGAGTCAACCAAGGGTGAAAAGCTCTGAACTGAGCAAAGCTCAAGCCAACTGCATGTGTCCTCAGACACTGGGTTAACCAGGCACCGTCAAAGCAATCATCATTATCTCCTGGAAGTTGAGAGACTTAATTAGAGAAAAACAAACAAACAAAACCCCAAACCAATCTGAAAGAAATGATCAATGTTAAATTATCAGGTTCGGAATGGTTAACAAAGCCAGAGTGATGCTGAAGGTTTTGCTGCGAGAGTCAACAATACAATAAATCGCAATTGCAGTTTTTTGGTGGCTCATAACCAGTAAATCAGATCTGTGGAACTATATATTTACTGCAAATTTAAGGAGTTGTTCTTTCATTTTTAAGAGTGCATTTTAAATCAAGTCAACAGCCATAAAGCAATATACAGCCTGCCGAGCTATTGTCTGGGGAATGAATCCTGCACTATCATGGTTCCTTTTTATTATTATTAGATATGGGGGCAGGGAGGAGAAACCTGGGAGAGAGATTGTCCTTGTTCAGCTGACCGGTTTATAGGGTCAGTAGCTGCATCAGAAGAGATGGGGTCTCCTCCATGCAAGACCAGCCTTTTGGTGACTTTGTTTTGGGCAAACTGGAGTAGAAAAAAGCTGCTCCCAGCTGTTAGTGCTTTATACAGGTATACACCAGAGCACGATAGGGATGGCCCGGAGCCTTGCTTTTCTTTATTTATTTATTTAATCTCATCTGCCTTCTATTAGCTGTTCACCATGTGAAATCATTATGTTGCAGCATCAATCAGTGTGGCCTGGGCTGGGAAGGGAGATGATAAAAGGCCAGGGCTGACAGTTTCTACCTGAATGCTCTGAGGTCACTTCTCCTGTTGTTCCCGTGTCCTGGGAAGGAGCTTTGCCACCCTCATCGCAGAGGCTGCTCCAGACAGGCAGGACCAAGACCTAATTGGATTACGGTGCCTGTTAGATATTAGATTTCCAGAGCTGCGGCTCATTTCTGGCTCCTGCTCTAAGGACCCACCAGCTGGTGGCCATGGACCTGAATCTGTGAGTTTAGTCCTGAATTTCAAATCTATGCAAAAATTTACATACTCCTCCTGCAATGCTTGGAGAACTTTAGATGCCTTTTGAACTAGGGACAGTAAATGTTAAACTATTTGTGAGTAAAAGAAAGCATAGAAGCCGTCAGGGACCTTGTGGCTCTTGTACCCTCCTGAGAAGCTGGAGCAGCCTGGGCTGGGGCAGGATGCTTGTTGTTGGGGTGGGATGCTCATCATGGGGGTGGGATGCTCGTTGTTGCAGGGGCGGGATGCTTATTGTTGGGGTAGGATGCTCATTGCTGGTGTGGCAGCCATGCAAGGATGCACAACAGAAGAAAGACCAAGAGCTCTTGGAAAGCCTTTGCTGCTGCTTTTTTCTTGTATATACTTTTTGTATTTTCTTGCTTCGGGAGGAAATTGCTGTTTTTCTGGATGAAAACCTCATCTCCTCAGTGAATTCCCTTTTCTGGAAGGAAGCCTGTGTTTGTTTTCCGTTTGGGGTTTGATGAAGCACACTTGGAAATATATGGCAACGCTGGGATGGTGGCCACAGCTCGTCTTTGGTTTGGGTGATGGGAGGAGGTGTTTGCTCCCCTGGCTCTCAGGGGTCAGTGGGGGCTTTAAGGTGCATGGATATGGACCAACCATCCCCATGTGCGGAGCTGGAGGGTGGCGCAAGTCTGGTTTTGGAGAAGGGCTGTTGGTGTGTCCTGGAGAGCAGAGCTGAGGCTGCTGTTCCCATCCTCTCCTTTTCCAAACTGTGGCTCAAGACCTCTGACCTCGTGATAAGAATTTGATTATTGGTTTATCTGAGGCTTCATTCCGAAGCCTGGTGGCTCCATGTAGCACTTTTGGCCGCAATTTGCACAAGGGTGAGTTTCTGTTTCTATGACGATGGCATCGCTGGAGAGGTGGCTCTCTCCTCCCTGATGGAACTTTTAATGAGACTGAAAAAATGTTGAAAATAAAAATGAAAGGCCCTACTTCTTGTAAGCCTTTTTTTTTTTTTTTCTTTTCCTGCTGCTTAATTATCACATTGAAGATAAAAATAGCTGAAAAATCACTGAAGAGGAGATGGAGGCTTTGCACAGCAAACCTTGTCCCCTTCAGAACTGGCCCCACTCGGTGTTCCCACTCTGCTCTGGAGGCAGAGATCCAGGACAGGGGAGAAGTGGGACGTCAGTGAGATGGGGGCTGTTAAAGTGTCGTTTGTTGGGTTGTGGCTCTGGTCTGTGCTAAAAGGATAGGAAGGGTCTAGAGGAGGAGCCACTCAACACAGAGGGCTTGTGTGGACAGGTCTCCATGGCAGCTTGCTGTGAGTGGGGTGAGCTTGGACCTCCAGATATGGATGGGTTTTTCAGGTTGTTTCCTAATGATCAGGAGGTGACAGTTCCCAAGTCATTGCTTGAGGGGAAAAATACCCCAAAAACAAACAACTGAAACAAACAGAGATGGATTCCGTCCCCAAACTGATTTATCATAGCAAAGTTCTCTATCTATAAGAGAATGCTAATAGGCAGAAATAGACTTATTTTTAATCTTTTCCAACATAAAAGAGTAATTTTACCTGCAGACAAATTCTATGACTAGAATTCAAGCTTAATCTGATTTTAAAAAAAAATTTAATTATTGAATCTAATAAGATCATTATTTCAGTCTCGCTATACATGACATAGTCTGCTAGGTGAAGGGAAGGTTTCCTGCATATATGTGTGTGTGTGTCATTAAGGGCTAACCTGGAATTCAGATCTTAATCCTCAGTACAGACCTTTGCTATAGAAAGAGGGCTTTTGCTAATGCATTAAGTAGCTGAGTGCTTGAAGTAAATTAAGTTAGTATTTTTGGATAGTCCAGTATTAAATGCAGTTCTTCATGAATGGAAAAATCTCTTATCTAAGCTTCTCAAGGAGCTCAAAAGGGTTATTTCTGCAAACATCTCATTGAGCTGGACGTTCTCTTGCCCATAGATCATGTGCACACAAGGGAGATCTTGCTTCTCCACAGGCTGGAAGAGCAGCTCATTAAAGGGGTTTTTGGAACATTCGGGCGCTTTGCCAGGACACGGCTGCTCTTTGCTTGTTTGTAAGACGCTCGGTTTCTGAAAGAACAGAAAGCAGACTTGGTCTTTATTTTTGCTTTTCTGGTTCATTTCCAAAACCATTGAGCTGAGCGTATTACTTTTCACTTTTCCTACGACCCCATCCCATAGCCCAATATTGTTCGTAGCCTACAAGAGTAGTCCCAGGGTTGGGTGTCATCTCCAGCTGAAGAACCAAGCCCAAGCGGAGCTTCCTCAGCACGAACTGCAGAGCTGGTTCCACTCACTCCACTTGTCACAGTGCTAAACCTCCTGAAGACTGCGCAGGTGTTGGAAACACGATCCCACTTGCTTTGCAGTGCAAAAACATAATGACTGTTGGGCTTTTTATGCCTACTAAGAGAACGAGTAATATCACCAAATTGGCAAGCTTTATTGGTGTTGAACACTATTTTACTTCTATTCCAGGTGGGGTTAATCAAGACACATTGACACATCTTTTTAAATACGACAGGTTTGCTCCTAGCAAAATTCAGGGTCAGACTGATGAGTAATTCTGGTTTTGTATTAGGTGAGAAGCTGGCAAATAAAAGGAAGAATTTGATTCTTTCGAAATAACTGCACGTTTCTGACCATGAAGCATCCTAGAATGAAAATTCACCCAGGAATGGGTTACACTAGCTCCTTTTTTAAAATCAGATAAGATAACATTCATCGTTGTAGCTGAATGCTTAGATAATGCATTTTCTCGCACGACGTCGTTTTTCTCTGTGCAAGGAATAATGTGCGAGAAGTACCGCAATCTAGAATGCTGCAGCAGGGCATAATGCGAGCCAGTTTAAATAGGAACATAGGAAATGTTTAAATGTTTTAGCAATAAATCAATGTAATAGCATTCAAATAGATTTGAATTCAAATGATGGCTTTGGTATTGATGAAACCTCACCATTTCATGGTACTTCTTACTTGGAGACCTCTGAGTTTGCAGACATCGCCTGGTTTCTCAGCACAGCCGGTAGAGAGAGAAGCAGCTCTGCAGAAATGCAGGCGTGGAAAAGTCCTCCTTCTATCAGTATTGAAAATGTTGAAGAACCTTTGCACATTTTGCCTATCTTGCAAAGATCTGCTGGGGGTGCTACCTTCATCTGCATGGAGGTAGCTGAGCAACAGCGGAAAACCATCCTGTGTTAGCAGTGACACAGATAACTAGGGATTTAGATGTGACTATGCCTTCATTGCTATTATAAAAACCAGCAGAAAGAAAAGCAACTCTATTTTTTTAGTATTTTGCAATCTAATATGTTATAGAAGCCAAATGAAGTGTACGCTGTTCCCCTGGCTGTGTCAGCAGCTGGGAGCAGCGCTGTGTTTGAGATCAGACCTGCGGATGGAAAGCCGAAGGAAAAGCAAGGCAAATATTCATGAAAGTGTCTGCGTTCTGCGTGACCTCTTTTCCACCTCAGCTTTGATCCAGGCTGCTGATCCGAAGAATAGATTCTGATTTCCATTTGATAAGGCTTACAATTGTTGGCAAAGGAAGGCTCAAAAATAATCCTTTTCTGAGCAGATAAATCATCTAAAGCGCTCGAACACGCGGGCAAAGGAACTGGGAAATCTGCTCGCTGAACTCCCGCGGCTGCTGGTTTTCGGGAGTCCCTGCTGCGAGGCTGATCTGGGAACGGCTGGGGGTGACCTGGGCCGTGGCCGTGGCGTGCGGGTCAATCCTGACTGTGCAGACGTGTAAATCCCCAGCCCTGCAAGGTGCTGGCTCCCCGCAGCGTGCCGGTGCCTATCGGAAGGAGTTAAGCATGTGTTTAAAATGAAGATCCCGAGGGCTCGGTGAGTCAAGGGTTTGCTAATGTGCATAAAGGTAAATGCACAGAGTGCTTTGCTGGTCTGGAGCCAGTGGGGTGATGCTGTAGGATCCCAGCCCCTGTTAAAATGCGGATTTTAGTCCCAGCTGGTAACAGAAGTCGTCACAGACCTGCTGGTGGATGCGGAGCTTTTCTGCTGCAGGGCTCTTCAGGCAACTGTCTGCAAACAGTTATTCTATACTGGCTGTGATACAACCCTTCCTTCACATATGGACGACAGCGAGGAGAAGACAATCGCAATTATTTACTAAGTAATCCAGTACAAATAGATGGTGATTTAAAATTCTTGCTGGTTCACGGGGTGAATGTGAATCCAGTGCCTTGCATACCATCAAGGGGCTTTTCTTGGCTCCAGCCTGAGGGACCTACAGGAGAATCAGGTCTGAAAACACTGTTGGGAAAAACAAGCATTTACAATTCTAAACAAGGAAATGAAATAATGAAAGCGACAGTACTTCAGGTTTTAATTAGCGCTGGAAAGATGTCAAAACGATGAAAAGCGATGTACGTATCGCTTACCTGAGCGCCTGATAAAGGCCGCTCAAGGGACTGGGCCAGGTCTCGGGTCACACTCTTTTAATTTATCTCTTTGCAGATATACACATGTGTAATGTCACAATAAATCTGGAAAGCCACTTGTGTGCAACTTGGAGGGCAGATAAATGATATAAACCGAGAAAGAACATTTCTGCTGATAATCTCTTGTGTTTTCATTGTCAACCACTGCAGTGGCAATAATAACAGAAATATAGTGCTTTCCCATCTCCCATAGCATCAGTGCCCCCAGTAAGGAGCCCATGGTAGGGACATATAGAGGCACCAAGCAGCAAATTCCCCCAAGATTTTGAAAATCAGAAACTGTATCTGAGAGCAGAGGGTGAGGTTAAGTCCCCAGCTTGTGTTTAAATCTTAAAGAGCATTTGACCCATGGACCTGTCAGTATTACTAACAGCTGCTTACTGCTGCAAAATGTATCTTTTTCTCTGCACAGAGTTAAATTCCAGGAGTTTTCAAAAGTGCTACGATAATAACAAGTATTATTAATAATAAATAATGATAGTTAGCACATCTTGACTTTTAATCATAGTCTCTATTCATGAACAAAAGTAGGGATGGATAATTCTCTGTTGACCTTCAAGCAGAGAGATAAGATGCACAGCTAAAAAAACATTGCAAACAGGACTCAGGATAATTTCACATAATCCTGACAATGCAGTGCCAGCCTTGCGAGGCAAATGATGACATTCAGTGCATGAGCTGTTGCTAAGCTTTTGAAAAACATTTATCCTCTGGCCACAAGCTACTTGGGGTCTTTGTCGTTAGCAGAGACATTTATGTCAGAAAATTGTGTTCCTTTTAAAATTTCCTGTGATAAAAGGCGCTTGTTAGATGTCCAGTGTGAGCCCTAAATTAACACTAAACCAAGTCTGTGCTGGAGGAGCTGCTGACTGCTCTGTGCTACCGATTCCATTTGCAGCAGCGCCCGTCCTCCCGTTGTGGATTATCTCTGCAGTTTGGGGCACAAAGTTCAGAGCCGAATTAATTTCCCGACAGGACACGCTATTGGCTCCAACCATTTCCCTCCCACTTCCTCAGCATCAATGTCAGGTCTGCTTAAACGCGGTAAACGAACGTAAACCCTAATGAGGCACAAATTGGCGATGGCCATCGCTGCTGGCTGGCTCCTCCTGGGAATGGCACTTGCTGACGGGTGTCAGTGAAACGTGGGCTCTGCAGCAAACCCGACTCAAAAGCCATTTCTTCTAAACATGTTTCTTTACTTATTCCTTCATTTTCAGGAATTATTTTCTTTAACAGCATGCTGGACTTGCAGCCTGCATGCTTAATTTAATGGCACTGAGTGCCATTTGAAAAGAGGAGCTTTAATTCCCTAGATTTTTGCCGAATTAAAGCATGCTTGTGTTGTTTTGCTCCACTTTGTGATTATTTTTCTTCCTTTCTTTCAAGGACAGGCTAACAGCAGTCACTCTACCCAATTACAAAAATCACACATGTTATTCCTAAACCAGAGACTGGAAGCAGTTGGCTGGATGCCATTTGCACTGGAGGCTTAAACCTTAGGCTGCAAAAACAAAGAAGTTGAGAAAAGCACTGAGAAATCAGACCAGCCTGGGCTGTGACACCGTGTGTTTGTGTGAGAGCAGGGTGTCTTCCAGGAAACTCTGAGCTTCTCTTCTCGATCGAGGCCAGAATTACCTGTGAACACTTGTTGCTTTCACTTCTGCCACCCCGCTGGTGTGGACCAAGAGTCCAATATCCTGACTGACCGCTGCGCTTGTGTGATGGTTCGAGGTCTGGATCTTGGGAGAGCTTTAGGATATGCTCACGCTGTAGGTCTTGGCTCATATTTATCCTGCCAGCTTTAGCATCGCGCTCCCGTGTCTCCGTCAGATCCCATTTGCTCTTGGCTCTCAGTGCAGCCGGCGGCGAGAGGCTCTTTGCAGTGGTGACTCACAGCAGGAGCCTGAGTCTTCGCTTTTATTCTTTGAATTATATTTTGGAGGTGCCTGTTTGTCCCCGTGGGCTGCAGGGGAGGCTTACATAAATTATGGCTGTAATAATTTTTGGAAGCGCAGGGATGGCCCCTGTGGAGTCCGGACGTGGCCATAATGAGCCACTTCAGCCAGCAGGCGGGCATGAGGGTCGGCATGGGGAAGGGGTGGAAAAGTAGAGCAATTCTGGCTTTTCATTTATTTCTGCCTTCTTAGCAGAGGTTCAGGTTTCTTGTTGCTGAAGGAAGGTGCCCACAGCTCGCCCAGCCCTCGGTGGCAGCTGCGGTTGGGGTGACTGAGTATGGGTGCTCAGTGCGATGTGAGGGGCAGGGAGGAGTGATGTGACCTCAATCAGGCTGTGCCTGCACTAAAACTTTAAAAATACCTAAATGATCTGAATTTTAAGGTGATGCCCAATAAGTTTCTGTTCTTTCTTTTTCCACCTCTCTTCTCTCTGTATATCAATAATCATAGAATCATTTTGGTTGGAAGAGACCCTCAGGGTCATAGAGTCCTACCATAACCTGACTCTAGCACTAACCCATGTCCCTCAGAACCTCGTCTAAACACCTTTTAAACCCTCCAGGGATGGTGACTCCAGCACTGCCCTGGGCAGCCTGTTCCAATGCCCCACAGCCCTTTGGAGAAGAAATTGTTCCCAGATCCAACCTCAACCTCCCCTGGCGCAACTTGGGGCCGTTTCCTCTGCTCCTGGCGCTTGTTCCTGGGGAGCAGAGCCCGACCCCCCTGGCTCCAAGCTCCTTTCAGGCAGTTCAGAGATCAGAAGGTCTCCCCTCAGCTCCTGTTCTCCAGCTGAACCCCCCAGGTCCCTCAGCCACTCCATCACACTTGTGCTCCAGCCCCTCACCAGCCTCATCACCTCCTCTGCACTCTCTAGTATTTCAGTGTCCTTGTTACCATGAGGAGTCCAAGCCCAGGGCCACTGAGCAAGTGTCTGTCTCCAGAGTTTTGCTCCAGCTCTGTCTAGTTCAGTCCCATTTTTATTCTTCCTAAGAAACAGGTCAGAGGAGGAAAATACCAGAGGGTCAGAGCACCGGCGGTGCCTGCCCAGGCGTGCACGCTTACCCACAAACCGCGCTGATTTATCTCCTTCCCCTCATTTCCTGCATCCGAGAGAACAGTGAAAATCCGCCACAGGCTCCGCTTCCTGTGAAGGAGAGTGCCTGGTCATTACTTGTACAGAAGCTGAGTGTGTTCAATTTGAAGATAATCATAAATCTGTTCAGGAGATCAAAGAAGCCACAATGTGTTTCTAAAGCAGATCATTTTCCACTCAACACAGACAGAAACAGAAAAACATAGCAATAAAAGAAATATTTAGCCTTCTCATCTGGGCAGTCTTAGCATCATGTAAAAGCAATGCATTTAACCTTTTACATGATTTAAAGCTAACATTCTCTTATTAGATGTTGATAATTAGTCATCAAATGCAGAACAGAGCATGTAGCAAAATGAACCCACAATTATTTCACTCCAGTGGATTGATCTTTCCTTTCACGAGCTAATCACCCAAATATTGTTGTAACGTGGCCAACATATTAACAGTTCCTCGGCATTCTCTGACAGCATTGCATCACTGTAAAAACCTTTCTGCACTGAAGCAAAAGCAATTGGCATTTTGCATCTCTCTTTTCTCTGCTGGGCGCTGTGAGCAGCTTCTGCATCCGAACCCCCCAAATCTGCCACCATCCCAGCTTACAAATGCAGAAATAATTGAGGAGATGGCAAAACAGAATAAACTCATTCCAGATGTAGCCAGTCTTCATTTGCAATGTAAATATTGGCTCTGTGATTCATGTTTACAGCTGTGATAAGGGGAAGAGAAGCGGTTTGAAGTCAGTAAATGAAACGGGGAGATGCAAGTACCACCCGAGCACTCCGCAAATGCCGCTTACCCAGACTTAGACTTTTCAGGGACAAGGAAAATATTGTGACAACTGTTCTGTGGGTTTTGCATTGGTTTGTTTGATTTTTAATTACCGAAGGAAGGTGTCAAATGAAGTGCTGGTGATAACCCTGCCCTGGGCACATAGATACTTTGGTGTCTAGTGACCTGTTCCCATTGCAGTGGCCAGAGCATGTCCCTTCATGTGCACAAGTCACTGAGCAACCGGCAGCTCCGGGCTGGACTTGGGCACTGCGGGGTCAGAATTGACTTTGACCTTATTATTGTAATACTATTGTAACCTCTGGGCAACTCCCCCCCTTCACATCTGTTTTATCTGAAGTGTTTTCCAAATGAGAACTGCAAATCCACTGGCTTCTGAGATCCCTTTGTAGTTCATATACAACTAATAATAATAAAGCCACGCAACTGTTTTGGGTAGAACAGCAGGGAGCAGTCAAGGCAGCGGAGGAATGACGTGAAAAAGGCTGGAAAGGGACATGGTGCTCTCCCCTCACTGGTACAGGTTACTGGTCCTTGTTTTCTATTTTCCACCCATTTTTAGGTGCTGCAGCCACATACATGCAGCTGCAAAGCCTTGATCTTATATCCTGGTGAACTGCAGCCCTGGGAACTAGAGCAGGATGGTTGCACCTCGCAGAACAAGGAGCAGAATCCTTCACCGCACAGCCGTATGCAAACTGACATCTCTGGGATCCTTCTCCATTATTAGCTTTTGCGGTTTGACTGAAATTCATTTGGGTTTGATAAAACACTGGTTTTTGCAGAGCCCTGAAAAAGCAGAAGGTCTAATAGATCAGTTCACTCGGAGGTGTTCTGGTGCGATAATGCCGCTGTGCCCCAGCAGCGGAGCAGCGCGGTATCGATCCGTGCGGCCTCGGAGGGGATGCTGAGCAGAAGTGCATTCCTGGAACTGGCCTTTTTTAAGACCAAAACCAATTTAAACGCAAAATCCTGCCATGTGTGAGGAAGGAGAATCTCATGGGCTTGCAGTCAGGTGGGGGACATCTCTTTAGGTGATTCTCCCTCGCTGTCCTGCTTGTCACCCTGTCTCCTAAAGCAAAGAGGTGAAAGGGACTGAAAACACCCATCATTTCATAAGAGTGAGTACCAGAATTGTCACATAGGAGAAAGAAATTGCGGTACTGAAGCTCAGAGCTTTGCTGGATGCAGATATGGAGGGACAAGGTGCCCACACTCACCTCTGATCATTCTCTGGGCTCGCCAGCAAATCTGGGGCAGAACCAGGATTTAAAAGGCAATTTGCTCCTCATTGCAGTGGAATTAAAGATGCGTTGTGAGCGCTGTGCAGTAATGCCACAGCTGCGCGCCAGGTTCGCTCGGAACATGACAGTGAATGCAATGAAATATGAGTTTTATTGATCCCGTCTGCACCGCATTGTTATTCACAGAGTGAAATTCCCCCTTAGGCACAGGACAAACATTGGAGTTGGGCAGAACATTTCAGCTGAAAAACAAATGCAGGTTTGAATCAGCTGAAAGTGCTTGTGAATTCATGTTGCATTTGTTGCTATCGATGTTTATTAAATGGAACATCTACAGTTTTAAGGTCTGAAATAACTTTTAAAATACATTAGTAAGATTTACTTTAAAAATAATACTAACCCCTGAAAAATGAGCCAGTATTTTGCTTAGATTGAATACCAACAAGATACAATTTGGAAGGATGTTCAGTTTTGAAAGAAAACATATTTTCAAGTTGATTCAAAGTGTTGACCTCAGTTTAATCTTTCCGTCTCTGGGCTTGGGTTTTACTTGGTTTTCTAAGCTTTTCTTAAATGTTACAAAGCAAGAAATGAATCTCGGGGTATTGGGATCCTGTTGCACAGACTGGTACTTTGCTGAGTACATTGAGACTATACAGAAATATGTGAACGAAATAAAAGAAACAGGGTCTTGGAGAATTATCACGAATTGGCAATAGCGTTCTATTGGTGTATGCCAGAGCAGCCTCAGGTTTTTAAAAAGCTTCTGTAATAATTTAATATACATTATTAAATAATATAGATCTCAGTGCAGTTGCTGGTACTGCTGCCTGCAACAGCACCGTCTTGTACCTTTGATTTTTAATAGCTGACAATGTTCTGCGCTGTTCATTAATCTTGCATCGAGGGCTTGTTCTGCAGCGGGCAGGCGCGGGTGCCAGCGCTGCCGTCTCGCCAGCAGATCCTTACAAAGAGCCAAGGGGAAGGAAAATCTCTTTGGGCACCAGTCCCTGGCATTTGATCCCTGGAAGAGCCCCGGGGGGACAGTGGGGTGTCTGTGGGGCTGCATGTGTAGGCACTAGCATCTTGTGTTGGGATCCTGCTTGGTGGGTGATGATAGGCTTGTAGACTCATTTTGGAAGAGACCCTCAGGATCATTGAGTCCAACCATTCCCCCACCCCTGGCACTGTCCCTGAGAACCTCGTCTCCGTCTGTCCAACCCTCCAGGGATGGTGACTCCAGCACTGCCCTGGGCAGCCTGTTCCAATGCCCCACAGCCCTTTGGGGAAGAAATTGTTCCCCACATCCAACCTCAACCTCCCCTGGTGCAACTTGAGGCCGTTTCCTCTGCTCCTGGCGCTTGTTCCTGGGGAGCAGAGCCCGACCCCCCTGGCTCCAAGCTCCTTTCAGGCAGTTCAGAGATCAGAAGGTCTCCTCTCAGCTCCTGTTCTCCAGCTGAACCCCCCAGGACCCTCAGCCTCTCCATCACACTTTGTAGTAGCCGTGGGGGCTGCTGCTGTCACCATCATCCCCAAGAGGACCAACAAGGTCCCCCACAAGCCTCCCTGTGGGGTGGGCAGCACCGGGCTGGTCCAAGCTGAACTCAACCCTCTGCTCCATGGTGAGGTGACCCTCAGATTTCATAACTTCATCTGCTGACTTTGTTGTGCCACGGAATGAGGCGTTTGCACTGGCAGGGGACCATGAAAACACAGCCCTCAGAAATGAGAAGAAGCGAAAAAAAGAGATTATGTGATCCTGAAGGAAAGAAAGCGCAGAAGTGTGGAGATAAACCAAGACAGCTAGGGATTTATTCTGTGAAATCTATCACATTTGTCTGAGATCTCCTGAATAGGAGTCTAATCAGCTCTTAGAGACTATTTTTCCAGCACCTCCTCTATCATCTACTTTGTTCATTTTTTCCCATCAACCATATATGGCCTCCATGTCAAAACATCATTTTACCATTATTGTCTATTTCCAGGATGTCTTTTATTATCCTGATCTCATTTTGCAGCCCAGAAGCTGACAGGGGGCTGGCTGGGATCCCTCAGATTTATGAGAAGCCGCAGCACGAGGGAGCAAACCGAGGGGAGATCCCCGGCAGCGGACTCTGTGTGCAGACCACTGCGGTAAATGCCTTTAAAAAGCAATCATTGAAACAAACACACACAAAAAACCCCCCCACCACACAAACCTGAATCACACACAAAGAAAATATGATCTCATTAAATTTACTTGTGGAAATAATGACAGAAGTATGTATTTTTCAGCAAAAGAAGATAGGATTTCAGGATGGAGTGCACTGCACTACTTTGAAATGCGGCTCTCCCCGCACTGAACCGTCTATTTCTGGTTCTCTTGGTGAGGAGCCCGTTGCTTTTATCGCAGCGATGGACCATGATGGTTCTGCTCCCTCTGCAGAGCTGGCAGATGTGCCAGCCCAGCCTTCCGCAGATTCAATAAATCTCTTGTAGTTTAGGCCATTAAAATGTTAATAACATCTACAGCCAAGCAGAAAGGGAGGGGAATGTTTGAAGGGTACCCTGACTTAGAAATCTTTTCAAAACATTAGTGAAAAGCCTGGTTAATGTGCCTCTGCTTCCCTATACATATGATTATTTAGGTTGTAATCTATCAAAGAGATGCAATTCTTAGGTTCTGGCCAGCTAATTCTCTACCCTGGAATTTACACATCATAACAAAAAACATTTAAGCCTTTGGGGAAATGAGTTTAGCTCCTTCAATTGCTGAATAATTAAGGGTGACCCTTGTCAAAGGCATGGTGTGTGCTATATATCATTGGATTACCTGTCTGCTTGGCAGCATTTTGCAGGCGTTTTAGAGCTCTTATTATATGTTGTTTTTCATTTAGATGCAATTTCTTTTGTAATGAGGCAGAACTTATTTTCCAGTCCCTACAGGTGGCTTTGTCAGCTCTCCAAATTGCGTGTGAAGAGGCCGGTTCCCAATTGATCTCTCAATTAGGGCTTTGTTGGTATTGGATAAATGATGGTTCACCTGGTTTGGACACAGCCTTGTCTGGTCATGGGCCAAAGCTTTCATGTGAAGGACCGCACATTGAAAAGAAGAGAGTCCATCTCGTTGTGTTGCTTTTTCCCCTGGATTGAACCGATTTGTGGCTGAAGCCCTGAATGCATGAACACAAAAGCAAAGATTCAGGTGTGAATGTAGAGCAAATTACATTGCAGAGTTAGCACACCAGTACTCAGATCTTCTTGTGCAGCTTATCAGAGAGGTGAGATTTGAGGATGCAGATAAAGGGTTCCCAAATAAGCACATTGGGTTGTTAAATACTGATGTTTGCCCCGCCATGGGGGCTGCATGTCTTACCCCTGAGCACACCTTTGTTTCACCCATTGAAGTAATGGTGCCGTAAAACGCCATCGGTGTCTGACTTGAGGTATCACCTTTGGTGGATGTTTAGCTGGAGGTCACACCATTTACCCCGTGTTGCAGGAGTTTGTTAGGATGTGCCTGAGCTTCGCAGCACTCGTGACCGTGGGAAGGGACGTGTCCCTGTGTCCGGGTGCTCCCAACCAGCCCCATTCACCACCAGCTGCCTCCAGCCCGGGAGGTCGGTTTGGGAGACAAGGCTGAGCTGACACGCTCACAGCAGGTTGTAGTGGCCGGGTTTTTAATGTTTGCATTTGTAATTTTGCTTACAGAATACTTTTTGAGGCAAGAACCTCCTCTGGGGAAAGGCAGAAGGCGGCATTGATCTTCAGAGACCTGTTACCTGCTGAAGGCCAGAGAAACATCCCACCAAAGCTGTTTGGGACGGTGGCCTCGGCATCGCTTTGGAGGGTCATGCAGAGCACACCAAGGAAGGTAGGAACAGGAGACCTCAATTTTTACAAGAAATACTCCATTTCTTTGCGGGAAAAAGCACTTGCTGCAGCTGTGTGGTCATTTATAGTACATATAGCCCATGGGATGGGAAGGAGCTCCCAGTTACGGCAAATCCGGGATGTGCTCGGCTGCTTTCCTGAGAGCTCATGGCTGCTGGTCCTGACTTCTACACTGGAAAAATGACATGCAAATTGTGCCCAGAGCTCCCACGAGGGGTGTCCCAGGGGGCTGGCTTCACCTTTAAGTATAAGGGAAGAAATCCCAGTGTTTGCAGTACAAATGAGCCACATGCACAGATGCATGATCTGTTTTAAGCAGGTAATTAACTCAGGCTTATTGACCACAGCCCAAAGGCCTAATGGAAGAAGTCTGGACGCTACTCAAAAAATTATTTCCTGAAAATCAAAAGCTAGCTCTCGCTGAGATGAAAGAGAGGTTAATTAACAAAGATGGTCAGAAATTTTAATAGCAATTTAATTTTTTTGAAATATGTATGTGTTACTATAGCCTGACATTACAGAGGAAATTGCAACAGTCCTGGCAGAGCCCTGCTGTCTAATTTTACTCTTATCATGTGTACGGTTGGGTTTTATGTGCAACAATTCATTTGATGGCTGGCTCCGAGTATTAGATTTACAGTAAGAAAATCAATTTGAGGTTATAAGCCCAGTCGGAATTTATGTCACTTTGACACCGCACACGTGAGACTGAATTCCTGCTTCAAAAACTTCTCATTCCCCATGTAGGGACCATGGGGGTGTCCTTGTGATGAGATGGAGCTGCTCCAATCTCTGACCATCCTCATCATAAACATTTTCTCAATCGTATCAGAATTTCCCTGATTTTCTTCATTTCTCACTCTGTTCACAGTATCACAGTCCTCTGTATTAAAAAAATCTTAATTTTGATTTCGCTGCTATAAATCAAGGCAGCACTTACTGTTGTGGGGTTTCTCACTAGAGCTTCGCACAGCAGTTGTTTCAAAGGACAATTCCTTGTGTGCCACACGTGTGTCGCTGCAACCCTGCCCCAGTCTGCGAGTTTTCGGAGGTGCGCTGTTTAATATCAGAATGTTTGAATTAGCGTGTTACATGATAACTCCAATGGAATGGCATATCCATTAATAATATTATGAGCTTTCCTAGGGAGCTGTAACCTCTTTGGTATACATGAATTCAGTAATAACTGTAATTATTATGAAGTTAATATAAAACATGATGTCTCACTCTGCCAATTCAAGGGCAATAAGTGTGAAAAACAGCTTTTCTCCTGGTTGCGCATTACTCGCTCTTCCGTCGGCTACGAAGCAGCTCTCGGGTTCAGAGGGACGAGGCAGCAGGATGAGCAGGTCGGGGAGCGACCATTCATGTTTCCCAGCACTGGGCAATGTGAGACCCACCCTGCGTCCCCCAGCCCTTCCCAGCTGCACATGGGGACCCCCACAGCCCCCCCGAGCTGCTCTGCTGGCTGTTTCTGCGGCCCAGGTGCAGTTTGGGCACCCCCAGGCACAGCATCCATAGCATCCCACCCAGCTCGGGAGGTTGGCAATAAAAGCAAGCGCAGTGCTCCAGCGGGTGTTTTTGCTTTGTGCATTTATGGCTCTCTTGGCAGCCACCAGAGCAGTGTCCATCTTCCTTTTATAGAACCACAGAATCATTTTGGTTGGAAGAGACACTCGGGATCATCCAGTCCAACCATAACCCACCCCTGGCACTGCCCCATGTCCTGAGAACCTCATGTCCGTCTGTCCAACCCTCCAGGGATGGTGACTCCAGCACTGCCCTGGGCAGCCTGTTCCAATGCCCCACAGCCCTTTGGGGAAGAAATTGTTCCCCAGATCCAACCTCAACCTCCTCTGGTGCAACTTGAGGCCGTTTCATCTCAACACATCACTTGGTACCTTCTATAAATACTTCTGGAGGGAGGATCCATCCATGCCCGCGAACACTCATTGCAGCTTTGCCTTCCCTCTGTTTATCTCCCATTTAAAATGTTTCCACGGAGTCCATTTACTTTTGAATACAGCAGATGAAAAAGAATTTTCCATCAAGATTTTCTTATGATTCTCTGCCAATGACATCATTGCCGTGATGCAGAATCAGAGCCCAGCAGCACCCAGGGATCCTTCGGTGGGATCTCTCTGCCTTTCGGATGATGCACACGGGCCCTTTTATCCTCGTCTTCAGATGTGGCACCGCAACGTGCTGCTTGGATCTTTCCCAGCAGAGTGAGCTGGGGTAAACTTGAACATCAAGGCTCTTTTCATTATCACCTGCTCCTGCTCGTACTGGAGGAAAGAAAGAGAGACTTTCTTATTCAAATGAACTGCTGGTTCCATTCCATCTGCCCAAACGCGGAGGGATGCGCAGTTCACGGCAGCACCGCTGCGCTTCGTGCTCCATCTCTGCGGGTCACGCAGACGATGTTCTGCGCCTCTTTTAGTTCAAAATGCTGAGCGCAAACATTTAATTCATCAAATCTTTTAAATGCAAAGCTAAAAATAGCAGCTTAGAATCCTCAATCACATATAATTAGTCCTGCATTTATTTTTCGACAGATGTTCTGTTGCTGTTGAATAGGAGAGGGTTGAATAGTGTCTCTGTCTGTGGGAGCAGTCGGGGAGGGGGAAAACCTGCGGGATCGCAGCGTTCCCACGGGAACGGTTTATGGAGGCACCACAGCATCTTCACTCCAGCCTCCGCAGACACGTCTCCCTCCCCATGGACAGGGGTGGATTCCCCAGAGAGTTCTCACTTGGAAGTTTTAGGGTTAAGAGGTTAGTCTAAGGAAATCCATTTCTCCTGCCTGGAGACACTAAGGGAATTAAGATAGCCGCAAGATGATGGATCAGCAGAATTTTCCCTAGGAGATCAGATTAATGGGGATTATAGAAAAGTTGCAGTATACTTATCAAAAGAAAAAAAATAAATTAAATTCCCCCTCCCACCATCAGAACTGATTGTAAGTTGGGTAAATCTATTTTCCTTTACAAGAATAATAACCATATATCAGGCTTCCAGAGTCTACATCCCCGAGGGCTTCGAAAATGTATGGTATTAATCTCAGCTACAGGAACAGCGCAGATGCGCAGATCTTCTACGTTAATTATTGTGCATCTTTTTTGCCCTCTATATCTGGACTGATCAGGCGCAGAAGTTCATTAGATAAGATAAAAAGCTGAGAGGTGATCCAGGTTTGGACCAGCTGGAGGAGAACACCCAGACACGAGCCTGGGGAGCGGCGAGAGGGTTTTAAGGAGCCCAAAGCCCCCTCGATGCTGGAAGTCGCTGTTCGCTGCGGCTCGGGCAGGGAGGAAAGAGGAGCCGCACAAAACTGTCCTCATTTTCTCTTCTCCGCTTCTATTGTGGATTTTCCTGAATGAATTAGAGGCTGCCAGCACGCACTGTCACAGCAGAATGGCAGAACAAAAGCCTCTTCTGAACCTGGACTTGTCATTTGCCCGCAAAAATAACGATGCCGTTAGAGAGCTGTGACATTTCCTTTGCTTCTAAAGGTGCTGCCAAGGTTTTCAGGCTTTTGTTTCATCTTTTCCTTTCCTAGGTGTTAAATTATTCCTAGTTTTACGTAGTGTAAATTGACATTAAGATGGCGACTGCAATGAATTAAGGTATCTCTCTGTGTTTAAAACTTGCGGAGGCCTCGTCCCCCCCTTGGCAGCAGCGATGGTCGGTGCTATAATAACAAGGGCTGCTGCTGAGGAAGAGGAGGAACAGAAACCTGGGGCTCCCGGCACAGCTCCAGCTCCTGCGGGTTTCTTTTGTGATTGTCTGTGCACGTATCTATTGCATCTCTTGCTCCATACGTCCCTCTAGTTTGATTTGAAGTTGTGCCGCCTTCAACCCGGGACCCAGGGAGGTTTGCAGTTCAATTGCAGAAAAGAAGTCTTTTTCCAAAAACCTTGCATTTTGCTCCTAATTCCAGTGCAATAAAGCTACGTCGAGGTGTGTTTATTATGTTTTATCTTTTCTGTGCAGCTCTATTCCAGTGAAGAGTTGGATTGCGGTAAAAGCAGACAGACATTTTATGCAAAAGCCCTGCCACCAAGGTCTGAAATGTTTAAAACTGATTGCTTAGTAATGGTTCTGGCAAAAATGATAGAGGGCTGAATGTACAAAACACCAGCGTGAGCCTGACTTGATTCCACTGCCCATGAATGTTTTAACCTCATTTATCCTCTAGGTACTTACAGAAGCATTTTACATTTGTGCACTTAAAGGATTAAATAAAATAAATGGAGATGATTATTACTGCCCAGCAAAGCTAATGTTCAAAGACACAGTGTTGCGTTGCAACTGGAATTGTATTTGTGCTGTTTCCACACTCCGTAAGCTTTCCAAAATGGGGATGATAAATCACACAATCTCCAGCTCTCTACTAGTAATGAGAAACCTCTTAGCAAGGTGTTCTTTACGGTCCCCTCTCGAGCAATAGCTGGTACACTGCTCTTCTTCTTCAGCGTCAAAATGAGATGTGAACAGCGTGACACATACCAGCACTGATGTACAGGCTGCAAATGGCTCCGGGATTCTTCAGATGTTTGATGTATGTAATGTGTAGGGACTCGGTCTGTTATACATATTGCTCACTTCAGCGATGGGTGGAAAAATTGCAGTTTTGCATGAATAGTTGTGAAGCAGCAATTTCCGATCGTGAAACAATCCACTTTAGAGCCTGAGTCTCTAAAGTTTCAACTCGCCTCAGTTCTGAAGGTTTGAAATCCGGCAGATGGTGGCTCGCTCTGTATTTTCCTGCTTCCTCCATCCACGTCCCTCCGCTTATTGCTCCAGAAGGGAAGAATTAATTCATTTTATTGCTGGGTGGTGAGGCCGGCAGGTAAAACCCTGCGGTTTGCAGAGCAGCTCCGCATGGAGCATCGTGTCAGGCTGGGCAGCCAGCGTTGCTTCTCTCTTTGAAGCAATTAGCACTCGCTTAATGAACTCTGGGTGCAAAGGCAGCACCCACAGCCCTTCTACGCTGGTTTGGACGGTGGGTGCAGGGGATGTGGGTGCTGCCTGCGGGAGCCTCTGCTACTCAAAGCAGATAAATAAACCTACTCGAGGCAGCTAAATAAACCTATTTGAGGCACAAAAATAACCCTGCTCATGGCAGCCCGGGCTCTGTCAGTGCTTCCCAGGGGTGGGATACCGGCTTTGCTGCTGTGCTGGTGTAACTCTGAGCTCTCCGAAATGGCACCGAGAAGAGAGACGCGCTTGTCAAACCCCTTCCCGTGCTGCTTTTCCATCTGCTCTCTCGGATGCTTAAGATGTGCGGCGCGAGCCCTCTCTTGGGTGCAGCTAATGCATCTCGATCCCTTTGCTGTATTAATGGCATTATTTTCCTCCGGCTGTGAAGTACTTGGGGCTTAATATTGTGACAAGATTCAAGCACTCGGTTGTCAGTCTGAGGTGCTGGCCGTCTGTTTGCCAAAAGCTGCTTTGTAATCGCCTTGAGGGGGGAAGAAGAAAGATAAACAGAAGAACTTTTTTAAAGGCGAGAAGGCACGTCACCCCCTCCCAGCACCTGTGGATGCTCTGCTCTGCAAAACACCGTTCTTGGGAGCACCCAGTTGGTTTTTACTGAGCTGGCAGAGGAGGGATCAGCGCCGAGGAAACGTTCTTGTCTCGGCACGCGCCTTCCTCAGCGCTCTCGGCATCTGTCCTGGTTTTGTTAAAAACGGGTTTCTCTTTTAGTGAATTTGCCTGTCAGCTAAAGCTTCGTATGAGCTGCATTTTCTTGGAAGTTAGATACATGTTTTGGTAACATAGCAATGGAATGCGAGATCATTGATGAGCATGGATGGACATCCTGCGAGAAGGGCAACGAGAAACAGGTGACCAGAAACTGACCAACGGAGTATAACATCCCATTAACATGATACTTCATATAAAAGTGGGAGATCACGAGGATCTGGCCCCTTTTCCTTATGGTGACATTAGGAGAGGACCTTGCGAGTGGTCCCTGTGAACTAAGGCCAGTGACAGACTGAATCCAGCTCCGGTTGGCTGCAGAGTCCAGTCCAGGACTTCGGGTGCCGGCTCTGCAGTTGCTGGGACTTTTAAGATTGGTTTTGAATATTTTGTATTATTTTCTCTATTTTATCAGTAGCATTAGTAAAACATGTTTAATTTTTCCAGCTCTATTTTCTCCCGATTGCCTGTGCTGAGTGGGATTCTGTAAAGAAAAGTCACTTTCCCTCTGTGAAATAACCCTGTACGTTTAGCCAGGGGCACTATCTCTATGGCAGCAGTAAACATATATGAACATATATTTTTCTTTATTCTCTGCGGCATCCAAGTATCAGCCGTTGCTGGAGGCAGGATGGTAAATAAGCAGGAGAAAAGCCAAATCCTCAGCCCGTTCCTGTTCCAGCCCATGGATGTCACTGAAGAGGACAACAAATGCCGTATTTTCAAAACTAGAAAATGGTTGTTTGTTTGTTTTTACTTATTAAGTAGATCGTTTGGAGCTGTGCTTTGTAAATAATGCAAAACGGTATCAGAAAGTGAGAAACGATGTGTGCTGTAGACAGTTGTCACAGTAACTGCTCAGTTTTGTCTGTGCTTGGATATTTTGTTACATCTAAAGGCAAAAAACACATTGTGTGGGGTCCCCAGCACCACCCGTCTCCGGGGTGCTGAGCAGAGAAAACATCTCTTTCCTGGTTATTTTACATTGCCAGTAAAATCCTGTAGTCCTTAAACCAGTTCTAACATCAGAAAAGTAATTTTAAATGAAAACCTCAATCCTGCTGATCTTAATTTATGTGCGTCTTGTGGTGCCATTGACACGACTAGAAACCCGTTATCCGATGGGGAAGCGTTTGGAGAAGCAATCGTGTTTAATATTCAGACTTTTAACAATGAGAAAACAGCGAAAGGTTTGTGTATTTAGGATTTTCATACTCTTTCCATCCCCTAATTATTCTTTGTCTTCACCAAACAAGATTCCTTTGGCCTCTCTGCCAGGCTGGGTTTAACCTTGCCGCTAGTCAGGGCTTATCTGAGGATGTTCAGGACTGGGACCAGAGTGGGTTTTATGTGTGTTATAGAAGAGCACTTGTATTGTACAAGCACAGAGGCTGGAGGGGAGAACATTAACATAATGCTCACCCTGTGCCCAGAGCTCTCCATTGATTCCAAAAGTCTCCGTGAGGTTCGTATTAATATAATGATTGACAAGGTCCTTAAACTCAATTACACTTATTAAAAACATTCTGAGTTCTGCCCAACAGCAGTTTAATTTATTAATTTAACTGTGATTTCTTGTCTGTTATTATAATGAGGCAGAAAGACTGAAAACCTGCTAATTAAAACTCATAAGGCTTCTGAGCAATGCAGAGGAGCAACAAACTTCGATATTGCAAAGCAAATACTGATAGAGCTTTCCAAAAAGCAAATTGAAATAAAAAACGCTGTTGCCCTGGAAAGCGAGACTCTACTCCTAGGAGAAAAACATGGGAAAATTATAATATATATATATATTGTTCTTGCTATATTACGGTATTGTCCTTGCAGCCAAAGCAAAACTGGAACAGTGGGATGTTGGCTGCAATTTGCCTTTGTTTTCATTGGCATAAAAACAAGGCGAGAAGCTTGAGGAGGGTGTAAATGTGAAGATATCAAGTGCAGCCGCCTGCCTTGGCAGGAACACACACACATGTGAGGGAGCAGCAGAAAATTGGGGCTTTTGTGGGTTTCTTCACTGTCTCCCACTCAGCCTCAAACTGTTGCTTCTTATACCATTAGTAGCAAGTTAATAACTCGGACCTGTGCTGTGGCTTTACAACAAAACATTTCATTTAATCCCCAGCAATACCTTGAGAACTGGCAAATGTAGAAATCTCTGTGTGTCCCACTCCTTTGCCTTTGTACTGGGATCGGTGTTCTTTAAAACACCAGAGGTTCGGCTGGAGGAAGGCTGTGTCTGAGCAGAATGCCTCATTTTTAATTAGCCTGCGTTAATTATCATTAACCAACATTGTCAAGGGCTAAGCAGTTGTTCTATAACTTGTTAAGTTCTCCCGCAGTTGACATTGCTCTTTATTTTAAGCAAGACTGATTGAAAGGTTATGACTGGGAGAAGGGGAAAGAAGTGAAGATTTCCCAAGCATTGGGATGGGATGGGATGGGATGGGATGGGATGGGATGGGATGGGATGGGATGGGATGGGCAATTCCCCTGGTCCCTGCTGCAGACTGGGGCCCATCACCAGGGTACCAGCTGTCACCCACAGCATCCCTGGGATGGACAGGGGCTCAGCAGTGGGCAATTTGGTGATCAACCCCCTCCCTTACCCAGGCACTTACAAAAACAAGGTCTGTCCCAATTTCAGGCTTTCCCTGGGAGGACAACTGTGGGTCCTGAGGAGTACGGATGGGATTCTCCTTCACGTGATCTGTAAGATACATTCAAATTTTTCCTTTAGCAGAAGAGGCTTCTTGTATTTTTATTTCCATTCTGAAAAGATGGGAAAGGCATCATTTAAGTCTTTGCTTGCTAGTAAAGGTTTGTAGGAAGGTATTAGTTTTAACTTTAAGTAAGCTTAAATAAAAAGTGAGCTGGTTTGCTGGGGGAGCAGGAGCTCCGTGTCCCCTGTGGGGCTTGGGGACAGCCAGGAGCCGTCCTGGGGACACTACGGAGAGCTGGCTTAAAGGTGATGGCCGGAGTGTCTGGAAATAAGCCTGGCTTTCCCTTCCCTATGGCGGTGTGCTGAGGCAAAGAGCTGCCCTGCCTTTGGGAAGCTCTAGAAATAGGAAAAAATCTCTGCCTTTGCACTGCAAGAGGTGGTTAAACCACAAGAGGAGGTGAAATATGGGTCTAGTTGGATATCAGCTTCCCAAGAGACTCTCAAGCTTAATTCGTTCGGCTATAGTGTACCTATAAAGCTTAATGTTTCTATCCATAATGTGCTTGTTCGTGCTAAGTGTATTTGTCTCTTATGGAAAGGGAGTGGAAAGGGTTTTTTTCTTGTGTGTGGTGGGAAGGGACCACCTTCTGTCCTCCCTTTCTGGAGCATCACCCCGTCCTGCAGCGAGTGCTGCACTGCAGCCATGCCATGGCTTACTTTCAGTACAGAGATTATGTTAATAGACACTAAAAAAAAGTTGTGATATTGAGTTAGATCAAAGATTTTTCATTTTAGTCGCTGTCTTTGGTCTAAACTTTATGCCTTTCCATGTAATAATTACTGTCCAGCTCCATGCATTATAGAGGCCTTTGACTTTACTTTGAAACGGGCATTACTGACTGGTGCCAAATGAAAAATCTAACTCAATATCACAACTTCTTTTTTTTTCTTGTATATTAACATAATCCCTCTAGTGAAATTAATCACTGGTGTGGCTGCAGAGGGGCACCAAACTCAGACATTGCAAAGCGAATGCTGGTAGAGGTGGTTTTGCTGCAGTGAGGACTCTGCTCTGGACTGGCCGGGATGCACATCCCACCCTGGTTTGGTGTTCTTGAATGGCTGGGGGCAGCTGGAGCAACACTCCTGAAAGCATTTGCTAGTTTTAGATTTTCCATCCATAACAACTCGCTTCTGGAAGTGCTCTCGTTCCCGTTGGATTGCATCCCCTCGTCGGAGTGCGGCAAGCGGAAATGGTTCATGGCTTTTTGAGTAAACACCCATTAGATGTGGCAGAAGGACGCTGAAAGCTTCTGCCACAGCGCATGGATGTGCTTCATACCCACCTCCCTGCGCCTCCTACCAAACCATTCTCCCAGCATACACAGAAAATAAAAACCAGTGTCTTAACACTGTACTCAACTGGAGCGGCTCGAGTCAGGGTGGCTGTGAAATGGAGACGTGCTGCCGAGGTTTCTGCCCAGCTTAGCAAGCAAAAAACCCCAAACTTTTGCAAAGAGCAGAACTGGCCTTACAAAGAGTTTGTCTTTCTTCATCAAATACCCATGACTTTAAGCAACTAATGTTGGATCAAGATCAAGCAATGCTCTGGTCTAAACTTTATGCCTTTCCCTGTAGTAATTACTGTCCAGCTCAGTGCATTATAGAGGCCTTTGACTTGACTTTGAAATGGGCATTACTGACTGGTGCCGAAGACAGTGACTAAAATGAATAAAATATTTGATCTCACTCAATATCACAACTTCTTTTTTTTTTGTATATTAACATAATCTCTGTACCGAAATTAATCCGTGGTGTGGCTGCAGTGTGTTGAAGATTATATGTATTAACATTCAAGATGATGACCTTTTTTTGCTTAAGCAGTAGCAATTCTTACTTTTGAAGCAGCTCCTATTTTAGGAGTAGATCTATTTTGCCCTACAAAATCTCCTTAGGAAAAGTTCAGGAGATATAGGTGGGGAAACAGTGTTTACTTCTTGGGTTAAAACCAGCTTTAGGTATGCCTGTGCTGGCTGCTGGTGGGCCTGAGTGTGCCCCAGGCTCTACATTAGGCCAGTTTGTTGGAGAACAGATGTGTAAGGACAGGATTTATGACCATTTTTGTTCTGTGTTCCCTGCTAGAAGACTTCAAAGCTTCCAACTCGTGAGGTGCAGCATCTTCTGCTTCAGCATCTTCACATACTGGGCGGCTCCTCCAGTTGGTCGTGGAAGGACGCTGGGGTGGCCAAAGGGGAATTAATGAAGCATAAAACCCCTTG